>NW_028246696.1:0-442819 GCF_964263255.1 Lissotriton vulgaris
ATAAGGTATCCACGCCAATTTTGTGTCCTTTTCTTCCATTATCATAGGGATTCTAAAGGTACCCAGGTTTGTGGATTCCCTTGGAGGGGTCCCAGAAATTAAACAAAATACAGTAAACTTTTTGTTTTTTTCAGACAAATTGAAAAACGGGCTGCAAATGAAAGCCTCTGGGTTTTTCCCTGCAAATGTTATCAAAAAAGGGTTTGTAGGGCTGAAATCACCATTTTTACAGCTTTTAGGGAATGGCAGTCTTTTGTCAGAGAACCAACATTTTTCACACAGTTTTGGCATTTATCTGGGACATATCCTATTTTTGCTATTTTTAGTGCTTTCAACCTCCTTCCAGTTAATGGTAAAAATGAGTTTGAAAGCAAATAATGGATCCTGAAAAAAGCTATACATTTTAGAAAAGTAGACATAATTCTGAATTCAGAAAGGGGTCATTTGACTAAATCCATGAAAGTTTCTTTATAGAAACTAACAGTTAAATATTGGAAAAATTGAAAATTAGTTGAAAAAAACAGCCTTTTGTGTCAACGTTTTCACCTGTAACTTCTTGTAATCATGTCAGTTCTTTAAAAGCAATATACCGTTCCATCCGCTGGACCTTCCTGGTTGTGGTGATATATAAAATTTGTAGGTTCACCAAGAACCCGACGAACCCAGAGCCAAAAACTGAGCAGCAACTTGCAATGGTATTTTATTATGTACCGGGTATGAAGCAATTATTCTGGAAAATGTATACATGGAAAAATCAATATGAAAGACACCTATGTATTTCTGAAATGGGTACAAATGATAGAGTTTAGAAACAGTACATATTTGCACATTTTCAAAATTGGGAATACTCATACTAGCATGAGAATTATTGGTCATTTTTCAAAATGACTTCTTTTTTACACAATGTCTTTCATTTGGAAGGGAGTAATGCATTAAAACTCATTAGGTAATAACAGTTGATTTACAAATATGAATTACCCTAAGTCTCCCGATATAAATGGTACCTCACTTGTGTGGGCTGCCTTGTGTCCGCGTCAGGAAACAGCGCAAAACGCAACAGGTTCACACCTCAATCTTGCAGTGAAAAATGACCCTTTTTTGGCAGATTGCCTAGCTGTAGTTTTTGTACCCTAGCTCTACCGACACCTAGGGAAACCTAGCAAAATTATACATTTTTTAAAAGTAGACACCCTGGGGAATCCAGGATGGGGTGACTTGACTGCCTCCCACCAGGTTCTGTTACCTAGAATCCCTTGCAAACCTAAAAGTTGTCAAAAAAAACACATTTTTCCTACATTTCTGTGGTGGAAAGTTCTGTAATATGTGTGGATCCACAAATTTCCACCCACCTGGCATTCCCCAAAGTCTTCTGAGAAAAATGGCACCTCACTTGTGTGGGTTGGCCTACTACCTGCACAGAAAACCGCACAAAACACAGCATGGTCCCACCTCAATTTCCCAGTGAAAAATGACCCTTGTTTTGCAAAGTGCCCAGCTGTAGTTTTTATTAACCTTAGTTCTGCTGGCACCTAGGGAAACCTAGCAAACCTATGCATTTTTTTAAACTAGACACCCAGGGGAATCCAGGAATGGGTGACTTGACTGCCTCTCACCAGGTTCTGTTACCCAGAAACTCTTGCAATCCTAAATAAATTGTCAAAAAAACATATTTTCTCCACATTTCTGTGGTGGAAAGTTCTGGAATCTGCGTGTATCCACAAATTTTCTTCAACCCAGCGTTCCTCCAAGTCTTCCGAGAAAAATGGTACCCCGCTTGTGTGGGTCGGCCTAGTGCCTGCGACAGGAAACGGCACAAAATGCGACATGGTCACACCTCAATTTCGCAGTGAAAAATGACCCTTTTTTGGCAAAGTGCCTAGCTGTAGTTTTTGAACCCTAGCTCTACCGGCACATAGGGAAGCCTAGCAAAACTATATATTTTTTTAACTAGACACCCAGGTGAATCCAGGATGGGGTGACTTGACTGCCTCCCACCAGGTTCTGTTATCCAGAATTCCTTTCATACCTAAAACAGTGACAAAACAAACACATTTTCCCCACATTTCTGTGGTAGAAAGTTCTGGAATCTGCTTGGATCCATTAATTTCCACCCACCCCGCATTCCCCAAAGTCTTCTGATAAAAATGGTACCTCACTGGTGTGGGTCGGCCTAGTGCCTGCGACAGGAAACAGCACAAAACGCAACGTGATCGCACCTCAATTTCGCAGTGAAAAATTGCCCTTTTTTGGCAAAGTGCCTAGTGGTAGTTTTTTAACCCTAGGTCGGCCGGCACCTAGGGAAACCTAGCAAACATATACGTTTTTGAAAACTACACACCCAGGGAAATCCAGGATGGGGTAACTTGACTGCCTCCCACCAGGTTATGTTACCCAGAATCTCTTGCAAACATAAAAAATTGGCCCCCAAAAAAAATTTCCTCACATTTCTGTGGTGAAAAGTTCTGGAATCTGCATGGATCCACAAATTTCCAACCACCCCACGTTCCCCAAAAATCTTCTGAGAAAAATGGTACCTCAATTGTGTAGGTCGGCCTAGTGCCTGCGACAGGTAACGGCCCAAAACGCAACTTGGTCACACCTCAATATCGCAGTGAAAAATTGCCTTTTTTTGGCAAAGTGCCTAGCGGTAGTTTTTTAACTCTAGCTCGGCCGGCACCTAGGGAAACCTAGCAAACATAAACATTTGAACACTACACACCCAGGGAAATCCAGGATGGGGTGACTTGACTGCCTCCCACCAGGTTCTGTTACCCAGAATCCCTTGCAAACCTAAAACATTGCAAAAAAAACACATTTTCCCAACATTTCTGTGGTGGAAAGTTCTGGAATCTGCGCGGATCCACACATTTCCTCCCACCCAGCGTTCCCCCAGATCTCCTGATAAAAATGGTACCTCACTTGCGTGGATGGGTCAAGGACCCATGACAGGCAAAGGCCCAAAACCTATTGAGGTGACATCAAAATTACCTAGCACAAACTAACCTGGTTTTGCAAGGGGGGTCCCATGAGTTTTTGGCCCGGAGCTCGGCGGCCATCTTGGGAAACCTACCTAACCCACACATTTTTGGAAACTAGACACCCGGGGAGTCTAGCAAGGGGCCAAAAACTCATGGGACACCCCCTTGCAAAACCAGGTTGTTTTGTGTTAGGTAATTTTGATGTCGCCTCAATAGGTTTTTGGCCCTTGCCTGTCACGGGCACTAGGCCTACCCACACAAGTGAGGTACCATTTTTCTTGCAAGGCTTTGGGGAACATGGGGTGGGTAGAATGTTGTGGATCCACGCAGATTCCAGAACTTTCCAACACAAAAATGTGAGGTTTGCAAGGGATTCTGGGTAACAGAACCTGGTGAGAGCCAGTCAACTCACCCCATTCTGGATTTCCCTGTGTGTCTAGTTTTCAAAATTGTACAGGTTTGCTAGGTTTCCCTATGTGCCTCTCCGCTAGGGCCCAAAATTCACAGGTAGGCATATTGCTAAAAACAAATCTGTGCCTTGTAGGCTTTCTGCTGCCCTGGGGGGGGGGGATTTCGGGGGTGGGGTTGCCCTGATGTGCCCCCAAGGGGGACAGAAACACTGTGGCTATTTTGGGGGGGGGCAGGGGCATTGGTATGCCATTCTAGGCAGCCCCCACCCCCACACATAAAAACCCAGCGTAATTGTTGGCCTCAAGTGGGCTTTATGCACCCCCTGGTGGGCAGAAAGCCTACTACTTGCCAGGGTTTTTTTTTAGCAAATTTTAATCATAGTGGGGTCTGCCCAAAATGGGCATGCCAATGCCCCCACCCTAATAAAAATTTGGCCAAAAAATCCCTGGTGTCTTGACGGCTTAATGCCCACCCCGGGGGGGCAGATTGGGGTCTACTGCCCCATCTGCCCCCTGGGGGGGCAGGAAGGCTGTCATTTTTGTCAGGGAGGGGTGGGGTCATGGGCATGCCCATTTTGGGCAGCCCATCCAAAGTCAAATTTGCCCCCAAAAAATCCCTGGCATCCAGTGGGATGTTTGCCCCCGTTCCTCCCGGCAGGGCAGATTGGGGGTAATGCCCCCATCTGCCACCCAGGGGAGTCAGAAAGTCCACTAGATGCCAGGGAGTTTTTTGGGCACATTTTAATTAGAGTGGGGTCTGCCCAAAACGGGCATGCCAATGCCCCCACCCTAATAAAAATTTGCCCAAAAAAATCCCTGGTGTCTAGTGGGCTTTCTTCCCCCCCCCCGGGTGGCAGATGGGGCTGGAAGGCTGTAATTGTTGCGGGGGAGGGGGTGGGGGCATCGACATGCCCATTTTGGGCAGCCCCAACCTATTTCAAATTTGCCCCCAAAAAAATCCTTGGCGTCTAGTGGGCTTTTTGCCCCCACGGCAGGGAAGATTGGGGATTAATACCTCCATTTGCCCCCCAGGTGGGGCAGAAAGTCCACTAGACACCAGGGAGTTTTTTGTGCAAATTTCAATTAGGGTGGGGTCTGCCAAAAACTGGCATGCCATGGCCCCACCTTAATAAAAATTTGCCAAAAATATCCCTGGTGTCTAGAGGGCTTTTGCCCCCCCCGCTGGGGGGCAGATTGGGGGCTACTGCCCTATCTGCCCCCGGGGGCAGGAAGGCTGTAATTGTTGCGGGTGAGGGTGGTGGGGGCATGGGCATGCCCGTTTTGGGCAGCCCCACCCTATTTCAAATTTGTCCCCAAAAAAATCCCTGGCATCTTGTGTGCTTTTTGCCCCCCCCACCCGGCGGGGCAGATTGGGGGGAAATGCCCCCATCTGCCCACCAGGGGGGTCAGAAAGTCCACTAAACGCCAGGGAGTTTTTTGGGCAAATTCTTATTAGGGTGGGGTCTGCCCAAAACGGGCATGCCAATACCCCCAACCTAATGAAAATTTGCCAAAAACAATCCTTGGTGTCTAGTGGGCTTTTTGCTCGCCCCCGGGGGTAGATTGGGGGCTACTGCCCCATCTGCCCCCAAGGGGGGCAGGAAGGCTGTAATTGTTGCGGGGGAGGGGGTGGGGGCATGGGCATGCCCGTTTTGGGCAGCCCCACCCTATTTCAAATTTGCCCCCCAAAAAATCCCTGGTGTCTAGTGGCCTTTTTGCCCCCCAGGTGGGGCAGATTGGGGGTAATGCCCCCATCTACCCTCCAGGGGGGTCAGAAAGTCCACTAGACACCAGGGAGTTTTTGGGGCAAATTTTAATTAGGGTGGGGTCTGCCCAAAACGGGCATGCCAATGCCCCCACCCTTATAAAAGTTTGCCCCAAAAAATATCTGGTGTCTAGTGGGCTTTTTGCCTCCCCGTCGGGGCAGAAAGGCTGTAATGGTGGCTGGTGGCATTGGTGTGTCCGTTTCGGACAGCCCCCACCCTAAAAAAATACATCAAAAAAACAAAACCCTGGTGTTTAGTGGGCTTTTTACCCCCCAAAGGGGCAGATTAGGGGCCAATGCCCCATCTGCCCCCTGGGGGGGCAGAAAGACTGTAATGATTCCGGGGGGTGGGGCCTGGACATGCCCATATTGGCCAGCCCCCACCCTTATTTTTACTTTCTAAAAAAAAACTGGTGTCTAGTGGGCTTTCCGCCCCCCCCGAAGGGGCAGATTAGGGGCCAATGCCCCATCTTCCCCCCGGGGGGCAGAAAGACTGTAATTATTCCACCCTTATTTTAAATCTATTTCAAAATTCCTGGTGTCTAGTGGGCTTTTAACCCCCCGGGGGAGCAGATTGGGGTCTTTTGCCCCCATCTGCCCCCCAGGGGGGAGCAAAAAGACTAAATTGTGCCAATTAGAATTGGGGGGAGCAAAGGCCTGCCCAAGGGGCCGCTCCCCCTCCCTAGTGTCTAGTGGGTGGATCCCTGCTTGGGGATCGCCCTCCTGTGGCAATCCCCAAGCAGGGATCCACTGTGGAGGGGAGATTCTTCCCTTTCCAACGATACCTCTCCCTTCTTTACACATGCTCAGGGGGCTGAAATAGCCCCCTGAGTACGTAGAAAGGGGGAAGACTGTGTGCCATGACGAGCTCAGCTCGTCATGAGCACCCATGGGGATAAAGGACAAGATATATATTGAGGGACCCATCGTCCCTCGGGACCGTCTGGGCCTCAAAACTTCTTAGCCACAGCTTGAGTGAGCCACTGGAGTTGCGCTGCTAAATAGTACCACTCAAAGTCCGGCACTGCCATACCCCCGTCGGCTCTCGGATGTATCATTGTAGCCTTTGCGACCCACCATCTGCTGGCCCCCCAGAGAACCCCCTTAGCCATGGAGCGGAGCTGTCGGAACACAGAGCCCGGCACCCAGACTGGTAGCATCCAGAAATAATACAATAAGTGAGGGAGCGCCACCATCTTCAGGAGCGCCACCCGGCCTGCCGCAGATAGGGGCAAAGTGCTCCAAAACGCAAAGCTACCCCTAAGGCCTCTTATGGCCCAACCCAAATTACCTTCCAGTAAATCCTCAGGGGAATGATATATATGAGTGCCTAAATAAGGCAGGCATCGGGGTTCCCAGCGAATGCCCGCCACCTACGGAGGGTTCACCTCAGTCAGAACCACCGGAAACAAGCAAGTCTTTGCCCAGTTCACGCCCAGACCCGAGTATCATCCAAACACATGAAGCAATTGCCTCGCACCCTCCAAGGCTGTTGCCGTATTAGCAAGAAAAATTAGCAAATCATCCGCATATTGGGAGATAAACTGCATATCCCTGCGGTGTTCCAATCCAGAGTAATGCCTCCCCAACCTGGCATAAGAGGCCAATGGCTCAATGGCTAAGGCGAACAATTGGGAAATTCTGTAATTGCATCTAACCCTTTGATTGCATCTAACACTCCCCCTCTTTATCAATGCAGCTGATGCTCACCAATTAGGATGTGGAATTACAAAGGGGGCATACTGGACATAACAATTTACATGGTTACTGTCATATTCAAGCCCAGCCTGTTATGGATTAGGGAGCCAGGAGGTAGACAGTGTGAATACAGGAAATGAAGACTTAGAGAAAGGGACAGGGAACCTCCTGTAATCCTGTAGCCCTGCCCCATTTCTGTTTGTTGTAGTTTTGAAAAGAGTTTAGAAACAGTACATATTTGCACATTTTCAAAATTGGGAATACTCATACTAGCATGAGAATTATTGGTCATTTTTCAAAATGACTTCTTTTTTACACAATGTCTTTCATTTGGAAGGGAGTAATGCATTAAAACTCATTAGGTAATTACAGTTGATTTACAAATATGAATTACCCTAAGTCTCCCGATATAAATGGTACCTCACTTGTGTGGGCTGCCTTGTGTCCGCGTCAGGAAACAGCGCAAAACGCAACAGGTTCACACCTCAATCTTGCAGTGAAAAAGACCCTTTTTTGGCAGATTGCCTAGCTGTAGTTTTTGTACCCTAGCTCTACCGACACCTAGGGAAACCTAGCAAAATTATACATTTTTTAAAAGTAGACACCCTGGGGAATCCAGGATGGGGTGACTTGACTGTCTCCCACCAGGTTCTGTTACCTAGAATCCCTTGCAAACCTAAAAGTTGTCAAAAAACCACATTTTTCCTATATTTCTGTGGTGGAAAGTTCTGGAATATGTGTGGATCCACAAATTTCCACCCACCTGGCATTCCCCAAAGTCTTCTGAGAAAAATGGCACCTCACTTGTGTGGGTTGGCCTACTACCTGCACAGAAAACCGCACAAAACACAGCGTGGTCCCACCTCAATTTCCCAGTGAAAAATGACCCTTGTTTTGCAAAGTGCCCAGCTGTAGTTTTTATTAACCTTAGCTCTGCCGGCACCTAGGGAAACCTAGCAAACCTATGCATTTTTTTAAACTAGACACCCAGGGGAATCCAGGAATGGGTGACTTGACTGCCTCTCACCAGGTTCTGTTACCCAGAAACTCTTGCAATCCTAAAAAAATTGTCAAAAAAACATATTTTCTCCACATTTCTGTGGTGGAAAGTTCTGGAATCTGCGTGTATCCACAAATTTTCTTCCACCCAGCGTTCCTCCAAGTCTTCCGAGAAAAATGGTACCCCGCTTGTGTGGGTCGGCCTAGTGCCTGCGACAGGAAACGGCACAAAATGCGACATGGTCACACCTCAATTTCGCAGTGAAAAATCACCCTTTTTTGGCAAAGTGCCTAGCTGTAGTTTTTGAACCCTAGCTCTACCGGCACATAGGGAAGCCTAGCAAAACTATATATTTTTTTAACTAGACACCCAGGTGAATCCAGGATGGGGTGACTTGACTGCCTCCCACCAGGTTCTGTTATCCAGAATTCCTTTCAAACCTAAAACAGTGACAAAACAAACACATTTTCCCCACATTTCTGTGGTAGAAAGTTCTGGAATCTGCTTGGATCCATTAATTTCCACCCACCCCGCATTCCCCAAAGTCTTCTGATAAAAATGGTACCTCACTGGTGTGGGTCGGCCTAGTGCCTGCGACAGGAAACAGCACAAAACGCAACGTGATCGCACCTCAATTTCGCAGTGAAAAATTGCCCTTTTTTGGCAAAGTGCCTAGTGGTAGTTTTTTAACCCTAGGTCGGCCGGCACCTAGGGAAACCTAGCAAACATATACGTTTTTGAAAACTACACACCCAGGGAAATCCAGGATGGGGTAACTTGACTGCCTCCCACCAGGTTCTGTTACCCAGAATCTCATGCAAACATTAAAAATTGGCCAAAAAAAAAATTTTCCTCACATTTCTGTGGTGAAAAGTTCTGGAATCTGCATGGATCCACAAATTTCCAACCACCCCGCGTTCCCCAAAAATCTTCTGAGAAAAATGGTACCTCAATTGTGTAGGTCGGCCTAGTGCCTGCGACAGGTAACGGCCCAAAACGCAACTTGGTCACACCTCAATATCGCAGTGAAAAATTGCCTTTTTTTGGCAAAGTGCCTAGCGGTAGTTTTTTAACTCTAGCTCGGCCGGCACCTAGGGAAACCTAGCAAACATAAACATTTGAACACTACACACCCAGGGAAATCCAGGATGGGGTGACTTGACTGCCTCCCACCAGGTTCTGTTACCCAGAATCCCTTGCAAACCTAAAACATTGTAAAAAAAACACATTTTCCCAACATTTCTGTGGTGGAAAGTTCTGGAATCTGCGCGGATCCACACATTTCCTCCCACCCAGCGTTCCCCCAGATCTCCTGATAAAAATGGTACCTCACTTGCGTGGATGGGTCAAGGACCCATGACAGGCAAAGGCCCAAAACCTATTGAGGTGACATGAAAATTACCTAGCACAAACCAACCTGGTTTTGCAAGGGGGGTCCCATGAGTTTTTGGCCCGGAGCTCGGCGGCCATCTTGGGAAACCTACCTAACCCACACATTTTTGGAAACTAGACACCCGGGGAGTCTAGCAAGGGGCCAAAAACTCATGGGACACCCCCTTGCAAAACCAGGTTGTTTTGTGTTAGGTAATTTTGATGTCGCCTCAATAGGTTTTTGGCCCTTGCCTGTCACGGGCACTAGGCCTACCCACACAAGTGAGGTACCATTTTTCTTGCAAGGCTTTGGGGAACATGGGGTGGGTAGAATGTAGTGGATCCACGCAGATTCCAGAACTTTCCAACACAAAAATGTGAGGTTTGCAAGGGATTCTGGGTAACAGAACCTGGTGAGAGCCAGTCAACTCACCCCATTCTGGATTTCCCTGTGTGTCTAGTTTTCAAAAATGTACAGGTTTGCTAGGTTTCCCTAGGTGCCTCTCCGCTAGGGCCCAAAATTCACAGGTAGGCATATTGCTAAAAACAAATCTGTGCCTTGTCGGCTTTCTGCTGCCCTGGGGGGGGGAGGGTTTCGGGGGTGGGGTTGCCCTGATGTGCCCCCAAGGGGGACAGAAACACTGTGGCTATTTTGGGGGGGGGGCAGGGGCATTGGTATGCCATTCTAGGCAGCCCCCACCCCCACACATAAAAAACCCAGCGTAATTGTTGGCCTCAAGTGGGCTTTATGCCCCCCCTGGTGGGCAGAAAGCCTACTACTTGCCAGGGTTTTTTTTTAGCAAATTTTAATCATAGTGGGGTCTGCCCAAAATGGGCATGCCAATGCCCCCACCCTAATAAAAATTTGGCCAAAAAATCCCTGGTGTCTTGACGGCTTAATGCCCACCCCGGGGGGGGGGGGGGCAGATTGGGGTCTACTGCCCCATCTGCCCCCTGGGGGGGGCAGGAAGGCTGTCATTTTTGTCAGGGAGGGGTGGGGTCATGGGCATGCCCATTTTGGGCAGCCCATCCAAATTCAAATTTGCCCCCAAAAAATCCCTGGCATCTAGTGGGATTTTTGCCCCCCGTTCCTCCCGGCAGGGCAGATTGGGGGGTAATGCCCCCATCTGCCACCCAGGGGAGTCAGAAAGTCCAATAGATGCCAGGGAGTTTTTTGGGCACATTTTAATTAGAGTGGGGTCTGCCCAAAACAGGCATGCCAATGCCCCCACCCTAATAAAAATTTGCCCAAAAAAATCCCTGGTGTCTAGTGGGCTTTCTTCCCCCCCCGGGTGGCAGATGGGGCTGGAAGGCTGTAATTGTTGCGGGGGAGGGGGTGGGGGCATCGACATGCCCATTTTGGGCAGCCCCAACCTATTTCAAATTTGCCCCCCAAAAAATCCTTGGCATCTAGTGGGCTTTTTGCCCCCACGGCAGGGAAGATTGGGGATTAATACCCCCATTTGCCCCCCAGGTGGGGCAGAAAGTCCACTAGACACCAGGGAGTTTTTTGTGCAAATTTCAATTAGGGTGGGGTCTGCCCAAAACTGGCATGCCATGGCCCCACCTTAATAAAAATTTGCCAAAAATATCCCTGGTGTCTAGAGGGCTTTTGCCCCCCCCCGCTGGGGGGCAGATTGGGGGCTACTGCCCTATCTGCCCCCGGGGGCAGGAAGGCTGTAATTGTTGCAGGGGAGGGTGGTGGGGGCATGGGCATGCCCGTTTTGGGCAGCCCCACCCTATTTCAAATTTGTCCCCAAAAAAATCCCTGGCATCTTGTGTGCTATTTGCCCCCCCCCCTGGCGGGGCAGATTGGGGGGAAATGCCCCCATCTGCCCACCAGGGGGGTCAGAAAGTCCACTAAACGCCAGGGAGTTTTTTGGGCAAATTTTTATTAGGGTGGGGTCTGCCCAAAACGGGCATGCCAATACCCCCAACCTAATGAAAATTTGCCAAAAACAATCCTTGGTGTCTAGTGGGCTTTTTGCTCGCCCCCGGGGGGTAGATTGGGGGCTACTGCCCCATCTGCCCCCAAGGGGGGCAGGAAGGCTGTAATTGTTGCGGGGGAGGGGGTGGGGGCATGGGCATGCCCGTTTTGGGCAGCCCCACCCTATTTCAAATTTGCCCCCCAAAAAATCCCTGGTGTCTAGTGGCCTTTTTGCCCCCCAGGTGGGGCAGATTGGGGGTAATGCCCCCATCTACCCTCCAGGGGGGTCAGAAAGTCCACTAGACACCAGGGAGTTTTGGGGGCAAATTTTAATTAGGGTGGGGTCTGCCCAAAACGGGCATGCCAATGCCCCCACCCTTATAAAAGTTTGTCCCAAAAAATATCTGGTGTCTAGTGGGCTTTTTGCCTCCCCGGCGGGGCAGAAAGGCTGTAATGGTGGCTGGTGGCATTGGTGTGTCCGTTTCGGACAGCCCCCACCCTAAAAAAAACATCAAAAAAACAAAACCCTGGTGTTTAGTGGGCTTTCTTCCCCCCAAAGGGGCAGATTAGGGGCCAATGCCCCATCTGCCCCCTCGGGGGGCAGGAAGACTGTAATGATTCCGGGGGGTGGGGCCTGGACATGCCCATATTGGGCAGCCCCCACCCTTATTTTTACTTTCTAAAATAAAACTGGTGTCTAGTGGGCTTTCCGCCCCCCCCCGAAGGGGCAGATTAGGGGCCAATGCCCCATCTTCCCCCCGGGGGGCAGAAAGACTGTAATTATTCCACCCTTATTTTAAATCTATTTCAAAATTCCTGGTGTCTAGTGGGCTTTTAACCCCCCGGGGGAGCAGATTGGGGTCTTTTGCCCCCATCTGCCCCCCAGGGGGGAGCAAAAAGACTAAATTGTGCCAATTAGAATTGGGGGGAGCAAAGGCCTGCCCAAGGGGCCGCTCCCCCTCCCTAGTATCTAGTGGGTGGATCCCTGCTTGGGGATCGCCCTCCTGTGGCAATCCCCAAGCAGGGATCCACTGTGGAGGGGAGATTCTTCCCTTTCCAACGATACCTCTCCCTTCTTTACACATGCTCAGGGGGCTGAAATAGCCCCCTGAGTACGTAGAAAGGGGGAAGACTGTGTGCCATGACGAGCTCAGCTCGTCATGAGCACCCATGGGGATAAAGGACAAGATATATATTGAGGGACCCATCGTCCCTCGGGACCGTCTGGGCCTCAAAACTTCTTAGCCACAGCTTGAGTGAGCCACTGGAGTTGCGCTGCTAAATAGTACCACTCAAAGTCCGGCACTGCCATACCCCCGTCGGCTCTCGGATGTATCATTGTAGCCTTTGCGACCCACCATCTGCTGGCCCCCCAGAGAACCCCCTTAGCCATGGAGCGGAGCTGTCGGAACACAGAGCCCTGCACCCAGACTGGTAGCATCCAGAAATAATACAATAAGTGAGGGAGCACCACCCGGCCTGCCGCAGATAGGGGCAAAGTGCTCCAAAACGCAAAGCTACCCCTAAGGCCTCTTATGGCCCAACCCAAATTACCTTCCAGTAAATCCTCAGGGGAATGATATATATGAGTGCCTAAATAAGGCAGGCATCGGGGTTCCCAGCGAATGCCCGCCACCTACGGAGGGTTCACCTCAGTCAGAACCACCGGAAACAAGCAAGTCTTTGCCCAGTTCACGCCCAGACCCGAGTATCGTCCAAACACATGAAGCAATTGCCTCGCACCCTCCAAGGCTGTTGCCGTATTAGCAAGAAAAATTAGCAAATCATCCGCATATTGGGAGATAAACTGCATATCCCTGCGGTGTTCCAATCCAGAGTAATGCCTCCCCAACCTGGCATAAGAGGCCAATGGCTCAATGGCTAAGGCGAACAATTGGGAAATTCTGTAATTGCATCTAACCCTTTGATTGCATGTAACACTCCCCTCTTTATCAATGCAGCTGATGCTCACCAATTAGGATGTGGAATTACAAAGGGGGCATACTGGACATAACAATTTACATGGTAACTGTCATATTCAAGCCCAGCCTGTTATGGATTAGGGAGCCAGGAGGTAGACAGTGTGAATACAGGAAATGAAGACTTAGAGAAAGGGACAGGGAACCTCCTGTAATCCTGTAGCCCTGCCCCATTTCTGTTTGTTGTAGTTTTGAAAAATGCCCCTTGCTTAGCTCCTTTGAAAGTTCATATACATGATCAGCTCAAAAATGAAGACACTCATTGGCTTCAAGGGAATGTAAAATCTAATGTGGGCTTTTATGATGACATTTTATTGAATCGTAGGGTCGGATGGCTAGGCCCATTGGCCAAATACTTTATGTGGGATTGTATTATTGTTAACTGTAGGCAACCCCAAACAGCTGGGGGTCTTGTGCAAGAATCGAAATCAGGTAAAGTAATGCTCCTACCTTTTGGGGTTTTCTATAGACAGGTAAAGCCATTTTGGACTGAATCTGTGCCCACCTTATGTTACACTCCCCCCTTGGCTTTGACTAATGATATTTTGTCCGTTAATCATTTTTCAGTTCTCTCCAACTTAGCTGCGAATGACTGACATGTGGAGTATGGGTCTAATTCCATCAGATCCAGTCCTCAACCTTTGAAGTCACCAATTGGACATGATGATAATATACCCTTTAGATCTACTGAGTTGGAGAGCTGCCTTAGATTGACCATTTTGTCATCACTGGAGCAAGGCATTGGCCAGTCCTTTTACACACCACCATCTACAGTCAATGTTATTTAATTTGTGTAATGGAATATAGGGCAACGTGTGCATAGTTTTTTTCTAGTCACAAACGGCCCAATTCGCTTACCCTAGCAGGCCACCATCCCTGTGATTTTAGAGATTCCCAATGGGTCACACATTGTGACCTACCTCATAAATATTAATGAGGTATGTCAATTTGTGGCCCATTGGGGATTGCAAGCAGTGTAAATCACACTGTAGTATATAACTCTTTGTGATTACCTAATAGCAAATCGGCAAAAAGTGCTATTAAGTAATGGCAAACGGAAACCTATGTACATCTAGCCCTCCGTGCATTCAATGGCCAAACTAGATCTCAATGTTTGGGTGGAATATATTAACAAGTTTGACATAGTTTTGTTACAAGAAACATGGGCCATTGACAATTGTTTGGAGGACGCTGTCATCTGACATACAGTGCATGCTTTCCCTTCAGCTTCTGGTCAGACTACAACAGGATTAACATCATAGTTCAGAGTCACTCTTGTCTACACTATTAAACTATTACACCTGCACTCATTTCTTTTATCTTGAGTGGGCTTCTAATGTTATGTTAATGTTATGTTAATATTTTATTAAGCGCAAAACAGCTGCACCAGCAACGAGGCGTCCCGGCGCTGAACCATATCACATACCTGAGGGGAGGGAGGGGAGGGAGTGAAACAGCAGGAAGATTATGTCAGAGAAAACAGATATGTTTTGATTGCCTTGCGAAAGGCCATCAAGTTTGTCATGGAGCAAATGTGAGGTGGCAAGGAGTTCCAAAGCTTCGCCCCCAAAACCTTGAAAGAACGGCCACCCATTCTGCTAAGCCTTGTTCGAGGGACAACCACAAGGTGTTGTCCTAAGGAGCGTAGGGCGCGCTGGGGGGTGTAGGGTACCAGGTGTGGGCGTAGGAGTCCAGGACAATCTGATCTGAGAATTTTAAAAGCAGTGGTGAGAGTCTTGAATCGAACTCGGGCCTCAATTCGCAGCCAGTGTAGCTTCTGGATGGTAGTTCTGGCAGAGCATCTGCGGGGAAGGCCTACCACAGCCCTAGCTGCTGAGTTTTGTACCCGTTGCAGCCGTGCAATCTCTGCTTTATTTACGCCTAAGAATAGAACATTGGCATAATCCAATCGAGCCAGGATGATTGATTGAACTATCAGTTGGCGCGTATTGGGGTCGAAGAAGCCAAGTATCGGATAAAGGCTCCTCAGCAGACCCACACAAGTAGCTGCCACTTTCTTTGTGTGGGTCTGGAAATTGAGGGAGGAGTCCAGCCAGACACCTACATTCTTCACCACAGTTTTGGGAGAAGGAATGGGGCCAAGTAGGGACGGCCACCAATGTTCACTCCAGTAGCAAGGATTTTTTCCCAGGAGCAGCACCTCTGTTTTTCTAGCGTTCAGCTGTAGGCAGTTGCGTGTCATCCACTGCGCGACTGCCGCTAAGCCATCCCTAAATTTCGCAGCTGAAATTGAGGGGCCCTCAGTTAGAGTGATGACCAGCTGCGTGTCGTCAGCGTACGACACCAGCGTGAGGTCCCACTCTTTTGCCACTTCAACGAGAGGCTGGACATAGAGATTAAAAAGGGATGGGCTAAGCGCCTATCCCTGAGGAACTCCTTGTTCGATGGAGTGCGGCTGAGAAATAAATGGGGGGGCTGAGACCCGGAAGGATCTGTCCTTCAGGAAGGACCGAAACCACTCAAGGGCAAGATCGCAGATCCCTATAGCCTCGAGACGTTTTAACAAAATATTATGGGAGACCGTATCAAAGGCCGCGCTGAGGTCAAGTAGAATCAGCGCAGCACTTTGACCAGCGTCCAGTATGTTTCGGAGGTGTTCAATGGTAGTCAGCAGGGCGGATTCAGTACTGAATCCTGGCCTGAAGCCGTTCTGTGAAGGGTCCAAGATTTTATTTTGGACCAGCCTGATTGTAATTCATTTTTATAATGAGTAAAATTCAGTAAAGAACCATTTTAATTTCTTTCTCCTTTTCAATCTTATTGAATGATTGAGAGAAAAGTACTCAAGCTGGGCAAAGGTCTTTTAAACTGCTGTTAACAGGGGATTTCAATGCTACGCTGGGAGACACAACCAACTCACTAGCAGATAACCTTGTGAATATAACTGATACAGTGCATTTCAGACACGTTCAGCCTCCAAGGGGTTCTTTGTTACATGATTTTTTAAATTGAACTATGATCTCTGCATTGTTATAGAACTGATTTCCCATATTATAACTTAGCAACTTTCACAGGAAGAGGATATTGTACCCCTATTGGCTACATCTTTGCTACAGCAGATTTGACCAACCTTATATCTCAACGGGCAAATAAATGCAAGCGTATACAGCAATCACAACCCTCGCTCAATCTCCCTGACACCCTCCAAAGGAAGAAACTCTGAAGTAGGAGGGGACTGTGATAAACTTTCAATCAGAGATAACAGGCAAGGGCTAGTTTGGAAATTTGCTGTTATGGGAAAATATGTTGTAAGTTAATTATAGGCAATCAGGATTTTGTTAATTGTTGCCTCAGATTGGAGATCAGCAGTGTGCTTGTTGTGGAATGGAATGAAAATTTGAGTGCAAACACTAGAATTTTATTCTTAAAACCCAAGATAGATAGTCTCAGGTAGTGAAGTCTCTTTGTTTGATAAGGTGCCCAGAAGTGTAAATAAAAATCTTTGTTATGGATTGGAACACTCCCCAAGGAGCAGGGAAGATGTAGCGACCTGTAAAAGGGGCTATAAATTGGCCCTGGAGAAACGAAAATCTGAAATGCAGGCTGATAAATGTGAAAATTGAGTTCGCTCATGCTTTTTAAAAATACCTAAGTTTTGTGGAAACTGATAAATTTAATTAGATTTTCGAAATCACATGAGAAACACCTGGGTATCAACATCGGTCTGGAGAAATCGGAAATCCATTTTGTAAGGATTTAGGGGTGGATGTACAAAACGTTTTTGAGATCGCGTCCCATTGAAATACCGATTCACATTAGCATGTGCAAATATTTTGTGACCGAAATGCCAACTCACGGTTGATGGTAACCCATTCACAAATAGGAAGGGGTCCCCAAGGGACCAATTCCCCTTTCAGAATGGCTGAAAAATATTTTTAAGAGCAGGCAGTGGTCTAAGGGACTATAACATTCTGTTAAAAAATGAAACTTAAAATTATTTTTTTTCTTTTTAAAACAATTCCTATCCCAACAAACTGCGTTTTAAAATAATATCTTTGTTTAAAAGCAATCACAGACATGGTGGTTGTATGACCCCACCAGGCCATCATCCCTGCGATAGCAGAACATCATAGTGTCTCACAAATTGCAAACTACCTCATCAATTTTCATGAGGTAGGTCTATTTGCGAGAGAAGCCACAAATGTACCCAGGCAGTAGTCCGAGGAGGGAACAAGAGGCAGTAGGGTGCTACCAAACGCGGTTTCTGGAGGGCGAGGACTGGCAGATGATGAAGCATGACTCCTGGTGGTGTGTGATGCCAGTCTATCACTTTTTGGGAGATGCCCCACCATCATTAGTCACCTCACCTTTCTTTGATTTGGTCTCAAGCTGGGAACGGTCTTTATTGTGTGTACTACAGGTCTATTTGCGACTCACTACGAATCGCTAATTGAAACTCAATGAGTTTCATACATTAGGAATAGCAATTTCCTAATTGCAATTCACAAATACATTTCAATTACGAAATTGCTATTCCTAATCTTCGCACAACTAGCCCAGCATTTTCCGTCGAGTAGCTTGTGAGCCACTGATAGCTGTCCAGCTACCTATAAGTAGCTCTCCTGTGTACAGACCAGCCTAATACATTAGAAACGTTTGCTTGGTTGAATAAATAAATATATGTATACCAAAATTGAAGTGTATATTTGAGATGAAGTTGTATTTTTTCAGAACCCTTGGGCTGGTGTTTGGGAAGACATACTACTAATAACTTGGAGCCAGGGGCATTGCAGCTATGGCTGTAATGCATTACCCATGGAAAGGCACACTGAAAATGTATTCTTTAGATTACTGCTGGTAACAGTGCCTGATGCACTGATGTGAACACTGCTGGTAATCTTGCACATGGTGGGCAGTATTGTAATCTCTGATGTGGTCAGTATTAAGACGCTAAAAATATTAATAGTATGGGCTATAAGTCACCAAACATGAGTAGCTCTTACTACAGTAAAGGTTGGAGCACCCCTGATCTAGCTCCTACTTCTACTAAATGGTGATAGTGATTCCATAGATATAGTGGCGCCACATTTTCCACTTAACATTACATTTTCTATTGAGGAGGTAGTGGCTGGAATAAATAAAAGCCCTTTAAAAAATGCATTGGGCCCTGATGGTGTCCGCTAAGGCCTGTAAAAAGAAACATTGTGTTTTTGGCACCTGTTCTGATGGACAGCCTAAATGCAGCTTGTTTGAGAGAATTGTTTAAGTCCTGTCATTCAGCAATTATAGTCCCAGTGTTTAAAAAGGGAAATTGCCATGATCCTACATGCTACTGCCTAATCTGGTTACTAAACTCACTGTAAACCGTATAGCTAGAATCATTCTGGATAGGTTACTGATTCCGACCTCAAAACATAACATCTTATCAGGGGTACAGTATGGTTTCAGATCAGGTCTGCAAGCACTTGAGCAATGGCCTAAAACTACAGTTACTGAGAAGTAAATATAAAGTTGCAAAGTGTAATTCTTTACATCTTGCTTTCATAGACCTCCAATTTGCCTTTAATGTGTGTCATCAGGTGTGGGATCTCTTGTGATCTGTGGGGTTTGATGAGGGCTAAGTGGACTTTCTCCGTGCCCTACATCTTGATCCTTCTGCGTCTGGTAGATATGGGGAAAAGTGGGAATGTGATGACCCTTTTGCACTAACGGGCAGCATGCCCAAGGGTTGCGTTTAAGCCCCAATCCTACTTTTGCTATACATAAATGACTTAGATGGTGCCGGGACAAAGAAAAGCAGGTATATGCAAATAGTTAAAAAGAAGACACACAATTGATGGACGGAATGCAGAACACATCAAACATTCACCCTCAGTCAAGAGATCTGGGTTAAATCCATCATTCTTTTGCTTACCATGTCACCCGAGTTTAGACCTGTCCATAAGCAAATCAATCTTGACCCTGTGCATCATGGGAACAGTCCAGCCCGAACTGCCAAGCCAGGTCCTCCCTGGACCGGAAACAAGCATCCGAGGAATGGTTTCAGGGTTTGACCCCACTTCATCAAGGATAGCTTGAATCCAGTGGCACAGTGAGCCCGGACCCACATCTGGGCACACCTGGCACACTTAGGGGGAGAAAGCAAAAGACACACAATTGATGGACGGAATGCAGAACAAATCAAAACATTAACTCCCAGTCAAGAGATCTGGGTTAAATCCATCATTCTTTTGTTCACCATGCCTCCCCAATTTAGACCTTGCCATATGCAAATGCGTCCATCATTTGTTTGCTGTAACACTTTTTGCCCTAAGTGGGATGGGTATGCCCATACGTGGTTCCCTTGCTCACTGTGCCACTTGATTCAAGCTAGCCTGGCTGAAGAAGGGTGACATACCCTGAAACCGGTCCCAGGATGCTTGTTTTCCGGACAAGGGGGGACCTGGCCTGGCAGTTCGGTCTAGACTGTTCCCATGAGGCACAGGGTCAAGACTGATTTGCATATGGATGGGTCCAAACTGGGGTGGCTTAGTGGGCAAAAGAACGATGGATTCGACCCAGATCTTTTGATTGGGGGAGAATGTTTGCATTGTGAGCATTCCATCCATCATTGGTTTGCTGTAACACAATAGTTAAAAACAAGTCTCTATTGTCCTCCTTTACGTAGATGATGCAGTACTTTTAGCAAGATTTGCTAATGGATTGAAGACACTCCTAGATTGAAATCCCCAAGGACATTGCACCTTGGTTTGGCAAATTTTGCAGTCTCAAATTAAGAAAATTGCGGCTAATAAACTAGATTTGATAGTATTTTTACAACTAAATTATTACGTGCCTATCACCCGAAAATGCTCTGGCCCAGCCAGCAAACCAGCACTACGAAGCCATGGTGAGGTGGGAAACAAGATGCCTGATGGCCCAAAGACTGCAGTATACAGTTTATATGTGCACTGCCTCTGTCTCTTGCACCATTCTGACATGTTATTTTACAGTGAGAGACGCATGCTGCTGGAGGTAGCTGTTAATGTGCCCCCCTGCACCAACCTCCATCTAAATGTAAGGTGAGAGGAAGGTAGAGGGAGCTACTGTAATGGCCCCCTGCAGCAGCATTTGTTTCCCGCTGCTTTTTTATGCAGGAGATTTGGGGCAAAAAGTTGAAAGGGGAGGGACAGGAAAACAAAGCAGGCTCAGCAATGATTGTTTTGAGGTACTTCAGGCAGGCTCTGCCCCCAGAAGCTCAAAGTTGCATTGCAGAGCAGGAGAGAAGGAATGAAAACAGTTCTTTCGTGCCCACTATCCTTTTATTGACTATACACAGGAGCACAGTGTCAATAAAAGGAGGGGCAAATAAGCTTCAGAGTGTATTTTTTCTAGAATGTGTGTGGGCTTTTGTAGAAATCACAGTTGTTTTTTTACAAAACTCACAATTGTGCATAAAAAAATTGAAATCATGAAAGTGCAAAATCCTTAAAGGTTTTGGCTTTGTTGATTTCATGGTACAATTGGGCTTGGAAGCTAATTGCTTATCATGGCATTCAGACCTAAAAATGTGTTGCTTGTCCATTAATGGTAAACGAATAGAAAGAACAAGTCAGTTTCCCTATCTGGGAATAAGCTTTGACCACTTTAATACATGGGCTTCATGCCTTTCCATTTAGAAATTATGGTTTACTCAAGCTGTGGGGTCTTTTTTTTATCTTGTTCGCTAAAACAGGAAGTAAGGCCATTCATCCACTTTTGTACTTTAAAAGAGGGAATGCATCCCCGTAGTGATGAATCTGGTCTATAGGACTACAGCGATGTCAGCAGTGTACATAAGCTACTTAGGAGGAGAAACAAGGTACCTTGGTGAATTTTGGACATTCCTATGTGCAGTCCACATTGTGCTGTACATCAGGATTTGGGTCTGAATTATGTCACGGACCACATCAAATTGTAGCCATCGTTACTTTCAACCTCGATATGGTGGAACAATCATGCCTCACTCATTAATGATATCATCTAAGACTGTTTAGTGATCGATCAGGGAAATCAGATTTCCTAGCAGCAATATAGTAGGGTTAGCACCCTTAATTTGGGTAGACAGTCTACTTTTCTAAACCAGTCTGAGGTGAGGAAAAAGCAAAAAAGCTAGGTCATTGAGAACTTTTTAGCTGTGAGGGCTAACCAAAAGGAGCTTAGTCGAGCTTGTGAAATCTTCCCTGCAAGAATATTCCTTGATTGAAACATCACCAGCAGTAGATCCCTATCAGGACCTGGTGTCCAATTCATGGGAAAGGTCACTTCTCACCAGGTTTCGGTTGGGCTCAATCAGATGGCAACTCTGCTTCCCCTCAGGGCAATATGATACTGCAGTAATTTGGAGCTGCCCTTGCAATGACTTACCTACACTTTTTTTCTGTAACTTTTATCAGCCAATGTCTCATCATTATTTTATTCCAATTCAATGCAAGAAGTGTAGACTGGTGCTGATATTCTTGCAACTGCTGAACTGTACCAAGGTGCACTTTACAATAAGGTTTTTTTTATAATCTACTCTTCGGTAGAGCAATACTCAATGTCTTGAGTTAGGCGGTTTAAGATCACAATAGCATACATGTATTGTTTGTATCATTTGTATTGCCTGTCTATTGATGGTACATTCGTTTATGATTATTTATACAATTTTGAATAAAGAGAAATATGTTATTCACTGAAAAAACATAGTTTAAGTGATGTACTAGGTAGGTGAAAACCTCAGTGGCAAAATAATGTTTAAAACAAAAAAAACACTGTAATTCACCACTTTTAAACATCTCTGGTGACTATAACTCATGCCCTAAAGTGGCTATAGCCTGGGTCCCACCATGCACAATTTTGTCATCAATTATGTCATTTCAAATGCTGCAGTGATGTTATCAATGCATTTATAGAACATGTCATAAGTTATGTAATAATGGGTAATGCTGTGCATGGCGAGGGAGCGAGTTATAGGTACTTTAAGGCACAAGTTATAGTTAAATTGTACTTCTTAATAAGAATGTATTTTATATTTATTTGTTTGAGCTTCATTTTATTTCTTCCTGAACTTGATCTATCAAGTTATTGATACTCTATTTATGTGCAAAAATATTATCTTTTATGCTATGGTACATTTAAAATAATGCTTAGCATTCTTCTGTTCCTGTAGTACTAGTTACATTTTACAGTGTTCACTCACCCTTGTTTATAAGTCTGACCTGTTACTCTAGTGAGAGCTAATAAATGGAATAGACAATGACATCATTCTCCAGTTGTGAAAAACAGATATTCTGCAGCTAACAGCAGCTCTGTCCAGGTCTGTAATAATTTGAAACACCTCCAATTGGCAAAAAATGTTTCAACAAACCACAGGTAACTCTATAAATGTTCAACTGTATGTGATATTTACTTTCAAAACGTTAAGACATACAACATTTAATAAATGTTTTATTCAAACAAAACGTATTACGCAAATATAAACAGGGACTAGACAAAAGAGAGATGAAGTGTATTTGTTTTAAAAAATTCAGTATTCAAACATTGACGCAACTATTTAACACGTATCAAATCCTTAAAGAGTGTACATGTATGCAACCTATTTATGGTTAAACAAAATATACAGTTGTGCTACATTCACATAAAGGGGTCTATTACTATGACCAGCGATGCGGCGGTCCCGCTAGGCCCATTAGGATGGGCCCGACACTCTGACGGTCGCATCCCACATATTTTACATTGCGGTGGGCGGTGCTGTAAGCAGCACCCGCCGCAATGCAAAATATGCATGATGTGTATTGGCATGCACAACGTGACAGGCACTGCACAGTGCCTGCCACCTTGTGTATGCCAATGAAGGGTGGTACCATAGGTACCCCCCAAGTGCAGCCCCCCACCCCTCCAGGGGCCCGTAACTGGCCTCAAAAGCAATTCCTGCCGGCACTTGCATGGCGGCATCGCTGCCATGGAAAGGCCTTTAAAACTACACATCCTAATATGGATGGCGGTGCCTGCAGACACGCTACCATATTGAGGGCCTTTTCTGCCTGGTCGGGAATCCAACTGGTGGAAAAGCGGCGGATGGTCTTTCCGTCCGCTGCTGTGCCCCTCGCCATACTGATATGGCGGGGGTGAAACGGGAGTATCTGGCAGGCGGATTGCCACAGCCGGGCCCAAGAGTGGCCACCGCCGTCCCGGCATCAGACCGTTTCTAAACCTGGAGGCATTCAGGGTAGTACTTTCCACCAAAGCAACCACTAGCTGCATGTCGTCCGCATATGAGACCATTGAGAGGTCCCATTGCCTGGCGACCGCCGCCAGTGGCTGGACATAAAAGTTAAACAATGTGAGGCTCAGCGCCGAACCCTGACATAGTTTTGTTACAAGAAACATGGGCCATTGACAATTGTTTGGAGGACGCTGTCATCTGACATACAGTGCATGCTTTCCCTTCAGCTTCTGGTCAGACTACAACAGGATTAACATCATAGTTCAGAGTCACTCTTGTCTACACTATTAAACTATTACACCTGCACTCATTTCTTTTATCTTGAGTGGGCTTCTAATGTTATGTTAATGTTATGTTAATATTTTATTAAGCGCAAAACAGCTGCACCAGCAACGAGGCGTCCCGGCGCTGAACCATATCACATACCTGAGGGGAGGGAGGGGAGGGAGTGAAACAGCAGGAAGATTATGTCAGAGAAAACAGATATGTTTTGATTGCCTTGCGAAAGGCCATCAGGTTTGTCATGGAGCAAATGTGAGGTGGCAAGGAGTTCCAAAGCTTCGCCCCCAAAACCTTGAAAGAACGGCCACCCATTCTGCTAAGCCTTGTTCGAGGGACAACCACAAGGTGTTGTCCTAAGGAGCGTAGGGCGCGCTGGGGGGTGTAGGGTACCAGGAGTGGGCGTAGGAGTCCAGGACAATCTGATCTGAGAATTTTAAAAGCAGTGGTGAGAGTCTTGAATCGAACTCGGGCCTCAATTCGCAGCCAGTGTAGCTTCTGGATGGTAGTTCTGGCAGAGCATCTGCGGGGAAGGCCTACCACAGCCCTAGCTGCTGAGTTTTGTACCCGTTGCAGCCGTGCAATCTCTGCTTTATTTACGCCTAAGAATAGAACATTGGCATAATCCAATCGAGCCAGGATGATTGATTGAACTATCAGTTGGCGCGTATTGGGGTCGAAGAAGCCAAGTATCGGATAAAGGCTCCTCAGCAGACCCACACAAGTAGCTGCCACTTTCTTTGTGTGGGTCTGGAAATTGAGGGAGGAGTCCAGCCAGACACCTACATTCTTCACCACAGTTTTGGGAGAAGGAATGGGGCCAAGTAGGGACGGCCACCAATGTTCACTCCAGTAGCAAGGATTTTTTCCCAGGAGCAGCACCTCTGTTTTTCTAGCGTTCAGCTGTAGGCAGTTGCGTGTCATCCACTGCGCGACTGCCGCTAAGCCATCCCTAAATTTTGCAGCTGAAATTGAGGGGCCCTCAGTTAGAGTGATGACCAGCTGCGTGTCGTCAGCGTACGACACCAGCGTGAGGTCCCACTCTTTTGCCACTTCAACGAGAGGCTGGACATAGAGATTAAAAAGGGATGGGCTAAGCGCCTATCCCTGAGGAACTCCTTGTTCGATGGAGTGTGGCTGAGAAATAAATGGGGGGGCTGAGACCCGGAAGGATCTGTCCTTCAGGAAGGACCGAAACCACTCAAGGGCAAGATCGCAGATCCCTATAGCCTCGAGACGTTTTAACAAAATATTATGGGAGACCGTATCAAAGGCCGCGCTGAGGTCAAGTAGAATCAGCGCAGCACTTTGACCAGCGTCCAGTATGTTTCGGAGGTGTTCAATGGTAGTCAGCAGGGCGGATTCAGTACTGAATCCTGGCCTGAAGCCGTTCTGTGAAGGGTCCAAGATTTTATTTTGGACCAGCCTGATTGTAATTCATTTTTATAATGAGTAAAATTCAGTAAAGAACCATTTTAATTTCTTTCTCCTTTTCAATCTTATTGAATGATTGAGAGAAAAGTACTCAAGCTGGGCAAAGGTCTTTTAAACTGCTGTTAACAGGGGATTTCAATGCTACGCTGGGAGACACAACCAACTCACTAGCAGATAACCTTGTGAATATAACTGATACAGTGCATTTCAGACACGTTCAGCCTCCAAGGGGTTCTTTGTTACATGATTTTTTAAATTGAACTATGATCTCTGCATTGTTATAGAACTGATTTCCCATATTATAACTTAGCAACTTTCACAGGAAGAGGATATTGTACCCCTATTGGCTACATCTTTGCTACAGCAGATTTGACCAACCTTATATCTCAACGGGCAAATAAATGCAAGCGTATACAGCAATCACAACCCTCGCTCAATCTCCCTGACACCCTCCAAAGGAAGAAACTCTGAAGTAGGAGGGGACTGTGATAAACTTTCAATCAGAGATAACAGGCAAGGGCTAGTTTGGAAATTTGCTGTTATGGGAAAATATGTTGTAAGTTAATTATAGGCAATCAGGATTTTGTTAATTGTTGCCTCAGATTGGAGATCAGCAGTGTGCTTGTTGTGGAATGGAATGAAAATTTGAGTGCAAACACTAGAATTTTATTCTTAAAACCCAAGATAGATAGTCTCAGGTAGTGAAGTCTCTTTGTTTGATAAGGTGCCCAGAAGTGTAAATAAAAATCTTTGTTATGGATTGGAACACTCCCCAAGGAGCAGGGAAGATGTAGCGACCTGTAAAAGGGGCTATAAATTGGCCCTGGAGAAACGAAAATCTGAAATGCAGGCTGATAAATGTGAAAATTGAGTTCGCTCATGCTTTTTAAAAATACCTAAGTTTTGTGGAAACTGATAAATTTAATTAGATTTTCGAAATCACATGAGAAACACCTGGGTATCAACATCGGTCTGGAGAAATCGGAAATCCATTTTGTAAGGATTTAGGGGTGGATGTACAAAACGTTTTTGAGATCGCGTCCCATTGAAATACCGATTCACATTAGCATGTGCAAATATTTTGTGACCGAAATGCCAACTCACGGTTGATGGTAACCCATTCACAAATAGGAAGGGGTCCCCAAGGGACCAATTCCCCTTTCAGAATGGCTGAAAAATATTTTTAAGAGCAGGCAGTGGTCTAAGGGACTATAACATTCTGTTAAAAAATGAAACTTAAAATTATTTTTTTTCTTTTTAAAACAATTCCTATCCCAACAAACTGCGTTTTAAAATAATATCTTTGTTTAAAAGCAATCACAGACATGGTGGTTGTATGACCCCACCAGGCCATCATCCCTGCGATAGCAGAACATCATAGTGTCTCACAAATTGCAAACTACCTCATCAATTTTCATGAGGTAGGTCTATTTGCGAGAGAAGCCACAAATGTACCCAGGCAGTAGTCCGAGGAGGGAACAAGAGGCAGTAGGGTGCTACCAAACGCGGTTTCTGGAGGGCGAGGACTGGCAGATGATGAAGCATGACTCCTGGTGGTGTGTGATGCCAGTCTATCACTTTTTGGGAGATGCCCCACCATCATTAGTCACCTCACCTTTCTTTGATTTGGTCTCAAGCTGGGAACGGTCTTTATTGTGTGTACTACAGGTCTATTTGCGACTCACTACGAATCGCTAATTGAAACTCAATGAGTTTCATACATTAGGAATAGCAATTTCCTAATTGCAATTCACAAATACATTTCAATTACGAAATTGCTATTCCTAATCTTCGCACAACTAGCCCAGCATTTTCCGTCGAGTAGCTTGTGAGCCACTGATAGCTGTCCAGCTACCTATAAGTAGCTCTCCTGTGTACAGACCAGCCTAATACATTAGAAACGTTTGCTTGGTTGAATAAATAAATATATGTATACCAAAATTGAAGTGTATATTTGAGATGAAGTTGTATTTTTTCAGAACCCTTGGGCTGGTGTTTGGGAAGACATACTACTAATAACTTGGAGCCAGGGGCATTGCAGCTATGGCTGTAATGCATTACCCATGGAAAGGCACACTGAAAATGTATTCTTTAGATTACTGCTGGTAACAGTGCCTGATGCACTGATGTGAACACTGCTGGTAATCTTGCACATGGTGGGCAGTATTGTAATCTCTGATGTGGTCAGTATTAAGACGCTAAAAATATTAATAGTATGGGCTATAAGTCACCAAACATGAGTAGCTCTTACTACAGTAAAGGTTGGAGCACCCCTGATCTAGCTCCTACTTCTACTAAATGGTGATAGTGATTCCATAGATATAGTGGCGCCACATTTTCCACTTAACATTACATTTTCTATTGAGGAGGTAGTGGCTGGAATAAATAAAAGCCCTTTAAAAAATGCATTGGGCCCTGATGGTGTCCGCTAAGGCCTGTAAAAAGAAACATTGTGTTTTTGGCACCTGTTCTGATGGACAGCCTAAATGCAGCTTGTTTGAGAGAATTGTTTAAGTCCTGTCATTCAGCAATTATAGTCCCAGTGTTTAAAAAGGGAAATTGCCATGATCCTACATGCTACTGCCTAATCTGGTTACTAAACTCACTGTAAACCGTATAGCTAGAATCATTCTGGATAGGTTACTGATTCCGACCTCAAAACATAACATCTTATCAGGGGTACAGTATGGTTTCAGATCAGGTCTGCAAGCACTTGAGCAATGGCCTAAAACTACAGTTACTGAGAAGTAAATATAAAGTTGCAAAGTGTAATTCTTTACATCTTGCTTTCATAGACCTCCAATTTGCCTTTAATGTGTGTCATCAGGTGTGGGATCTCTTGTGATCTGTGGGGTTTGATGAGGGCTAAGTGGACTTTCTCCGTGCCCTACATCTTGATCCTTCTGCGTCTGGTAGATATGGGGAAAAGTGGGAATGTGATGACCCTTTTGCACTAACGGGCAGCATGCCCAAGGGTTGCGTTTAAGCCCCAATCCTACTTTTGCTATACATAAATGACTTAGATGGTGCCGGGACAAAGAAAAGCAGGTATATGCAAATAGTTAAAAAGAAGACACACAATTGATGGACGGAATGCAGAACACATCAAACATTCACCCTCAGTCAAGAGATCTGGGTTAAATCCATCATTCTTTTGCTTACCATGTCACCCGAGTTTAGACCTGTCCATAAGCAAATCAATCTTGACCCTGTGCATCATGGGAACAGTCCAGCCCGAACTGCCAAGCCAGGTCCTCCCTGGACCGGAAACAAGCATCCGAGGAATGGTTTCAGGGTTTGACCCCACTTCATCAAGGATAGCTTGAATCCAGTGGCACAGTGAGCCCGGACCCACATCTGGGCACACCTGGCACACTTAGGGGGAGAAAGCAAAAGACACACAATTGATGGACGGAATGCAGAACAAATCAAAACATTAACTCCCAGTCAAGAGATCTGGGTTAAATCCATCATTCTTTTGTTCACCATGCCTCCCCAATTTAGACCTTGCCATATGCAAATGCGTCCATCATTTGTTTGCTGTAACACTTTTTGCCCTAAGTGGGATGGGTATGCCCATACGTGGTTCCCTTGCTCACTGTGCCACTTGATTCAAGCTAGCCTGGCTGAAGAAGGGTGACATACCCTGAAACCGGTCCCAGGATGCTTGTTTTCCGGACAAGGGGGGACCTGGCCTGGCAGTTCGGTCTAGACTGTTCCCATGAGGCACAGGGTCAAGACTGATTTGCATATGGATGGGTCCAAACTGGGGTGGCTTAGTGGGCAAAAGAACGATGGATTCGACCCAGATCTTTTGATTGGGGGAGAATGTTTGCATTGTGAGCATTCCATCCATCATTGGTTTGCTGTAACACAATAGTTAAAAACAAGTCTCTATTGTCCTCCTTTACGTAGATGATGCAGTACTTTTAGCAAGATTTGCTAATGGATTGAAGACACTCCTAGATTGAAATCCCCAAGGACATTGCACCTTGGTTTGGCAAATTTTGCAGTCTCAAATTAAGAAAATTGCGGCTAATAAACTAGATTTGATAGTATTTTTACAACTAAATTATTACGTGCCTATCACCCGAAAATGCTCTGGCCCAGCCAGCAAACCAGCACTACGAAGCCATGGTGAGGTGGGAAACAAGATGCCTGATGGCCCAAAGACTGCAGTATACAGTTTATATGTGCACTGCCTCTGTCTCTTGCACCATTCTGACATGTTATTTTACAGTGAGAGACGCATGCTGCTGGAGGTAGCTGTTAATGTGCCCCCCTGCACCAACCTCCATCTAAATGTAAGGTGAGAGGAAGGTAGAGGGAGCTACTGTAATGGCCCCCTGCAGCAGCATTTGTTTCCCGCTGCTTTTTTATGCAGGAGATTTGGGGCAAAAAGTTGAAAGGGGAGGGACAGGAAAACAAAGCAGGCTCAGCAATGATTGTTTTGAGGTACTTCAGGCAGGCTCTGCCCCCAGAAGCTCAAAGTTGCATTGCAGAGCAGGAGAGAAGGAATGAAAACAGTTCTTTCGTGCCCACTATCCTTTTATTGACTATACACAGGAGCACAGTGTCAATAAAAGGAGGGGCAAATAAGCTTCAGAGTGTATTTTTTCTAGAATGTGTGTGGGCTTTTGTAGAAATCACAGTTGTTTTTTTACAAAACTCACAATTGTGCATAAAAAAAATTGAAATCATGAAAGTGCAAAATCCTTAAAGGTTTTGGCTTTGTTGATTTCATGGTACAATTGGGCTTGGAAGCTAATTGCTTATCATGGCATTCAGACCTAAAAATGTGTTGCTTGTCCATTAATGGTAAACGAATAGAAAGAACAAGTCAGTTTCCCTATCTGGGAATAAGCTTTGACCACTTTAATACATGGGCTTCATGCCTTTCCATTTAGAAATTATGGTTTACTCAAGCTGTGGGGTCTTTTTTTTATCTTGTTCGCTAAAACAGGAAGTAAGGCCATTCATCCACTTTTGTACTTTAAAAGAGGGAATGCATCCCCGTAGTGATGAATCTGGTCTATAGGACTACAGCGATGTCAGCAGTGTACATAAGCTACTTAGGAGGAGAAACAAGGTACCTTGGTGAATTTTGGACATTCCTATGTGCAGTCCACATTGTGCTGTACATCAGGATTTGGGTCTGAATTATGTCACGGACCACATCAAATTGTAGCCATCGTTACTTTCAACCTCGATATGGTGGAACAATCATGCCTCACTCATTAATGATATCATCTAAGACTGTTTAGTGATCGATCAGGGAAATCAGATTTCCTAGCAGCAATATAGTAGGGTTAGCACCCTTAATTTGGGTAGACAGTCTACTTTTCTAAACCAGTCTGAGGTGAGGAAAAAGCAAAAAAGCTAGGTCATTGAGAACTTTTTAGCTGTGAGGGCTAACCAAAAGGAGCTTAGTCGAGCTTGTGAAATCTTCCCTGCAAGAATATTCCTTGATTGAAACATCACCAGCAGTAGATCCCTATCAGGACCTGGTGTCCAATTCATGGGAAAGGTCACTTCTCACCAGGTTTCGGTTGGGCTCAATCAGATGGCAACTCTGCTTCCCCTCAGGGCAATATGATACTGCAGTAATTTGGAGCTGCCCTTGCAATGACTTACCTACACTTTTTTTCTGTAACTTTTATCAGCCAATGTCTCATCATTATTTTATTCCAATTCAATGCAAGAAGTGTAGACTGGTGCTGATATTCTTGCAACTGCTGAACTGTACCAAGGTGCACTTTACAATAAGGTTTTTTTTATAATCTACTCTTCGGTAGAGCAATACTCAATGTCTTGAGTTAGGCGGTTTAAGATCACAATAGCATACATGTATTGTTTGTATCATTTGTATTGCCTGTCTATTGATGGTACATTCGTTTATGATTATTTATACAATTTTGAATAAAGAGAAATATGTTATTCACTGAAAAAACATAGTTTAAGTGATGTACTAGGTAGGTGAAAACCTCAGTGGCAAAATAATGTTTAAAACAAAAAAAACACTGTAATTCACCACTTTTAAACATCTCTGGTGACTATAACTCATGCCCTAAAGTGGCTATAGCCTGGGTCCCACCATGCACAATTTTGTCATCAATTATGTCATTTCAAATGCTGCAGTGATGTTATCAATGCATTTATAGAACATGTCATAAGTTATGTAATAATGGGTAATGCTGTGCATGGCGAGGGAGCGAGTTATAGGTACTTTAAGGCACAAGTTATAGTTAAATTGTACTTCTTAATAAGAATGTATTTTATATTTATTTGTTTGAGCTTCATTTTATTTCTTCCTGAACTTGATCTATCAAGTTATTGATACTCTATTTATGTGCAAAAATATTATCTTTTATGCTATGGTACATTTAAAATAATGCTTAGCATTCTTCTGTTCCTGTAGTACTAGTTACATTTTACAGTGTTCACTCACCCTTGTTTATAAGTCTGACCTGTTACTCTAGTGAGAGCTAATAAATGGAATAGACAATGACATCATTCTCCAGTTGTGAAAAACAGATATTCTGCAGCTAACAGCAGCTCTGTCCAGGTCTGTAATAATTTGAAACACCTCCAATTGGCAAAAAATGTTTCAACAAACCACAGGTAACTCTATAAATGTTCAACTGTATGTGATATTTACTTTCAAAACGTTAAGACATACAACATTTAATAAATGTTTTATTCAAACAAAACGTATTACGCAAATATAAACAGGGACTAGACAAAAGAGAGATGAAGTGTATTTGTTTTAAAAAATTCAGTATTCAAACATTGACGCAACTATTTAACACGTATCAAATCCTTAAAGAGTGTACATGTATGCAACCTATTTATGGTTAAACAAAATATACAGTTGTGCTACATTCACATAAAGGGGTCTATTACTATGACCAGCGATGCGGCGGTCCCGCTAGGCCCATTAGGATGGGCCCGACACTCTGACGGTCGCATCCCACATATTTTACATTGCGGTGGGCGGTGCTGTAAGCAGCACCCGCCGCAATGCAAAATATGCATGATGTGTATTGGCATGCACAACGTGACAGGCACTGCACAGTGCCTGCCACCTTGTGTATGCCAATGAAGGGTGGTACCATAGGTACCCCCCAAGTGCAGCCCCCCACCCCTCCAGGGGCCCGTAACTGGCCTCAAAAGCAATTCCTGCCGGCACTTGCATGGCGGCATCGCTGCCATGGAAAGGCCTTTAAAACTACACATCCTAATATGGATGGCGGTGCCTGCAGACACGCTACCATATTGAGGGCCTTTTCTGCCTGGTCGGGAATCCAACTGGTGGAAAAGCGGCGGATGGTCTTTCCGTCCGCTGCTGTGCCCCTCGCCATACTGATATGGCGGGGGTGAAACGGGAGTATCTGGCAGGCGGATTGCCACAGCCGGGCCCAAGAGTGGCCACCGCCGTCCCGGCATCAGACCGTTTCTAAACCTGGAGGCATTCAGGGTAGTACTTTCCACCAAAGCAACCACTAGCTGCATGTCGTCCGCATATGAGACCATTGAGAGGTCCCATTGCCTGGCGACCGCCGCCAGTGGCTGGACATAAAAGTTAAACAATGTGAGGCTCAGCGCCGAACCCTGAGGGACCCCCTGCTTGATGGAGCGTACCTGGGATAGAAAAGGGGGAGTGCAGACACGAAAGGATCTTCCGGTGACAAAGGATCTGAACCACTCCAAAGCCAGGCCTGAAATTCCTGCTTCTTCCAAACGATGACGCAAAACACCATGCAAGACCATGTCAAAGGCGGCACTTAGATACAGCAGGATCAGTGCCGCCATTTGACCAGAGTTAAGAATGGTCCGCAGGTGTTCAGTCATGTCTAAGAGCGCTGTCTCTGTGCTGTGGCCGGAGCGAAAGCCATGTTGCGTGGCATCCAGAGTGTTATTTGAGCACAGGAAATTTGTAATAGTGATGTTAGCATGTGCCTCCGCCACCTTTGCCACCCAGAGAAGAAGGGAAATAGGCATGAAATTCTCTGGTTTGGTGAAATCCAAGGTTGGCTTTTTAATAATGGGGGACCCCAAGCCTGTTTCCATTGTGCCGGCACCACGGCGGAGGAGAAGGAAGAATTATTTATCTGACGAAGGGGGGTCAGAAAAAGTGAGGAAGATTCCCTAAATTGAGCAGGCTTTAGAGGATCGGCAGGGGATCCGGACTTAATTTTTCCACTCAGTCTATTGAGTTCCTCATAGGAAATCTCAGGGATGTCCTAGAGATTGGCCCTGATCTGGAAGGGGTGTAGATACAGGAAGTTGACGTGGGGGAACGGACCTATAGATTGCACATAATTTCTCCACAAAGAAGGAGGCCAGTTTTTCACAGTGCAATTCTGAGATGGTTACAGGTACCAAAGATTTCCTAGCACTAAGGTCTTTTAAGATTTTAATAATACATTTAGCAGGATTTGGGCTAAGCCTAATCTCATTGGCATAATAGGCCACCCGCGTCTTACAGATAGCTCTATGATAGGTTTTAAGTTCCGTCAAGTAATGTTTTTTTTTCCGGATCATAGTCCTTCCTCCAGTCAAGCTCTATTCTTTTACACGAATTCCTCAGTACAGTCAGGGTGTCATTGTACCATGGACTGGACTCTTGAGAGCGACCCTTAAACCAGCTTGCCAGGATAAGAGAATCTAGCACACGTATTATCCAGGCGCAGAACATCTCGTAGCCTGACTCAACATTATTGAAAGGTTCCAAAGGGTCCGCCCTAAGAAGGGCATGAAAGTCTTCTAATCTTATTTTCCGCCAAGGTCGCTTATAAACAGGTCGCTGGGCGGCCCTACCCAACGGTTCTGATAAAGGGAGGGTCATTTCAACCAGCATATGGTCAGACCAAACTACAGGGGTGTGGATCGCCACAGTCGCAAATTCAATGTTAGAAAAGATGGGATCTAATAAATGGCCCCCGCTATGTATGGGACTTGTGACCAGTTGGTAGAGCTGAAACTCCGCTAAATCTGCAAGAAAGCTGCAGATGGTCTTGTCTTGTACAAGATCAAAATGAAGGTTTAAATCTCCAAAAATGTTAAAATTAGCAGTCCCCACGGCAAGCGTCCCTACTACCTCCAGAAGTGCATTTTTAAAGCTACTGGCTTGTCTGGGCGGCCTATACACCAAAATCCCAGAGAGAGGGTCAAATGTGAACTCACCGAGAGGTTAAACCGTGCACATTCGCATCTCTCCATATCAACTTTAGTAAAGAGACAGGAGTAGCAGGATTTAAAGATCACTGCGATGCCACCTCCCCTTGTCTCCCTATTTATCGTACAGATGGAGTAGTCTGAAGGTAGGGTCAAATTAGGCTCAGTCACCATGTCCTCATTAAGCCACGTCTCTGTCAGGAAAAATACATCCGGAATTTCATCCATCATGAGGTCATAAAATTTCAGCATGATGTTTGGCTAATGATCTTACATTCAGCTGCATAAATTTTAGCTAGTAAAGTTTCCCTTGAGTAAATGTGACCACCCAGCTCGTCTCGACCAGCATTTCTGGCGAGAGGCGACGTACTGGCACGGCGGGCGCAGACGGGCTTGCCTTTGGCGCTGCGCCTGCGCGCCCGCCGCACGCGCCCACTGCTCGTGCCCGCTTCGCTCGCGCAACATGTTGCACTTAAATAGGCAGCAAGGAACGCCCAACAACTAGACCGCCCTCAAGCTGGCGTCTCTCTGCGCGCTACCGGAAGTGAGGGTTTCCGGTCCTAGCTCTCGCCTTAGCCCTCCACAACAATCAGCCACAAGGCTGCGGTGGACCGGGGCATGCAAGGGCACAAGTTAAAATCAGGTAAGTGAATTTTAAAAGCACTGCAGTTTTAAAAAAATCAGTCAAAAGTGAAGCGAGAATATTGCCCTACACCCGCTAAGTAAAAAGCCGTAGCTAAGTTATCAGTGCCTCCTCGTAGCAGTAGTAGATCCCTGCTGTTCAACCACTGTCAAGCGTGCAGCCCCTGATTAAATACCGGTGCTTGCAGCGCCCAACAACTAGACCGCCCTCAAGCTGGCGTCTCTCTGCGCGCTACCGGAAATGAGGGTTTCCGGTCCTAGCTCTTGCCCTAGCCCTCCACAACAATCAGCCACAAGGCTACAGTGGACCGGGGCATGCGAGGGCATGAGTTACAATCAGGTAAGTGAATTTTAAAAGCAACGCCGTTTTAAAAATATCAGTTAAAAATGAAGCGAGAATATTGCCCTCCACCCTCTAAGTAAAAAGTCAGAGCTAAGTTATCAGTGCCTCCGCGTAAAAGCAGTAGTTCCCTGCTGTTCAAACACTGTCAAGCGTGCTGCCCCTGAATAAATACTGGTGCTTGCAGCGCCCAACAACTAGACGGCCCTCAAGCTGGCATCTCTCTGCGCGCTACCGGAAATGAGGGTTTCCGGTCCTAGCTCCCGCCTTAGCCCTCCACAACAATCAGCCACAAGGCTGCGGTGGACCGGGGCGTGCAAGGGCGTGAGTTACAATCAGGTTAGTGAATTTTAAAAGCTATGTACTTAGGTATCTATTGTTCAAGTATGATTATGTAATAAAACATGGGGCCTGATTTAGAGTTTGGCGGACGGATTACTCTGTCACCAACATGACGGATATCTGGTATGCTGTATTACATGTGCAATTGGATATATTGTACTCATAATATGGTGGATGGGATATCCCTCACATTTGTGACAGAGTAACCTGTCAACCAAACTCTAAATCAGGCCCATAGTCATTACATGGATCACTATATAGCAGAGGTGTGCTGTTCCTTGTCTTGGGTGCTTGATGAACAAGCTTGGTGCATATACTGATTGTAAGACAATTAAAAAAAAAAATCATACCACCATTGAGAAGCAGCCTTCTCCTCAACACAGAGCAAAAAGGCCCTATGCTTAGGTTGTGATATTAGATGTATTATCGCCTGAAAAAATTCATATGATCATGAAATAATCCTGTCTATTGTTCAAAATGGTTCTTGGACTTCTTGCTGTGGGTTTTACATGGTAGTATGACAGTCTTTCCTGCAAGACAATTTCTTGCTGCCTTCACTGTAGATCAGCTTCTTCCATGTGTCCTTTATTTCTTGGACTTTATATTTATTATTTAGGCAAACACAAAGCCATAATATTGAGCCCAATAATCAATGACAATATTAATATATAGTGAAATACATACATATATGCATAACTTGGCATTTAGTTAATTGTCTTAATCTGATTCATTGTTTTCTCAAAAGTATAAATGTATATCATTTCTTGTGTCCATTTCTGATTATCTGGACTAGCTGAATCTTTCTAGTGCTGAGCTACCATTAAGCATCCAACCAATAAAATGAAGTAAGCAAAATTTGATTTAGCATGCAGTGTATATCTTAACACAATATGTTGGGGATCGAAGCAGACATTGAAGCAGGCATTGAAATGACCCACACATGAAATCATTTCAAGTATCTTTTTCCCAGTATACTTAATTTCTTGAACAACTTGTGAACATACATTTTTAACATTAGGCTTTAGACATAAGGGGCACCTAGTGGACATATCTTGCAAATTTGTGTTAATTTTAATTGTTTTTATAAAAATCAAATAGTTTAGATAATGTAGTAATCTATATTTTACAAAAAATGAAACAGTAAATGCCATTAATAGTGATGTGTTAAACATTTTAACCACAATATCTATGTCCTGCCATTTAGGGCATTTGTGAGCCCAATGTTCTCTTCTATAATACAAACCTATCATAAACTCCAGAAAAGTGCCATAATAGAAAACGAAACAGGTGTCATCAGTATTGCACATTTATTAGATAGTACTTCGGTACTGGCTTTCTTTTGTCATTCATAAGAGACGAACAAATCATAAGATATCTAAATAAAAAACTCCATCTATGGAATATTGAATTCTTGTATAATATATGCAAAACGTTTAAATATACCCTGTGAGTATAATATTGCAGTAAATGAAGATCTTAGGTGGCCAATAGTGAGTTACACTGTATTCTAAAGACCTTCATGAGTATATAGTTATTCCATATAGGTTTTCATCCATGTAATAATTGGGATTTAAAATGTCTGCCTAGATCTTTCCATATGCTCTTGCATGGCTGTATAACCTTAAGCTTCACATGTTTAGGATGTTGTTTGGTATTAACTACATGGAGCAAGTAGAATGGAGGAGTGGTACAGAAATAAATATTGATATGTGAAAAACTATCTTAGATGTCATGTTTTTTGAATTTCAACAAAGAGGCTGATTAAGAGTCCAGCGGTCTTGCGACTGCCAGACTTGCGGTGGTGCAGCAGTGGTGGTTGACGCTCGAGCTAATTCTGTCTTCCAAAGTCGTACCGGCGGCGGACCGCTGGCTGTGCCAGGCAACAGTCATTTCCTGGCAGTGGGGCAGCTGCGCCACAATGCAATATGCTGAGCAGGGAATGGCGCAATCCCGCCCAGCATATTAAAAGTACTTGCACCACCAGCCTTTTCATAGCAGAGACCCACCATGAAAAGCCTGGTGGAGCAAGAATAAATGGGGGTCTACAGGGCCCCAAAGGCCCCCGCCATGAGGATACATTCAGGAGGGCACAACAAAGTTTTTAGCATGGCATGGATGTCACGGTCCATACTGTGGTAGAACATTTTGGCCGTTCCCATTGCGGTACCTGTATTCCAGGCACTACCATGGGAAAGGAAAAGGACCGCCGGCAGTATTACGAGTTACACAGTTTTAATTTGTAATACTGCTGACAGTCCTTGCACTGCTTTGGCACAGCAGAGCTGACGTTGATCCTCAAAGTCATAATCAGGCCTATAATTTTTCTAGCTCCAGACGGAATTATAGGATTCTATTGGGACAGCTAATTCACCTACTGTTAATAGCAGTGGAAGGAAGCTATATGCTCCTCTAGCCCTTTTGTGCCTTCAAATAAAGGCAGAAAACTAAGCTTCCATTTGTGTAAAGAAAGATTTCTGGGTATTTAAAGGAAGTGAGCAAAAAAGATAGAACATTTTTGGTAGCAGAATCAATTGATAAACTTGATCCATCCTATTAATGTTAAAGAACACTCATATAATAAAAATAAAATATATTTAGGGGCCGGTTACAACTTTGGCGGTGCGAAGGCAGTTGGCTCGCCACTGCCACACCCTCACATCAACAAGAGTCACCAGTGCCCGTTTTTGTAGTCTGGCAGGCAGGCGGTGTGGCGGTCCCGCAGCAGTGCTGTTTAAAATGCTCATTGTGAGCCTGAAACAGCACCGCTGCAGGACCCCTAGTGTATATTCTTGCACAGGAAATATTTGCACCATGTCATAAATTTCTTCCAGTGCAGGAACTGGGGCTGCAGAAATACAGTGGGGGCGCAACATATACCCCCCTGCATTCATCCTCATGCACAGGGAAAGAGGTTTTTCTCACCACAAGTCTTTCATGGAAGAAGAATCTCCATGACAGCGCTTGCCCTGATGAAAGTTGTAATATGTTTGCCGGTGCCCCAGGGCACCACCAAGCATATTGTGGCCCTCAGAACACAATGCGGCGTGCAAAGGCGGTCCAACTGTCGAAGGAATAATAAGGGTGGTCGAACCACCAGTGCAGCGGTGACTAGACTGTCACTGCTGTTCCCCCATGACTCTGACCTCAGACAATTATACTTATTTAAAAAAAGTTGAACACACACACACATATATATATATATATATATATATATATATATATATATATATATTTTCTTCTTTATTTACATATATTTAATTAAAAGGTATTATTTTACTAATAATTTTAATTCGTATTATAATTGAATAAGGTTTTAAATAATATAATAATTTAAAAAATAAATATGTGTGTGTGTGTATATATGTTTATGTTTATTTTTCTTGTAAAGCGCACGAATACCGAAGTGTCTTGGCGCTGAAATATAGGAGTAGGCAGGTTTTAAAATTTTTCCTGAAAATCTGGAGATTTGGCTGACATCTCAAGGACATCAGTAGTTTATTCCAGAGCATAGTTGCACAGTGTGTTATGACTCGACTGCCCCATCTAGCTCTTTTAGATTTTACAGTGTTTATTAATCCTTGAGTAGCTGATCTCAATGCTCGTGAGGGAGCCTAGGTTGTCAAAAGCTTCTGAAACTCGGTTGGACTTCCTCCATTTAGTGCTTTGTGCACTAGTGTTAGCGCTTTAAATTCAATCTGCTGTTTGATGGGGAGCCAGTACAATGATGTTATTCCGGCCATTGTCGATTGTCCTCTGCGCAACCCCAGAAGAAGTCTGGCAGCCGCGTTTTGCAACGATTGCAATTTTTGTAACTGAAATTTATCGATACCCAGGAACAATGCATTCGCATAGTCCAGCTTTGATAGAAAAAGTGCTACCATCACAGTTTTCTGGAGTACTTGGGGAATAAAAGGAAAACATTTTCACAATACTTTCAAAAGAAAAAAGCAAGAGGAGACAAGGCTGTTAACCTGGACGCCAAAGTTCTGACGAGTAATCTTGTGGCCGCCTTTCTTTTGTTTTTCTTTTTTCCTCACTCTTTACTTGATTTGTGAATCCTGCCTAGTATTTGCCACCTCATAAGGAGTATACAAAGTCTTTTAGATACACTTGCTGACAGAACTTTTGGGATTTAACTATACAAAACTATCTTAAAATAGAATCAGTTAACCAACAATAAAACAAGGGTGATTAAGTAATCAGTACTGTGCTCAATATAACAGATAAAGAACTACAGACAAACTTGCAGATCAGCCATAATGGTCGGCTCCATGACATAGAGCCCACTTGACTAAAAAATATGGCTATTGATGGGTGAGGAATTTGAAGAGGCCTAATTACTAAAACTAACATTAATCCTGGAGGGCTTAAAAATAAACAGTAAAAATCAGCACAAGCTTTCAGAATGATAGAGCCACTACTGCCAAATAATAAGGAAAAAACTCCTGGTGAGGGAGAGGGAGACATATTGACTAGCTTCTCAACTACCATCAATCGCCCCTTGAACAAAACCATTACGGCCAATTATCTGACTGTTACACATACCACAACTGACATGGTCACTATACCAAAGCGTCCTTCTATGCAGGGGGTGGAAAATCTGGAGCTTGATAATTGGGAATTTTGTACACCTCTCCAAGGGGCACAACACACCGTAGAGAATAATGTTCCTGCAAAACTAATAACATCCGCTGTATTCCCCAGATACATAATACTCAAGAAATAAAACATTCAAATAATGGTTTCATTGGAATAGCCCCATAGAGACTAATAGAGCCGATGTACAGAGCAGCAACTTTGAAGTCAATAACTAATTGTAAAGGAGATCAAATGAATCAGGTTAATAATCAGAGCAGTACTAAGCTTCGTGACTCACAAACTGCCAAAGACTCTACAATATATGAAATGGCAACACCTGTAAAGAGACCAAAGCAGGGAGACATCCTGTGTAAAATGTTCACAAGCAGCCACAGAACCCAAACAAACTCATGCAGTTACAAGCTCCAAAACCTATTTGTTGCAGTAGGGCTCTAGATACCAGCTTCTATATATCTCTAGAGTTTCAATAGGCATCAATAATCTGGTTGATTCACATACAGAAAAGTATCCAACTAACTTGTGTAAAGTTACGACGGTCAAGACACAGATTGTAATGAGTAAACTGTAAGAATGGCAGAATACAATTATGTCTAATAGAAACAAACAAACTAAGACCTCCGCCAAATCAATGCTTAAGCTTTTCTTAAAATATGTTACTGTTACTGAAATTAAAAGAACTCAAAAAGAGCACATTAAGAACTTTGAACAACTAAATCAAAAGGCAGTACAAACAAGACTGCAACAGATAACATCTCCTGGTAACTGCCTCTCTGAGTTCCAGAATCAACATACCCCAGAACTCCCACAGTACTTGAAGGTAAACACTTCCCATTTGTAGCATATGCATATGTAAAAACAATGGAGAAAACATATATATGTAGTGCATCTTCCCCTTGACAAACTATAAATAATAAAAACCAATAACTCATAGAATGATCCTAGATGGAGGGAAAACAACCCTACCATTTGTTTTGACCCTGGAAGCTACTAAGTCAACTTTTAAAGAACTTTCCACAGCAACGTCATCAGCGGATGCCCCCATGTCATTTCTACACCTGACTACTCTTCTCACATTCCACACTTTACCATCTAGAGTGACCAGTTCACTTTCCCATTTTTGAGCGCACAACTGTATTTCAATCTCCTTTTGCCACAAAACCTGGTTTAAGTATTCTTACACAGTCTCCCACTTTAAAAGTGGGTTCCTTCGCCTTCTATTTCTCATCATAACTTACTTTCATCTTTTCTTGTTTCTACATCTCGCTTTCACTATTCTACCAAGATCCACATCACACATCTTGGTAAACTTCTTTTTTATCCACCATGGACACAGAATACAAGTGGGATCCCTCTCCTTCAGCAACGGAACGGAATCACTACGGTGACCGAATGAGGTGTAATGCAATACATCCACAGTCTTTCTCTCAGTACACTTTTCCATTCAGCACCTGATCTCCACGCTACTACCACACATTGTTTAAGCACGTGATTAAAATGCTCAACCTGACCATTCTCTTGTGGTTCCTATAAAGATGTGGTGACATGTTTAATGCCATGCGTAATAAATAACTCTTCCATCTCACATGACTTCAGCTATACCCCCTTCTTCGTCGCCAGCACCTTCCAACAGCCTTCACCTGAAAAAACCTCTCTAAGGAATTCCATCCCAAAGTGAGAGGTGGCTTGCATTACAAACGTGTCTTCCAGCTATTTTGAATAATAATCAATTATTACCACAGTATACCTTGCTTCCTGGGGAAAACTGTTAAATGGACCAGAAATGTCAAAAGCCACTTTCTTACAATGTGAACTAGGCCACGAAACAGGTTTTAGAGGAGCAGAAAACGCTCTGAGCATCTTTTTACAGTTAAAACATACACAGCTCACTCTCTTACAACCCTGTCTACTATTACATACAAGCCAGGCCACCAAAAAATAGATCTGATGAGTCTTAACATGGAAGACATGACTTGGGTCCTCTATGCTCCAAATCCAAAATCTACTCTGCATACCACCAGGAGGACCACACTTACCACCTTTAAAGATTAAAACCCCATCCATTACTAATTCTTCAGAGACCTTGAAGAAAGGTTTCACTTCAGGAGTGATACTTTTCTTTTTAGGCTGTCTTTCCATCAAATACTTCCTGATAAGATGCAAACTTTCATACTCATCCATCTCTTTATTCCACAGTTCTTCTGACAACCAGGAAAACGCCACACCTACAAAATCCTTAGTATTGGCAACCACCTCCTCTTGCTCCTCACCACCATCAGGACACAGTAATCTGGAAAAGCAATCTGCTATAACGTTGGATTTTCCTGGAACATACTCCACCCGAACATTATACTCCTGTAGCCTAGAAGCATTTCTGGCTATTATTTCAGTGGCATTCCACCCCCTCCTGGTGACAGAATACCTACCATTAGCTTGTGTTGTGTGATGAGAATGAACCTGCTTCCCCACACATAGTTATGAAGGTGTTCAACAGCCCACACACATGCCAGCAGTTAATTCTCAATTACAGCATATCTTTTCTTCTAGTTCACTAAGTGTCCTGGATACAAATGACACACACCACTCATCTTTACCACTTTTTTGTACCAACACTGCTTCAATGCCATGCCAACTGACATTTACCATAATGTTTCAGCTCTTATTAAGACAAAATGGTTTGAATATAGGTGCATTTGCAATCTCCTCTTTGGTTTGCTGGAAAACAGATTGTTGACTTTCAGTCCACATAAACCCTGCTTTGTTCCTTGTCAACTCTCTGAGAGGTTCCAATTTGGTAGCAAATGCTTGCAAGAACTTGCTATGATATTCACACAGCCACGCAAATGACAACAGTTTTTCTTCATTATAGTGTATTAATAATTGCATCCAGCGATGATTTTTAGGAAGCACACCATTACCTGACACAGTGTGCCCCAAATACTCACCAGAGTCGTTGAAGAACTTTTTCTTTTTTGAGTGTACTTTTCCAAACGTTTACACACTGCTACCAAATGTTCCCTGTGTTCTTTCTCATTTTTTGAAAAAATCAGGATGTCATCCTGAAGCATTTTACAGAATTATCCACATCCATGAAAATATGGAACATTGCTCTCTGAGATAAAATGTTCCACATTAGTGCAGAAATAGTAATAATTCCAAAGCCACTCAGAATCCTCATCTGGACTGAAAAGAAAATACAAAGATGAAATTAATCTGAACAAAATACTGTGAGATGATGCCCTTGGTTCCTTAGGAGATACAGCAATGTTATGTCCAACAATAAAAATATATATAGTCATGACCAACAAAATGATTCTCAATATGCTTAAGGTAGAACTCTTTCCCCCCCCTCCGAGTGTAAGAGGGTTTAATATTGAGCAAAATGAATGGGAATAGGATACAGCAGCCCCTTGACAGCAAAGCTGACACCGCTCACCTGAATTCTTGAAAAGAGACAAGGGCTTCATTGGTCATTAAATATGGGCCGCACTTCCACTGCTAATTGGACTCTAAACGTAAGTCCAGGAGTGAACTGTTTGCAGTGGCAGTGCGCAGCAGTCTGTAAACGGGCTGTGACGCCTGCACCAACTCGTAATTGACCCCGCAACCTGTAATCCGTGGGCAATGTCTGTAGGGAAAGACACGCATGTATCATCAGGTGACACATCAAACGTAGCGATGCTGGTCTGCTTGCTTTATTGGTTGTCAAGGAGACTTCCTGACGATGGCGAAATGGAGCATGCCTGCTACCTTGTGCAGGGTTGAAAACCTAAATTAGGAAAATGCTCAAAATTAGATACCTTCAATATCCACAGGCAGAAATCCTCGGGAAATGAATCAGAGAGTCTGCAATGACGGGATCTCCTGAGAACCCCACACAGCAATAACAGTTACCACTTCGAAAACATCAAATACTTCTTTGAGTTCCATGAAGGTCATACCACTCCTATGCTGTTGCTGATGTAGCCGGTACTCCTTCATAACGCGTTGTCATTGTTAAATCCAGACTGTAGTTTTATAAAAAATATATTTATTGATTTGGCACAGTACTAACAAGTCTGTAACAGATAATTTCTTCTGGTAACTGCCTCTCTCAGAGTTCCAGACTCAACAGACCCCAGAACTTCCTCAGCACTTGAGGGTAAACACTTCCCATTTATTGCATATGTACATGTAACAACAAAAAGGAAAACATATATCTGTAACAGGATATTCTGTTAGAATAAGTAGGGGTGATCCCTGAATCAGTTATGCAGACAGATGAGAAGGTTACTGCAAGTGTGTCTCAGATGAAAACTACAGAGGAAACTACAACAAAGTATGCATCTATTCTTCATAGAACAGATGTGTGAAGAGATGGGAAACTGAGCCAGGCAAAATAATGTTAGAGTAGTTGGTATCTCTAAAGGAATGGACATCACATCTAAAAAGCCAGACCTTATAAAACTGATTGCTCAACTATTGCTGTATGATGTCCTGGCAGATGAGAAAGATGACTATCCAAATCAAATAACAATAGACAGGGCTCATAGAATTCATAATATAACACTCAAGCATTGCTCTCTACCATGAACACTAATTATCTACTTCAAAGACTTCCTGATTCAGAACAACATACTAAATACAGCAAGGTCGAAGAAGAAAATACAGACTGCCACAGGATATTCATTTTCTAGTTTTCCTGATCACTCCTACCTTACTGCAAAACTATTATGAGAAAAGGTAACTTACCAATATGAGCTAAAAAGAATAGGCATATCCATGTCTCCTGTAGCACTGCCTAATCTGAAGAATGCAAGAACAAGGGAACCTCCAGTGTTTCAAGACCTGGAGGAAATTTGTAAATTCATCACAAAAGTTAAAGAGGCAAAGTAACAGTAATGCAAATGATCTCAATCCTATATGCTGATGGTACGTATACATAAACCTTTGCCAGAAGCCACAGCACAATCTTCAGTAATGCAAGGCAGCATTCCCAGGCAAAATAAAGGGGGGATTTGCATGAGACACATTCCACTATCGGTATTGATAGGCCCCTTCATGCACAATGGTAGGGAGTGGATGGGTTTCAGTGGTGACAGACAGGGTGGGAAAAACAGGATGTTTAAAAGGGGACAATAAGGAAAAATAACTTTTTTCTAAAAACAGAAAATCTCACCTTTTCAATGTTCCTCAACATACTAGAACTATATGACTAAACCATTAAGCATTATATCATTTAATGTTAAGGGTCTTAACACACATTCAAAGCTTATCAAAATTAAGGACGAGATTTAGCAATGTAAACATGATATCGTGTGACTTTTAAGAAATTAGGGTTGTCTATAAAGACTGCTATGTACATCTACATTTAGGAGGTAAAGCATTCTATGAAACCCACCAAAAGGTGTCTTATTTGATCGATTTATGAAAGCTACACAGAGTGTTTCTGATCCTCAGGAGCTGTGGGTTATCATTACTATTGCAATAGGCAGCATAAACATGAACATAAGCTCTAAATATAGCACCAACACTAATGTACCATTCTCTTTCTTGCAGGCACTAAAAACCATGTTTTTGGTCTTTTACCAACCTTCCTCTGGTAACTGTCTGCTTCAGAGGAAGAGAAGCAATTCTGCACAGCATGGGCCGTTCGGTTCTGGAAAATGGCCTGTAACCTGAATGTGATTTTCATCTTTTCTGGGACAGCGTATCCTCTATGTCACAGCCCGCATTATTTAGCGTTTTACTTTGTCATGCCAGCAGCAACCAAGCCCCTTCTCCTTTCTTTTTGAAAATGGATGGTGGCCCTTCATGCCCTCTGCCACATTCCATGTGCATTTTCTCTTTGATACGAGGAAGAGGCGGCTCTTGGTTAGGCCTATGTAAAAAATTGTATTATGCTGGTGTAATTTACAACATTTCAGAAACTTCCCTCTACACTTAGGGGTCGATTCCGATTCAGGAAACGAATCGGTACGACGATTCGTATTCGTAGCTGTTTCCTTCCGAATTGTACAGATTTGCCCGAATCGCGTAGTACGATCCGTTGCGAGAAAATACGTCCGAATCATTGCGAACCGTACAAAAATTAAGTGTAAGTCCGTACGACATCGGCCCGCACAGTCAACCGTACGATTCGTAAACATGCTGTACGACCCGCCAAGTATGATCCGGACCGGGGAATGAGTACGCGATTCGTACGGTAAACGGTGCATATGAGCAATTCATACGGAGGGCAACACTATCACATACGCACCGTACCCCTCGAATCAAGAGGTGTACACTTGGGGTGTATGCACCGTACACCTACGACCTTGGGTGTATGAACCGTACCCCTACGGTCCATACACCTATGATCATGGGGTGTATGCACGGGGACATACGCACCGCGCCCCTGAAATCCAGGGGTGTATGCACCATACCCCAATGCACCGTACCCCTGCAATCATGGGGTGTACGCACCGTACCCGGGGGTGTCCGTTTCATACGCATTTAGAGGTGAAATCTGCTTTTACGGACATTTTAAGCTCCCGTACAAAAAGACTCGTACGGAGTGTTGTCGATAGGATTCGTACTTGCTGGGTCGGAAAATGCAGCTTCGATCCGTACGGACATCGCCTACTGCGCGTTCCGAATACGATTCGTACAGATTTGTGAGTTGTACGGTCTTCGTGCGATTTGTACGGAGAACTACTTTGGGTACACATCGTACTACATCGTACATACGGGTATGGTTCTACATACAATTCGTATGGGGAAAAAGCTCTGTACGGGTATTCAGAGGGCATTTTACCGAATCGGAATCAACCCCTTAGTATGTGAAATTATGCCATTGTGTGACTTCACTTAATTTAACATGCCATTGAGTCAGGCCCGGACTGGGAAACAAAGCAGACCTGGCAAAATTTGTCAGAACAGCCCCTGTAAGGTTCATAGTGAGTGCAGCGAGTGACCTTGACTAAAAGGAGGGTTTGCGGGGTTTCCAATTGCACATACTGCCCTGTAGCATGATTCCACTATGCCCTATGAGGACTGAGCATCAGGAGGGGTGTTCTACACACACTAAGCAAGAAGCAGGCTGTGGCCCTGTTTACCAGTAGTACAAATATCGATAGTTGTACCCCTTGTAGGCAGTACTTTATTTTTTTTCCATAGTCTTGCTAAGCCTTTTATTCAACAGAGGTGCATAACTCGATTTTCAAGGGTCATAAAATCAGACGACCTGCACACAAACCATAATAAGGTTTTGAGTCATGTTTTTTATAAGTATGAATCATGATTAACTTTTCTGTACATATTTTATTGTGACACTCAAAATTATTGTTTTCATTTGTGGATGCTATTTTTATGGCAACCTGCTGCTGTCCACATTTTTCAAGCCAGGACTGTGTATAATGGTATACTGAATTTGCTGTCCCCATTGTACAATATTCGAGACAGATTTTTTACATTGGCTTTTTATAGTGACAAGAATATTGAGTTCAACTTGAGCAATAATATGGGTAGCGCAGTAAAAGAAATATGTATTCTAATAGTCAAAACTGCACAGCATATGTGCACCTAATAAAGAGCATTATATTGGACAACGTGTAGGCTGAAACGTACTTTTTCACAATTTACCATTGCTTTGATACAACTTTACTTATGCAGGTGGATTAAGCCCTTTATTATGAGATTATGAGTAGGGTGGTAATGAAGGCTGCCAAATCATCCCATAGAGAATACTGAGGCATATTTACAAACCCCTATCGCCACCACTACACCACTTTTTTTGACGTTGTGGTGGCGATACAGGCTTCACCTTACCTACAAGGCAGCGCCAAGCCAATTAATATGGCCCAACGCGGCATTGCAAATAAGGCCCCCCTTCACGCTATACTTAGTGTGAATGGGGTGGGCAATGGGTGTTGCTGTGGGCATTCTACCACAGCACCCATTGATTTTGATGCTGCTCCATATTTATAAGGGTTGTATGACTATGGGGCAGCGCAAAAGTTAAGACCAGGGAAAACCTGGTCTTACCCCGATGAAACGGGGAGAAATAAAGCATTTCTAGTGTTGTGCAACATACATAGAAACAGTAAACCACTGATGATTGTTTATGTAGAGGAAGGTGTCCCTTCCTGCACATAAACATTCATTAAATAAAATGGCAAGTTGCAACCTCCATGTGTGCTGCATTCTGCAGCACAAATAGAAGCCGCAAAATACCATTACTGATTGTTTATGTACAGGAAGGGACACCAGATTGTTTATGTGCAGGAAGGGACACCTTCCTGCACATGAACCCTTCCTGCACATCACAAATCTTACCCTGGAACGCAGACACCCTTTCACAATGGTGCAAGAATGCCTCCATTTTCGCTCGGTGGCTAAATTAGGCAAAAGCATAGGGTGAAACATAGGGCTGTACCGTATTGTAAATACGGGCCAGCCCTGCATTTCAGAAGTGGCGGGGAGTGGCGGTGAGTCCCACTGTTTCTGCAGGGTAAAAAGTATTTCCCCAGTAATTTTTGCACTCACTGGGTGGTAACAGTCTTTTCAACTGTTGTCACAACATGATACTCCTATTTTCCTTTTTTTTTTATTATTTATAGTTTTTTTTAATTGGGGTATCAGGACACAGAAAAAAAACAAGCATAATTCATTAACAATCAAGAAAAATAAATCAAGACCTGTGGCTAATACCCCAAATATTTTTCTCCTCCACCCCACCCCGGCGGATCCATCTCCAAACAGAGCCAAATCGCAAAAGAAGGGAATAAACACATAGTTATATCACAACAATAAAAATATTTCATACCAAGCTATTGAGACAATTAATCAGAGGCAACCAGATCTTCTCTCCGGTCTCTCTCTCCTGTCTTCCCTTCCTCCTCACCACCGCCATCTCCCAATTTTATATCAATAAGAATTTATTAAACCAAGCATATTCTGTCGGTGGAACTACATCAAGCCATACAGTGGCTAAACATAAACGATAAACAGCCATAGCAATAAATAAACACCAATTTTCTATGATTTTCGTCCATTCCTTATAGGCAGTACTTAATGTGAGCCGGTGGTTGCAGAGGGGGCCCACCAACAATCATTTCTTTAAAACTGTCACTCAGTTTGCCTCAAAAGAATTTGTACCAGAGCAGTAAAGAGAAAAATAGAACAAAATGGGGAAAGGAGAAGAAAAAGAAAAATGAAAAAAAGTTACGAAGAGAGAAAGCAGGGATGCAAAATAACCTGTGAAAGGAAAATAAAGAGGCAGGGAGTATCTGGTAGTAGATTAAAACGCATGAGGTAGAATCAAGACTGTATTTAGCCTTGGTATTCAGCACCCTGAACTTCAGTAGAGCTTCGGAGCAAAACTTTGGGCCCAACACATATTACTTTGCAAATTAATCACTGCCTGCAGGCTAACAGACATTCACCCCTTGGGGTCTATTGGATTTCTGATGCTTTATCCTGATTGTGTGCTGCACATATTATATTCATGTTTTTGAAATTACGTAAATGTTGCATTTTGTTAAAAATGAAAGTATCTGCCCCTTTCGAAGAAACATGCTTCAACCTTAAAGTAGATCTGCAGTATGGCCGGGATGCCCGCCACCCCCTCCCAACACAATCCCCAAGGATGGGAGAAGTCGGACACAGGTTGAACTTTTGGAAGGCGGGAGGGAGTCACCCTCCCGGCCGTATTTATTAAAATATGAAACAAAATTTAAAACATTAAATAAAAGTTTCATAATCATGTACAATTTTACATTTATTACATTTCGATGAAGACATGTTCTTTGGCTAACCTTAACAGATCTCTAATACAAAGGTGTGAGTGGCGCATGCGCAGAGGACTCTACCCTCGTTGCCAACTGTAACTTCCCTTGTCGTGGGGGGGGGGCCCCTTTCCACTCGACGCCATCTTAAAGGTCGTTCGAGTTCCCGTGTGAGGTATCTGTAGGAAGGACAGTGTGGACTCCCCCCCATCCCCACACTCTCTATCCGCCGTCGCGGATATCCGGCCCCCGGGAAATTAGTAGGAGGGGCATCTAGCCACCTCCCCCCCTGGGAGGGGCCTATGGCCGTCTCCCCCTAGGTGACCCATCCTTAGTGGGTGCCGCCTCCCCGTGGGAGGGGCCAATGGCCGCCTCCCCCCGGGCGCTCCCATCCATTCTGGGTGGCGCCCCCCTCTAGGGACCTTGAAATTACTGCTCACCGATCATGACCTTACCGCCACAGGCCGGATAGTTGACCGACTATCCGGCCCCCCCTACTCCTCCTAAAGGTCATGCTTCCTCAAACCCCTTGTCGCGCTGCAGAGACCGTTCGGTTGAGGACATGTGATAGCCTGATTAATGCTTTTCAACTTATCATGGTTGTTAACCTTACTTCTGCTACAACTCCGGTCTACCCTCGAGTGTTCGTTTACTAGAACCTGACATTTACATAACGTGCCTCCACTGATGACATAATTGTGTAGCTAGCGTACGAGCTGGGTCACATTTGACCATTGCGATTGTTACTTCGGACCGGAAGATTCTCATACTTTACATTTCTACCCTTACTCCTCACCGTATTACTTACACATTGGATAACTAGCCCTTTCTACAATATCGGTCTTCTTTGCCTATATATGATGCCCATCTCATACCCCAGTTCGCTTTCTTCATGCCTTGAAAAAGTCCTTGTGCAGGACGAAACACGTGTTGGTGATGTCTAATTTTGCTGGGAATACCTGTTTTTTGGAATTAAAAGAATAAAGATTGAAGAAAACAAAAATAAGTGGACTATATCTTGGAACTCTATGTCTGAATAATTGCCATTGAATGTTATCTTGTCAAGTGTTTTTTTTTTTTTTTTTTTTGCTTACTCTATAATCAGTAGAGTCTGATTCATTGGGGGCCTTTTACTTATGCCCTAATTGTTATAATCACTGGCCTACAGGAGTGCTGCCAAAAGCTTCTCAATTTTGTTTGAATTCATGTGACACACTTTCAGTGTGTACTAATGGCATCTTTAGGTGGTAGGTGCCCTCAGTTTCTATAGCACCCTATTGATTACCTTTTTCCTTATAAGAAATAAGACTATTTTGATGTGTACTTAATTTAGAAATAACAAGTGTTTTTGTAGAGTGCGTGCGGACGTTTCCCATTGGGAACACTACCACCCTTCTCCCTTTTCTTTGAACCCCTTAGCCATGCTATGAAGTCTCCTATGAGTAAATCATTTCCCTCCCTGGACAGGTGAACCCCATCATTCAGATACATGAGATCACCCCGAATACACCCGTGAGGAATGCTATGCAACTGCGAAGAGCGAAACAATTTACCAATTTTATTGTTAACCCTTTTCACCGAATGGTTCAGTGCTGACACCGAAAGGCCCCCCCGCCATACCTTCCTGGGAATCATGTGGGACCAGGCAATCGTGCACCCCGGGACTCTTTTAGCCAACCAGCTAACAGCAGACAAAATTTGTTCAAACAACACTCGTCTACCCAGTGTCACCAAGTCATTGCCCCCCAGGTGTACTATGACTACAGATGGCGGTGACCTTTGCCGCCCTAAGAGACCCTCAAAAAATGATTCGAATTGGTCAAATCAGAGCCCGCCCTTCCCATGGAAGGCCACTCTGTACCCGTATTCCCCAGCTGCGTGTATCGCGTCACCTGCTTTGAATACGTCCCCGGCGCGCCTCACATATGAGTGGCCCACGACCCATACCACTCTCGCTCCAGACGGTGGTCCTTGACCGCTGGTCTCCTGGTGCTGGGTCGACTGCAAATTCCGCCCCGCGTGACAGGCTCACGAAACTGTCATTCAAACAAAAGACAAGAAGCGTGAGTGCATGTCAATTGATCTTTACAACATGTGCAATCGCACATACCTTTTGAAGCAATTCGAGGACCATCGTCCCAACTGTTTCACTTCCTCCGCACTCTGACCCCTGGCTGTAGCCTCAGTAGCAGCCCCTATCCTAAAGGAGTGGGTCCCAAAATCGCACGGGTCCATGCCCGCAGCAGCGATTGTCAGTGCTAGCACCCTCTGGAACTGAACCTCGTCAGTGGGGTGCCATCCTTGTGCCTTAGCAAACTCCCCCCCCACGTAGCCGCCCTCAGTGCCAAGTATTCCTCTATACACTTTATCGGGCAGGTGGGGGACCCTCGCGCGCTGCACGACAACACTATTTCCCATAGCCCCCTGGTCGGTTTTGGACCTGGCTATCGAGACAACCATCGAATCACCCCTAATTTGGACGTGATCCCTGCACAAACCTCCCTCGACGTCTTTCTTATTCCTTGCGACCAGTTCGCTCACCCACATAGCCCCATGGAATGCCAATGCGAAAGCTGCCCGGAACAGAACTGCTTCGAAGTGGGAGGAGCACGTCTCGTCTAGTTTTGCTACAAGTAGAGACAACCTGTCTAAGCCAATCGGGCGCCTCGCATCTTGCTTGCGACCCTCGAGGCGCTGCCAGCCGCGAAGGGCCTTCTTAACCAAAAAGGAACCCGTTGGGTCTTTTATGCCATGCACCTGTGCCATGAATGAAATGTCCGCCCTATGCCTACTGGCCGTTGCCGCTGATCGGCCTTCTCTGTGCAGCGCTACGAGGAACCCCAGGAAGGATTCCTCCTGACCCCAGCTCTGACTCCCCGCTGGACCCAAAAATGTGCAATAGGAACGAAACGCTCCTTCGTATGCCTTCCTTGTCCTGGGGGCTAAGCTTGCTGCCACGAGGTCTTGTAATCCGGGGCACCGATTAGCCATAGTGCTTCGGGGAATGGTGCCGCCACTAGGTCCGCTGTAGGTAGGTAACCCCTGAACGCCTGCATATGTGAACGAGAGAGTGCATCAGCAGCATGATTCAGTACGCCTGGCACATGTTTCGCCCTGAACTGTACATTCAGTCTCATGCAAAGCAGCACAACTTTTTTCAACAATCTCAAGATCCATTTGCAGCGTGCTGCCTGTTGGTTAATGCATTCGACAACAGTCATATTATCAGACCAAAACACCACTGAGCGGTCCCTGAAGTCATCTGGCCATACCATCAGAGCAACCCAAATGGGGAATAACTCCAAGAACCCAATGTTACCTGTGAGACCGCTGGAGTGCCACCACGTCGGCCATGTTTGCGCCGACCATCGATTACCAAAGATGGCGCCAAATCCCACGCTCCCAGCTGAGTCAGTCCACAAACCTAGTTCATCTGAAGACGCTGGCGGCTTGTTCCACACGACTCGACCGTTGAAGTCCGCCAGAAATGCCAACCAAATGCGCATATCCTGGCGAACCTCTGCCGACAGTCTCGTACGGTGGTGTCCCTCTTTGAGACCAACCATAGCTTGTGCAATAGAGCGTGAGAAGGGGCGGGCCATTGGTATCACCCTCAAGGCAAAGTTAAGCTGACCCACTGTTTGTTGTAACCGGTGCAGGGTCACTTTCTCCTTGCCCAGGCATTGCGTCAAGGAAGCCCTAAACTTTGCCACTTTTGCCATCGGTAAACGGAAAACATCCCTCCTCCGAATCGAGCTCAATTCCCAGAAACTCCAGTGAAGTAGATGGTCCAACCGTCTTACCTGGTGCCAATGGGACTCCAAACTCCCTCATGAGGATGCAGAAGTCATGCAGCGCCTGCGCACATTTCGTATCGCCGGCTGCTCCCAAGAACAGGAAGTCATCAAGATAGTGCATAACATGCCTATGCCCTGTGGCCTCGGTGAATGCCCACTCTAAAAAACAGCTGAACATTTCAAAATAGGCACAAGAAATGGAGCAACCCATAGGCATGCATTTATCCATGTAATAACTCCCTTGAAATGCAAAACCTAGCAAGCGCTGATCCTGTGGGTGTACCGGGAGCAACCGGAACGCCGATTTGATATCTGATTTCACCATCAGCGCCCCGGGGCCCAGGCGATTTAACATGGCCACGGCATCATCGAGCGATGCGTACCGCACTGAACAAACTTCTGGGTCAATGGCTCGTTCACCGAGGAACCCCTTGGAGCAGACAGGTTATGAATAAGTCTAAACTCCCCTGGGTCTTTCTTCGGGACAACCCCTAACGGGGAACAGATGAACTCCGCCACCGGCGGGCGATGAAAAGGCCCTGCCACTCGCCCTAAGCTGACTTCCTTTGCAATTTTCCTCTCTGCCACGCTTGGGTTATGCTGTACCGATAACTGGTTTTTACAAAAGGAGTCCCCCCGAAAATCCCCCGCCGGGATGTGGAAGCCGTGTAAGAATCCCTTCCTCAACACCCCAGCGGATACATGATCAGGGTATTTGTTCAACCAAGGAGTCATAGCCATGAGATCAACGGGTGTAGGCAATTGGTCACAACGTTCTACCTCACTCCTGCTTGGACCCTCCTTTTCCTCCCGTCCCGCTATTTTTAGATCTACATGAACTCTCCGGGTGTGAGGAATTCCCACAGCCCGCACACACATGCTTGAACCTACATGTTCCCTGCGGTCTGTTACAGTTGCCTCGATTGAAGCCCCAACAGACCCCACGCTTGCCGCCATTCCCGCCGGTCTTAGGCTGGTAATCCCCACCGGCGCCCGCTCGAAAGGGGACTGCGGGCTTTTGGCGGACGACCCCTGACCCACTCCCGCCTGGCGAGGATGTACCTGCCGCCCCTGGCAGGAGCTGCTTGTGCCATGACACCGAGTCCAGGCAATCCCAAGTCAGAGTAGCATCATATTCTTTTGCTTTCCGGAATTTCATGTCATAACCTTTCCATTCCTCCCCCTCATACATTGCATAAAAATCCATAATACGATTTTGATAGCAAGACAATTCAGTCATCACCTCGGGTTTACGTTCCCCCATAACTGCAGTAAATATAGAAAAGGCCTTAACCCAGTTCGTTACTGACTCATCCACCCTGAATTCCACCATCTTGGCGCGCCAGACGCTCGGGTGCCACAAATCCTTCTGGGTTTGAGCATATTCCATCTCGCGATGGTCAGTTAATAATGAAAACATGTTAACATATTTGTCTCCCCATATTAACTCTTTCGTGGCCATAGGGATGTGCTGTGCCACCTTCTCCCGCCTCGAGGGTATTGAACCCTCCCCCGCCATTGGCAAAGCGAGCTTACCCGGTTCGGCCGTTGTTCCCGCCGTCTTTTCGTGACCAACTGCAGGTCCTACCGGCGCCACCTGTGGGGAAACAAGAGGAACATTCGCCTTTGCGACATCTCTCGACTGCCGCAATTGCTCGATTAGTAGTCTGGCCTCTTCGGCCGGGTCTCCAGGGGCCACTGCGCCCCCTGCCTTTTTCTTGAGCCATGCTGCCAACTGGATGGCCAATTCGGGAGGCATTTCCTCATCCTTGGCGGGAGTAATCACAACCGGGATCGGCTGACCCGCATCTGGGTTTGGTACTGGGTTGTCTGCCGGCGTGAGGGGGGCGACTGGGGGTACCTCTGGAACCGGGACCTCCCCCGAAACCGCCCTCTTCTTGACCCGTTTCCCTCTACCCTCGGGGACGACTCCCGGCAAGGCCGGGCCTATTACCTTCTTAGGATGACCCGGGTTGCTCAGTGCAGCCAGCTGTTTTTTGACCTCCGCCAAACCTCTTCCGATCGATTGGACTTGTCCGAGTTTTCGGTCCATGCAAACCATCCGGTTTGACAATAGGCGTAACACCTTACCCGTCTCGGAACCCTTTCCCGCTTTCTTGCCAGCCATGGTTTCGAGTATTCTGCTCTCAGTCGATCAACGAGGTCCTGGATTCTTCGAACTCCAAATAACTGAAAGAGAAACAACAAGATTACAAGTTCTCAAAATTGCTGCTTGTTCCGTCGAGGGCTCACGAGCAACGAGTGGGTGCAGCCTTCAGAGCACAGGAACAAGAGGACCTTCTTTGGATTCCCGCTCTATTTATCCTTCTGCGGGAGGGCGTGTACCCTCCTCCGGTACGCCTACTCGGCGTGGTCTTCGGTGTAGGTGTCTAGGACAACCCCTCTTGGGCGGGAAAAGGCGCGCCCCGGCTACGCCGCTTCGGGCATACCAGCCGAGCCACGCCCCCCCCCCCCTGCCCAAAATGGTTTCCCGGGGGATCGGGGCACCCAGCCATACGTTCGGGGGGACCGAGTGGTCGCCCCTTTCCACATGTTACGTAGTTGAGCCGCACTGATCTACCGATTGAGGTGTAAAGTTCCCAAATGCTCTTCAATTAGAATACAGGAGTAGGGGTGTGTGAAGTTTTTTTTCCAATTTATTTTCTTCATGAAGTTTGCCAAGATTTTTACATTGCCTCGACACTCAGTGAAGTTTTTCCTCATATTGTAAAATCATTGTATTTCAAGGTAATGTGCTTTCTAAATCAACCCGGTTTACGTGAAAGACGTGTGTAGCATTTTTCTCTGCAAATTGGCCTGAGATGTTGTGAGGTTTTTTTGCAATTTATCATTTTCTGAGCTTTTCTTTGCATAATGGCGCTGTGCATGCAATGAGCTCCAAGGGCCATTTTTACGAGTTTGCTGGCGCAGGGCAGTGCAGTAAGTCACCTTGCTCTGCTGTCCTGCATCAAAAGGAAAGGGCTGGATTGCACAGTATTTATCCAATGTAGTGCATTCCTGTCCTTTCCTGTTGCATTAGTGCCGTTTTTACAGCCTAGCGTCAATGCAGGCACCCTTGCATGGTGCAAGGGTGCGTGTGTTGTAGGCAGGATTGTTTTTGTGCAAGAAGGAGCAACTTCCTGCCCTTTTTCCTCTTTCTATGTAGAAAGGAAACAACAAGGAGAAATAAACATATTTCTACTCGTTATGGGGAGGCATGTCATTTTGGCGCATTCCCAGATTTACAAGGTCTATCAACCTGGGAATGCATAAAAAATCATAGGAGTTGCATGGGAATACCCACACAATGCCCATGGACGCCTACACAGGGCAGAGTAACGCAATGCAGAGATTTGCATTGCGTTGCGTTTTTCCATATTGTTTGAGCCACTCAAAGCCACACAATATGGCATTGTGTGGCTTCAACAATATGACTTAAGATTTGCGTCACTCTTGCACCACATTGCGGTGCAAGATCGACGCAAACTGGGTCATAAATATGGCCCTAACCATCACGTTAAATATACAATTTGTGGTTGTAATGTGTTGTAATTTGCTTGTAAGTTATAGATGGAATGATTTCTAGTGCTTTTGTAATGGAATCAGAACTCGGATACCTCATGCGGTGTCATAGATTCGAGTGGAGGAAACAGCTGCAGTGAAGACGTATTTCTGTTGGTAGCTGCTTTGAATAAAGCCAAACTTGAAAGAATTACAGTGTCTTGGCTTTTATCACTGGCGACGAGGAGCTTGATGGGGGAAAGCTTGAACAGCCACTGATTCCCCTGTGAACCCATCAGCTTTTGTTTTGGATTTGGATTTAGAATTCCGGCGAAGAAGTAGAGCGGAATCAGACACACATGCCATTTGTATATCTGAGCAGGTGGCATCCTACAGGTGATTAGAGCCCAACTGCATCAGCTGGAGGCCTCGTTAATAAGTTTGGATGAATCTTTCCCAATTTTTGGCGTCTCATCTGTACTAACAGAAATAAATGTGCAGCTACATACCTACAGCAAGCTGGCGGACAGGGAGGTAGCTTTTCAGGGTAACCACACCACAGCACAACAATTTGGAGAGGTTGAACAGCTCAGCACAATAAGGCTACCTGATGGGCACCTCCGACGGAAGACAGGAATGGCTCTCCCTACTTTGAAAGGTCAAGCCATGTTTGACCTTGTAGAATACACTTTCTACATTTGCAGAGTACTCTGGGGCATATTACCAAGCAATAGCGATAGTTATCGCTATTGCTTGGTTAGAGACAAAAATGTATCGCCGACCTGCGGCGATTTTTATCGCAGATAAACCTTGGTATTACCAAGGTTTATCGCAAATGTGATAAAAATCGGCCCCAATGCATGAATATCGCTGAAAAGTCAGCGATATTCATGCATTACCGAGCTAATGCTCTTAGCCATGTTATCCACCTCCCATTGGATAACATGGCTAAGAACTGCTCAGGGCAGGTGTTAGCTTTTGGAGATATTCGCGCTTAGCGCGAATATCTCCAAAAGTTGGTAATAGGAGATAGCGATGTTAGCGACTGTTTCCAGTCGCTAACATCTTGGCACGCCCACTTTGCATGTCATTAGTGATAAATTTCTCTGACATGCAAAGTGGGGCCCAAGATGGTCGCTATCTCCTACTAGCTGTCGCTAACTGGTGTTAGCGACAGCTAGGTAATAGGGAGATAATTTTATCTCCGCTTTCTTGGCTTAGATAAACCCCCTTGATAATATGCCCCTCTATTCTTTGTGAGTCTCCATTGATACCTTGTTGACTGATGATCTGGAGGATGTCACAACAATAACCTAGATGAAGGATGAACACTGGCTGCTCTTATATGTGCCGATTATGGTAGCAGAAATCACTGATGTTCTAGTGTTAAATACAAAGATATGGTACAAAAATAGGACCAAAGTCATGATATATCACCCACATTGATTCAGTATGCATCATTTACAGAGACTGTTGTATGATTTGGACACACTTATTGCATATATAACTTGCTTTGCTTTAAAGAATAATCAAGGTGGTGCATATATAGTCTCCAAGGGACATTCGCATCTGATGCTTGGCAATGCTGCTTCTGTCCATCCACAATATTTTATCTTCTCAAAAAGTGGGCCCACTGTAGTTTAGAATGACACATGTCATTATATCTCAAGGGATAGGTTGTAAACTCTGCAACTGAACAACTGGATGACTAACACAATTGAACGATGGATAACATTGTTCTGTGTGAGTGTGATTTCTGGTTCATAGAGTGCTGAGGATGTGGCCTCTTGTGTTGCTGTTTCCTTCTGATATACTTTGTTCCCTCCGTGCTCCTTGAGCATTGACTACATTTCATCGCCATTCATGTCTTGAAACAGGTGGTTAGTGTCTTTTTCATGCTAAAAGCTGGAAAAAAAAATCAAATGTTTCCTACCCATTCACTGGTGAAACCAATGTCCAAATCGTATATATCGTACTCTATGAGAAATCAGGGCCGTCTTTAGGACAGTTCGACTGGTGCGGCCGCACTGGGCGATGATCTGTGGAGGGGGGGCTGAACTAAGAGGGGGGCACTGTGTTTAGCAGTAACTTATGACTGGAGAGATGAGTGGCACTTTTGCACGGTGGCAGTGAGAGAATCCAAGAAGACAGTCATGAGGTGTGGGGGTGCCACCCAGCGCTAAAGATGGCCCTGTGAGTAATGTTACAAAAATACTTTTGCTTCCCAATATATTCTGAATATTAAGTAGCTGTATTTTGAACCTATTGCTTTATCATCTGTATTTCTGACTTTGGTGAAGTTTTGTTTATGTTATCTGCGTTTTCGGACATAAAGGTTGATAGTTCTATGCTCGAGTGGATATTGCCACAAGCAATGTGAAGAAAGATGCATCTTAACAGGCATTTACCCTGCAAGAGTGAAGAGAGCAGAGATCAGAGCTGCAGTTAGTGGGGCCCCTAGAGCAGATTGAGGACACTGGGGCAATACCAGATGCCAGAAGCACAATGTCACCATTTTGAGGTAGACACATAAGGCAGGAAATGGTGCCAATGACATTGCCTGACAGTCAAACCTCCAACCGCAACCTGTGCAGGGAAGAGCAGTGGGTCCGGGTGGAGGTGGGGGGGATTTCGACAGACGACCACAAGGGAAATTGTATTATTTATTTAATTTTCCCTCGTGGTCGTCTGTTGAATCCCCCAACCAAGCCCCACCGCTCTTACCTGCATGGGCCGCGGCTGCAAACCTCCAAATGGCAGTCTTGTCGAATGATACATATGTGACGGGTACTGATAACAAAACCAATAGCAAACTGGGACAGACCCACTCCACACAGTACCTATCTTTTCTTTTGGAAAAATCTAAAATGTGAATGACTCTCCAAGCAAGCAAAGGGGGCAAGTAGCCCACCTGCAACTGAGGACAAGGAGGGAGTTCTTAGTAGATGCTTGAAAAAATATATGATGAGCTGAAATATTTTTGCAAACCTTGACAGGCCTAAACTTAATGAAATTAGTAATCGAGGCACAAACACCGTTGCTTGCCTCCCTTTGCCTGGGAAAAGAGCAGAGAGGTGTGGTGATGTACCTTCTCATTGCAGACACAACAGAAACCAGTCTGGCATTAATTATGCCTGAAATAAAAATGCAAGTTACGTTTTATCTCTGCAGTTTAGCAGGTAAAAAGCAAGAACACATATGTTTTTCTCTTCATATCCAATACTGCCACCTTGTGTGACTTCATATTTTGTGTTTAAAATCACATAGCTTTGGCAACTTTTTTCAGCAGCTTTTAATTTTTCGAATCTTCTTATTTTTTTATTTCAGTTTGTTTCCATCGTATAGGGCTCATTAAGAGTTTAATTTTGTTCTTAGTGTTAGCCAGGAGTATCATATTGGACATTAGGATATCAACTTACAGCATATCGCAATGGAACGAACTATATTAAGCTTACGGACTGTAGCAGTAATAAGCCTTTATTTCGGTCAAATGACCATAAAAGTACAATGTGCAGATAAAATACATATTAAAATAAACATATTAAGAAATACAGGAGACGATGACACTGATGTAGACATTAAGTAACAGCCTAAATTACCACAGCTTACTCCTGCTTAGGCAGGTAAAACCGTTAGCAGCAAAAATCTCTAAAAAGTCCTAGAGAGGCTAAAAAGTGTCCGTCATGCTGACTGGAAAATCCAAGCCAACAGGAGTTTTTCGGGGCCCTAAAGTCATACCAGTGTCAAATGAATCTTGATCTATTAGTTAAAACCAATTAAAATACAAACAGTACATTCAAAGACAAAGGAAATATAAAGGGTTACATCTAGAATGGCCATCGTAGTGCATACCCTGCTTCAAGCTAAATTGCAGTTGTCAAGTAACACCCAATATCCCCCATATTTAGACTCATTAAGTATAGCAGCAATAGCACAGTTATTCTATAATATCAGGGTGACATGCTCTGCACTTTTCTATCCTATCTCACTAGTACCCAGAAGGTTTGGTTTGTGCACTTATGCAGTTTATAACTTCTCTAATCATGAAAGGTTAAGGATTGCCTGCGGGTAGCCCTTTCGATCTGATGTTCCATCATTCCATGCCTGCTGTAAGAAACGTCCTACTGCAAAGATTATCGTTTCATTCAGATCACTTTTAGGAATTCTTAGTGTCTCACAATAGTGCCTTGCACCCTCTTGCTTGCACACTGCTGTTATCCATTTCTTGCACCTGCAGTGTGCATCTGGTGCACAATTACAAAATGTGAAGTTCCACGAAGTTCCAGCTAGTCCATCCACAACATCTGGCCTGCTGTTCGCAGCACACTGACCACTGCCCATGATGCTCTCCTTGCTCCTTGCGACCCTCTCCAATGAGAAAGGGACTCTTGGCACACACCTTGAGAAGGTAAACCTTCAGCTGGGCCAATCTTCGCCTGTATCCAACCCGACCCGCTCTCCATCATGGTCAGCATGAACTTTTGACTTTGACCCAGCCCAGCATGACCAGAGAGCCAGGTTTAATGCTTTATGCTCTTAGGTGCTATTTTACTGTTTATTCTTTAAACATTCAAAACTCTGGTTCTACTGATTGGATTGTTGTGATGTTGGTCTTGCATTATTTATTAAATATTTCTAAATTTTACTCACCTGGTGAAGGATACTTTTTGTGTGGTGTTTTCACCATTTTACTGTTTAAAGTGCTGCACAGATACTTTACACATTGCTTCTAAGTTAAGCCTGACCGCTCTGTGCCAGGCTACCAGGTTGTTGAGCACAGGTTGATTTGAGGTTTGCTTCTGCCTTACCCTGACAGGGATTGCAAATGCTGCTTGACCAGGGCACACTCCCCACTAAGCCAAAAACCCACTTTCTTACTACAACATTTGCCTTTTAGTTTAACTTTATGTATAACGGTTTAATTATATATATTTATTTATATATATATGTATATAGGTTGCTGCTGAGGGCTGTAACAGTTGTTACAGGTCCTGAGATTTGAGTGCCTAAAACAAGGGAGAGAGCCTTTAACAACCTGTATATCCTGAGGCAGAAGAGCGGGAATGCTATTAGAGAATGCCACCAATTGAAAGTAGGAGGTACTAGATTAAAAAGGGGCAAATAGGAAGACCCCCATTGGACTGTTGGAACAGAAGGTCTGTATCAGCTATTATTGGCCGTGAGACACTATATTCTTCAATGGATCTCTGCACTTTCCAAAGCTCTAAATGTTAAATAAACAGTGTGCCATGATGCAGTACATGAAAAAGAAAAACCCAATGCATTGAGCTAAATAATTTAGCAGCGGTGCGGATAGTAGAATAGAGTCATAATATCGATGTTTAAATATCAATATTCCATAATATCGATGTTTAAATATCGATGTGACACAATATCGCACTGCAAGAATATCGTCAACCAGAATATCGATATGCAAGTAAGAAATATAATTTTTCTTAATATCGTAGTTAGTAATATTGTTAGTCAAAATATTGTTGCTAATAATATCGAAATTTATTTTAGTGTTCTGTATTTTAGTATATGTGTTAAAAGTATAGTTTGTTTTTCTAATATATGTTTGAAATTTGTAGAAGTAATTAGTTTTATGTTAAGTATTTTTTGCACATTTTAGTTCCGTAGCGGATTGAGGGTTTATAGGGGAATTGGGTGGGAAGTAATTGAATTATAATATACTTATTAATAATTTTTAGAAGTTATTAATTTTATAAAGAAATAATATTGCGTTTTAGTTATGTAGCGGGTTGTGGGTTTATAGGGGAATAGGGTCGGAAGAAATTTAATTATAAAATAATTAATATTATTGTATTTAAAAATTTATATTGTTAATTGTGTTAACTAAAGTGTTATTAATTAGTTATTACTTGGTTATTAATTATTAATTGGTAAATATGTTAATAGTGTAATATTTTTTTTGGTGCAGGTTGTGGTTTTATTGGGGAGTAGGGTAGGAAGTAAATTAATTATAAGTAATTAATTAACGTTATTAATTAATATTTAAGTAGTTCATATTTTATATCGTTAATAGTGTTAAAAATATTATTACTTAGTTATTATTTGGATAGTAATTATTAATAATGAATTAGTAAATATGTTAATTGTGTGATTTGTTTTAGGAGTGGGTTGTGGGTTAATAGGGGAGTAGGGTGGGAAATAATTTAATTTTAATAAAATCATTATTCTTTTTTATATAATATTTATTTAAAGTTATTTTATAGTGTTAATTGTGTGATAGAATTTATTTCTGTTACTTTTTAAATTGCTTGTTAATTGTTATAATGAATTAATGAAGTGTTCAATATTTCCATTAATTGTGTATTATTTTACAATTTTGGTGGTGTTGTTTAGAGGGGAAGGTAAATTATTTTTGACTAATTAACTATTTCTTAATTAATGTTAAATATTTTGTAGGAGTGGGAATACTAAATTATACCCCTTCGCTATCCAACACTTTCCCTACTGTTGCATTTGCTGAAGTATGAATAGTAAATTATTCCCTTATGCTGTTCAACACTTTCCCTACTGTTACACTTGGTGGAGTGGGAATAGTAAATTGTTCCCACCCGCTATCCAACACTTTCCCTACTGTTGAACTCACTGGAGTATGAATAGTAAATTTTAACCCTCTACTATCCAACACTTTCCCTACTGTTACACTTATTGGAGTGGGAATAATAATTTATACATCTCCCCTATCCAACACTTTCCCTACTGTTGCACTCATTGGGCTGGGAATAGTTATTTTTACTCACCCGCTGTCCAACACGTTCCCTTCTGTTGCACTCACTGGTAGGGAGACAAAATATCGAAATTTAAATATCGATATACAATAATATCAATGTTTTAATTTCGATAGTATGGAATATCGATGTCCAGAATATCGACAGACAGAATATCAATTTTATGGTATGTATATTACTAATATTGAAATTTAATAATATCGAAATTATGTTTAGTGTTTTGTATTTTAATATGTTGTTTATATGTTTGTTAAATATGTTATTAAATGTATGTTTGAAAATTAGTAATTTTGTTTACATTTTGCGGTTTAGTATCAGAGCGGGTTGGGGGTTTATAGGGAAATAGGGTGGGAAGCAATTTAATAATAATTAATTAATTAATACATATTTAATAATATTTTTAAATAATAATTAATTGGTAATTAATTAAAATAATTAGTTAATTACATTAATTACAGTTAATGTGCTAATATAAATTATTTTTGTTATTGTTAATTAATAATTAATTGCTAATTAATTTATATTAATTAGTTAATTACATTAATTAGAGTTAATGTGCAAATAAATAGAATTAATTGTTATTGGTAATTATTAATTAATTGGTAATTAATTAATAATAATTAGTTAAGTACAATAATTAGAGTTAATGTGATAATATATGTAATTTTTGTATTTGTTAATTAATAATTAATTAGTAATTAAATCATAATAATTATTTAATTAAATTAATTAGTAATTTTTATTCCTACGCTATCCAACACTTTCCCTACTGTTGCACCCTCTGGATTAGGAATAGTAATTTTTACCCCTACGCTATCCAACCTTTTCCCTACTGTTGCACCCTCTGAAGTAGGAATAGTAATTTTTACCCCTACGCTATCCAACGCTTTCCCTAGTGTTACACCCTCTGGAGTGGGAATAGTAATTTTTACCCCTACGCTATCCAACGCTTTCCCTACTGTTGCACCCTCTGGAGTGGGAATAGTAATTTTTACCCCTACGCTATCCAACGCTTTCCCTACTGTTGCACCCTTTGGAGTGGGAATAGTAATTTTTACCCTTAGGCTATCCAACGCTTTCCCTACTGTTGCACCCTCTGGAGTAGGAATAGTCATTTTTACCCCTACACTATCCGACCTTTTCCCTACTGTTGCACCCTCTGGAGCAGGAATAGTCATTTTTACCCCTACGCTATCCAACGCTTTCTCTACTGTTGCACCCACTGTTGCACCCTCTGGAGTGGGAATAGTAATTTTTAGCCCTACGCTATCCAACGCTTTCCCTACTGTTCCACCCTGTGGAGTGGGAATAGTGATTTTTACCCCTACGCTATCCAACCTTTTCTCTACTGTTGCACCCTCTGGAGTAGGAATAGTAATTTAAACCCCTACGCTATCCAACGCTTTCCCTACTGTTGCACCTTCTGGTGTGGGAATAGTAATTTTTACCCCTACGCTATCCAACGCTTTCCCTACTGTTGCACCCTCTGTAGTTGGAATAGTAATTTAAACCCCTACGCTATCCAACGCTTTCCCTACTGTTGCACCCTCTGGAGTGGGAATAATAATTTTTACCCATACGCTATCCAACGCTTTCCCTACTATTGCACCCTCTGGAGTGGGAATAGTAATTTAAACCCCTACGCTTTCCAACGCTTTCCCTACTGTTGCACCCTCTGGAGTAGGAATAGTAATTTTTACCCCTACGCTATCCAACGCTGTCCCTACTGTTGCACCCTCTGGAGTGGGAATAGTAATTTAAACCCCTACGCTATCCAACGCTTTCCCTACTGTTGCACCCTCTGGAGTGGGAATAGTAATTTTTACCCCTACGCCATCCAACGCTTTCCCTACTGTTGCACCCTCTGGAGTGGGAATAGTAATGTAAACCCCTACGCTATCCAACGCTTTTACTACTGTTGCAATATGTGTAGTAAGTATATATATTAATTTAGATGTACACTTTTTAATTTACTTTAAATGTATATGTATTAGTTATTAATTTTTAAATATGTTTTAATGTAATATTAGTAAAATTATATGTATTTTCAAAATATTTTTACATTATTATTAATACATTTAAAAAAACGATATATTTAATTTCAATATTTTTGTACTACGATATTTTTTTTCCGAGTTTTTGTACTTACCTTTATGAAGATATAACTCCGATATTTTTGCTGTCGATATTTTTGTGTCGATATTTTGGTATGTAGATATTCTGTCTGTCGATAATATGTCAGACATTCGCACTCACTAGAGTAGGAATAGTTAATGTTACCACTCGACTGGCCAACACTTTCCCTACTGTTACACTTGTTAGAGTGGGAATATTAATTTATGCCTCTCCGCTATCCAACACTTTCCTTACTGCTGCACTCACTGGAGTGGGAATAGTAATTTTTACCCACCCCCTATCCAACACTTTCCCTACTGTTGCATTTTCTGGGGTGGGATTAGTAAATTATTCCTCTTCTCTGTCCAACACTTTCCCTACTGTTACACTCATTGGAGTGGGAATAATAGTTTATACATCTCCGCTATCCAACACTTTCCCTACTGTTGCACTCACTGGAGTTGGAATAGTAATTTTTACCCACCCGCTATCCAACACTTTCCCTACTGTTGCATTTGCTGCGGTGGGAATAATAAATTATTCCTCTTCGCTATCCAACACTTTCCCTACTTTTGCACTTGCTAGAGTGGGATTAGTAAGGTATTCCCCTTCTCTATCCAACACTTTCCGTACTGTTGCACTCTCTGGAGTGGGAATAGTAATTGTATCCCCTACTCTATCCAACTTTTTCCCTACTGTTATAGTTAATGTTGTGTAAAATATTTTTGACAAATAAATACTAATTTTAATTTATTATATATATATATATATATATATATATATATATATATATATGACAGGTTTATGTGTACGTATATATAAATATACATGTATTTGTAATTTTTTTATTAGGTTTTTACCATTTTATAATTAAATAAAATAATTATTTATTAATATTATTAAGTTAATAAATATATATTAAAAATATGTATGTTTAATTTTGTTTAATTGTGATGTACAATATATTTTATGGCTTGTACTAGATTTGTATTGGAAGGTGCATTATTTATTAGAAGGTGCTTACACAATACTAGTGCAATCAATGTTTATGTTTTAGGAAGTGCATGATTTAAGAGCCAAGAAAATAAACATGTATTGACTTGAATTATGTCGTATGAAGAAGTTGGATGCAGATAGAGACACATTGGTATTAAAGAGCATCTGGTCTACTGCTCATGCTTGGAGTTGGCAACCAGATGTCACTGCACCATGACATACACATGTAAAGCAATGCACATGGATGATGCTTTGATGAAGAGTCACCACAATCTGTCTTTAGTGAGGTGACTGAAGTTGTGGATAGAAGCCACCCTCTAGATTGAATGGAATATTCTTACGTTGCACTAGAATCCCCTATTTTAACCATCCGGAATGCAATCTAGAAATTGGTAAATTGTTCCCAGCTCAGGGGTTGTATAATTCCAAATGAGAGGATGGGCTTCAGTGCCCCTGGTCTGCATTTCAACCAATTCCAGGTGTACAGGAAATGAACCAACACACATTAATTGTATTATGTTGGGCTTGGTACCACTTTTGTAGGAAGGTTTCATATTTAGGTTGGAAATATTGTGATTATATGCCTTCTTTTGAACAGAATTTACAATGATGATGTGCATTTTTGCTGTATGCTGTATATCTAGAAATTTCCTAGAATCTGACAATTAGATGCACACTGGCTGCATAGGTTTCTGATGTATTGCCAGTCAGGCTTCAGCATGGCCCAAGTGGCTTTGTTTATGTATGTAAAGATGCTGACCCTTATTTGGCAATGGAACTCTCACCTGCTCTGACTTTATGAAATCTGTGAGCACACTACAGCACTGTTACTTATTTGAAGAAGATAAATCACATGGAGAGGCTCGTGAATCTTGCTGGGAAGGCATTGAAAAGTATTGAATCCTTCCTTACCGATGGCACAATAGATGAGGATGTATGGTTTTGCTTATTATGGTGTGTAGAAACTGGTAGTGAGATTCTATAGTATTATATCACCATAACCTAAAATAATTGCCGCACATCACACAATTCAACCTACAAAGTTTAGTGTAGTTCACTATAGAGCCGATGGTCATTGTACATCAGATATCTTAGAGACCAAGGGGTCAATTAGGATGTAGGGTGGATTGCCACCGCCCGCATGACGGTGGCGATCTGCCCTACATCCTTCCCCACCCGCCACCCATTTCCCCCGCCATATTAGTATGGTGGGGGGACCCCGGCGTATGGAAAGGCTGTCCGCTGGTTTTCCGCTGGTCGACCAGTCGACTGGGCGGAAAAGGAGTTATATATGGTGGGGGTGTCTGCTAGACACCGCCATCTATATTATCATGAGCAGCAGAGCATGGCTTCCCATTGCCGAGACCCCGCCATGGAAAGCCATGCGGAGTCTTCTTTCTTATTGCAGGGCTAAGGGGTGCACATGGGGGGTACCATTGTCATGGACATGGTGGCAGGCACCTCGCGGTGCCTGTCACCTTGTGCATGACAATTCCCAGCAATGTGGCGGGCAGTGCTGTGAGCACCGCCAGCCACAATGCTGGGCATGGAGGATGCCACGGCCACGGTGGCGGTGGCATCCTAATTGCAGTTGTGGGACCGCCGTACCACTGGCAGCCGGTCCCAGCACTGCTAGGGTGGCAAGAGGACGAAAGTTTGCCCGCCATCCTAATCGGCCCCCAAGTCTTTCGATAATATACATTTTTCATCTTCATATTCACTGAGAAAAGCCTGGCGAACAGGTAAAGAAACTTTTTAAATGGATTCCTACTTTGGTGGTTTGTTTCTGAAAATTAAAATAAATCCTAAGCAGCCACAATAAAATGATAGCCGGTTTCATTAATGTCCACAGCGGCAATCTTTCCATTGGGCTGGTGGTCTTCCAATGAGTGGGCAGCAGCACTCAGCTTTGAGGGAGCTGCTCAACCCAACTCCATGAGACTGCTCGCAAGGTGGACCAAAGTTCAAAGTCTGATGCATGCAACACAAGCCTTTTTCAAAAGGGAAGTAAATGATTAAGCTGGAACAGTTGGTAATAGTGCTGATGATGCCATTAGTAGGAGCTTGAGATCTTTCCACAAATCCTGCTGGTGATGCCGATTAAATCCAAAACCTCGAAGTTATGCAAAAGGCGAACATTTGCTAATGCACTTACCTTTAGAATATTTTTCTACAGCCTTCCTGGGCGGCCAGCGGACATTGCAGACACATGTGTTTAAAATTAAATAAATTAAATAGTGTTCGCAAATACAGCCGCAGCAGCTCGGACTCAGACTGTGCTCTGTGGGGGCCCAGGTGATTCTAGTGATTGTCAGAGGGGAGCTGCAGGAGCCTAAGAGGTGAAATTCAACAAAGCCTAATTAACATGTAAATGGTCTTTTAAAGCCCCATGAAGTACTTGGTGCCGCTGTGTGCACGCGGCCGCGGAAGCTGTCTCAGCCCGTGCTGAGGGCTGACACACACACACAGGTGAGAGGAAAGAGAGGGAGGAAGACACAGAGGGAGGGAGAAGGGAGACACAGAGAGAGGGCAGGAGGGAGGGAAACAGAGAGTGGGAGACAGGGAGGGAGTCACAGAGGGAGGGAGGAAAATATAGAGAGTGGAAGACAGGGAGGGAGACAAAGGGGGAGGGAGGGAGACACAGAGGGAGGGAGGGAGACAGGGAGAGAGGGAGGAGGGAGACACAGAGGGAGGGAGGGAAACAGAGTGGGAGACAGGGAGGGAGACACAGTGGGAGGGAGGGAGACACAGAGGGAGGGAGGGAGACACAGGGAGAGGGAGGGAGACACAGAGGGAGGGAGGGAAACAGAGAGTGGGAGACAGGGAGGGGGACACAGTGGGAGGGAGGGAGGGAGACACCGAGGGAGGGAGACACGGAGGGAGGGAGACACAGAGGGAGGGAAACAGAGTGGGAGACAGGGAGGGAGACACATAGGGAGAGTGGGAGACTGGGGGGAGACAGAGGGAGAGTGGGAGGCTGGAAGGGAGACCGAGGGAGAGGGAGACACAGAGGGAGAGTGGGAGACTGGGAGGGAGACACAGAGGGAGAGTGGGAGACAGGGAGGAAGACAGAGAGGGATAGTGGGAGACTGGGAGGGAGACACAGAGGGGGAGGGGGAGACTGTAAGGGAGACACAGAGGGAGAGGGAGACACAGAGGGAGACTGGGAGACTGGGAGGGAGACACAGAGGGAGAGTGGGAGACAGGGAGGGAGACACAGAGGGAGGGAGGGAGACACAGAGGGAAGGAGGGAAACAGAGAGTGGGAGACAGGGAGGGAGACACAGAGGGAGAGTGGGAGACAGGGAGGGAGACACAGAGGGAGAGTGGGAGAAAGGGAGGGAGATACAGAGGGAGAGTGGGAGACTGGGAGGGAGACACAGAGGGAGGGAGGGAGACAGGGAGAGAGGGAGGAGGGAGACACAGAGGGAGGGAGGGAAACAGAGTGGGAGACAGGGAGGGAGACACAGTGGGAGGGAGGGAGACACAGAGGGAGGGAGGGAGACACAGGGAGAGGGAGGGAGACACAGAGGGAGGGAGGGAAACAGAGAGTGGGAGACAGGGAGGGGGACACAGTGGGAGGGAGGGAGACAAAGAGGGAGGGAGGGAGACACCGAGGGAGGGAGACACGGAGGGAGGGAGACACAGAGGGAGGGAAACAGAGTGGGAGACAGGGAGGGAGACACATAGGGAGAGTGGGAGACTGGGGGGGAGACAGAGGGAGAGTGGGAGGCTGGAAGGGAGACAGAGGGAGAGGGAGACACAGAGGGAGAGTGGGAGACTGGGAGGGAGACACAGAGGGAGAGTGGGAGACAGGGAGGAAGACAGAGAGGGGTAGTGGGAGACTGGGAGGGAGACACAGAAGGGGAGTGGGAGACTGTAAGGGAGACACAGAGGGAGAGGGAGACACAGAGGGAGAGTGGGAGACTGGGAGGGAGACACAGAGGGAGAGTGGGAGACAGGGAGGGAGACACAGAGGGAGGGAGGGAGACACAGAGGGAAGGAGGGAAACAGAGAGTGGGAGACAGGGAGGGAGACACAGAGGGAGAGTGGGAGACAGGGAGGGAGACACAGAGGGAGAGTGGGAGAAAGGGAGGGAGATACAGAGGGAGAGTGGGAGACTGGGAGGGAGACACAGAGGGAGAGTGGGAGACTGGAAGGGAGACATAGAGGGAGAGGGAGACTGGGAGGGAGACACAGAGGGAGAGTGGGAGACTGGGAGAGAGATACAGAGGGAGAGTGGGAGACAGGGAGGGAGACACAGAGGGAGAGTGGGAGACAGGGAGGGAGACACAGAGGGAGAGTGGGAGACAGGGAGGGAGATACAGAGGGAGAGTGGGAGACAGGGAGGGAGACACAGAGGGAGAGTGGGAGATAGGGAGGGAGACACAGAGGGAGAGTGGGAGACTGGGAGGGAGACACACCGGGAGGGAGGGAGACACAGAGGGAGGGAGGGAGAGGGAGGGAGAGAGAGGGAGGGAGACACAGAGGGAGAGGGAGGGAGGGAGAGAGAGAGAGAGGGAGAGAGAGAGAAGGAGGGAGAGAGAAAGGTGTGTGTATGCTGGGTCTGGTGGCTCAGTGGACGAATGTGTCTGCTGCAGGGACCTGTGTTTAACCTCATGGTCACAATTTTTGTTTGCTTTAGCCCCGCCCCTCCCCCTCTGACCCCGCCCCCACCAGTGCAGCCCTCAGCCACAAACCACACTGTAAATTTGGCCCTCGAGAGAAAGTTTGTGAGTACCCATGCTTTAAAGCCTATTCATTTGAAGCATAATGTGGTTGTTACCAAGATGTTAACTGTGAGTTTTTGTGGTCATTTTAATGCTAAGTGATTATTTTCTGCAACTTGGCTCTGTACGTTGTCAGTTAGTGTTACAAAATATGTATATGAATATATATTTTTTTTTGCCTGGGGTAATTTGGCTGGGATTAAAGCTCTCTAAAGCAGCATTAAGGCTGAAATCACGTTCTGTATCAATCAGCGGTGGCCGGCTCAGGTAAACGTGGTGAGGTGGTGAGTCGGGGCAGGGAGTGACGGGGGAGCCGACAGGTGACGGAAGAGGAATAAAAAAAAAATTAAATAATTCCTCTTTTGTCGTCTGTCGGCTCCCCCACTGCCACGCCCTGCCCTGTCCCACACCACCACCCAACTGCACTTACCTGAGCCGGCCGCTGCTGATTATTTCAAAATATTGAATCAAACCAATTTTGTTTCTCCACGGTTACATAGTACGGGAGCAATGTCACATTATTTTCCCGTAGTTTCAGTTTTGAGAGTTAATTACTTTTTATTTAGGTGCATTGTGACTCTAGCTTTGCCAAATGTTAAAGATGTATCCTGATTTTAACTTTGAAGATAGGTGGCATTGCTTGAGTAAGGCACTAATGGACTGGGTAAACGAAAAGACATAACAAACTAAATGTGTGCTTAAAACAGGTATAAATAAACCCATGTAGCAGCTGAACCTGGGGACCTTACATTAAGCAAACTGCAAAGTTTGTTGAACCACACCAAATGGACAGCTTTCATAAGATGAATTGGGGTCAAGTGATAAAGCCAATTTGTTTCCTTACTGGCAACTGCATTGACACAAAGCTTAATTTTATAACTTAAAAAGGCACTGTTCATTTACGTAACACAACTTTAAAATGGCTCCAAAATGCAGCACATTCAAAGGGCCCCATTAGTATGGTGGCCGGACATACCCTCAGGAAACGGGACTGCCCACTGAGGGTGCGGCGGTCCCGCACTCCCGATTAGGATGCGCCCACCACACTGCAGAGAGCAGCGCCTGCCGCAATGCCACAAAGGCAGGTTGTGCGTTTCAATGCACAAAGTGACAGGCACTGTGCGGTGCCTGCCACAATGTTCATTGAAAGGCATGTGCACCCCCACCCCCCAGGAGTCCCTGGGGGCCCGCAACGTGCCACCACGGCAAGGCATGTTCACGGCCACATTGTAATATGGCTGGGCCATATTGAACCCTATTCTGCCCAGTCGACTTGTCGACCGGGCGGAAAAGTGGCGGACGCTCTTGGGGTCCGCCCCGGACCCCCCCAACCATTGTAATATGGCGGGGGTCTTTGCTGCAAGGATGGCGGGTGGATCGCCCCCGCCAGGCCGGCAGTGACTACCGCCAGCCCCGCGGGGTCGATCCGCCCACCATCTCAATGGGGCCCAAAGTCTCATATAGGATTTGCAACTCAAATGCCTCAGCAACCAAATAGCCCATGATTACAACATACTACTACACTTCCTCAAGAAAATATTGATCCTCACCCCTCCTACAGACTTCGGATTAGCTATGTTTGTAACCTTTATTAGGCATTGAATCAGGAAAAGTGATCTAAATTGGACTTCCTACTAACAAATTGACACTTCTGAAAACAACCCTTTACAGACCAGCCAGGCTAGCCCCATGAGCAAAAAATTATACAAATGTAATTATAATATATAATTTATACAGGCGTTCCCCAGAAGTCAGTGTGTAATTCAAACTGGCTTGCATGACATGAAAAGCTGTCAACAACCATACCCCCTGAACCTTTAGGACACACTAAAACTCTCTGGAGTTTCCAGGATTCCAATAAGTAAATCCATTCTAAAATATAATAGAATTAAAAACTAGGCAATTGTTACCCCAGTCCTTTTGAAGATTTCCTGCAAGCATCTGGGATTCCATTCCACGACCTCTAAGATACCTTACCTGTTAATTGATCTTCAGGAAACAACTTGTGACTTTTATATTCCAGTAACATCTCAAAACTTCGAGAAAAGTGACTCTTCTTCCATATTTACCTCTGTGCCCACTGATTTTTACTTCATACACACATCATTCATCTCCTCTAATCCGATAATCTGTTCTTGTTTTACCATGAACTTGTTGAACATGTTCGTAGGCAGTTGTTCTTCTATCTAATTTTTTGTTGTTGCAGTGTTCTCTTCTATAATTATAAAGATTTTTAGTCCCGGACTTTGAGGCAGCTTCAAGAGTCCCACCAGACTATTGTTTATCCAAATAAATCATGCATAATAAATCATACATAGCATAACTACTTATTGTGGGTTTTGGTCAGAGGACGTCATCCATTGGTTTGTTAAACTGATAATCAAGCTTTGCTACACCCATCATGATAGCATCCATAGCATGGGCCAGAAGGTCAGGCTACTTTACCCGCTGGCTCCCTTTACTTTGAATGTAAAAAACAAATAGGAGGTACCCCTGTTGTGTACGCAGGGAAGGGGATTGTAACAGAAGAAAAGTTTGGAATTCCCTGACTGACAAAACAGAAGAATGAAAATAACCGTCTCGGCATTAGGGGGTGTGGTCTGGTGACTGGAGAATTATATTCTATTCCTTGTTAAACTGATATATATACTAGGTAGCAGCAAATACTGAACTCAGAACCCAATGCACACAAAGACGCACTGAAATGTAGTAGGCAAACAAAATTTGTAAAGTTAAAAAATAAACATATAAATTTATTATTTTCCTCCCAACTGGGTTACAATCTAAAATAATGTCATGGATTTAAAAAAACATTCATGTGGTTATACATTCTATATAAAACAAGTCAAAGTCAAGAAACAGTCGACGCAGCGTTTCGGTGTTTTTTTCTGTTTGTGACACCTTCTTCAGGACCTTAAAACATTTGACTCCATTATTTCTAAAAATAAATAAAAACATCTTAGTATGTTGTAATTGCATCAGTTCATCTCGCTTAGGTAAGCGAGATGAACTGATGCAATCCATGACATTATTTTAGATTGTAACCCAGTTGGGAGGAAAATAATAAATTTATATGTTTATTTTTTAACTTTACAAATTTTGTTTGCCTACTACATTTCAGTGCGTCTTTGTGTGCATTGGGTTCTGAGTTCAGTATTTGCTGCTACCTAGTATATATATCAGTTTAACAAGGAATAGAATATAATTCTCCAGTCACCAGACCACACCCCCTAATGCCGAGACGGTTATTTTCATTCTTCTGTTTTGTCAGTCAGGGAATTCCAAACTTTTCTTCCCTTTACTTTGAGTCACTGCATAAAGCCTGTGTACTTTGTTCACTTCTTCCTAAAATAGTTAATTTCTTTTTCAGTGAAAAAGGTGCTTTGAAGTGTAATTTTTAATTGTATTTACTTTATAAATTACATTTATATAAATACCAGAATGTTTTTTCCTGTATTCTGGCAACCCATTTAGATGGTGATTTCTTTTCTGCCTCCTTTTTACGAACGGTTAAGGAACATTCTACCCACCTTCAATGTGAGGGCTTGGTTATGTACTTTCTTAATTTATGTGTGCCTCCTTCTCAATTAACAATAATAATCAAATACTTTGCACAACTGCAAGGCTTGCTATTTAAAACTATTACTAGCGAAATGGCCACATCAGTGAATAATTTGAAAATGTACAATTTTTAATGGCAGCCACGTTTATGTTGCATTTTTTCTTTTTGTAACATATACTTGCAATAAAACAACAAATTAGAGTCCACTTGACAAATTCAGACCTATTTGCTTTACAAATACTACTTTTTCTGTATTGTTCATTGTAAAGTTATTGTAAAGTTATCTGATGCCCTAGGGACTCATACACACTATAGAAAAACTAAGTAAATGATTGTATGTCAGAATATCCATAACAAAAATATTGTCTGATATAAATATTGTGGCCTATATATCATTTAAAATAAATTACTCTATTGGATGTTGATTTTCTTTGAAATGCTTCAATTGAACGCAGAGATATTTTAAGGAATTTGGGGTCCCTAGGCCAAACGTATTTTGGGGGCCTCTGTTCAGACCTGCAATGAATTTCTTATCCAATTTCAACTCTTCATACCCTCTTTTGGCCAGGTCACTGACAGTGCAACAGGCACTCTTGTCCAAATTCTAGATATGTTCCCATCTAATATTCAGGGATAGTGAGGTGTGTTTTCAGTACTGTAACACAGCAGCAGCTCTCTAATATTACCACAAATAATATTTGTGACAACCTCCCATTTCTCCTATGTGAGGTCCTGTTTTTATCTAAAACTAGCAGCCCGCCCCAACGTTGCCTGGGGAAGAAAGGGGCTGGGGGCAGTACACCCGCTCCCGCCCCGACCCCCTCCCGCCCTCACTCCCTCCCGCCCCACTCCTCCCGCCTGTCCCTCTGTGCACACCCGCTCCCGCCCCCCTCCCGGCCCGACTCCCGCCCGGCCTGATTTCAATGAGCATTTACTTTACCTGAGCTGCTGCTCCTTCCCGCGATCTTCACTTCACCGCCGCTCCTCTTCGCCATGACGCGCCCGCGCTCCTCACTTCACCGCAGCTCCATGCTCACTTCACCACAGCTCCATGTCTCTCCTCCTCGTCATCAAGCACATCGCGGCCAGCGCTACATCACAGCCAGAGCAGCGTCGCGGCCGTCGCTACTTTCATGGCACTACTTTTTTTTAAAAGTTATATTTTTAAATGTACGTTTTATTTTTATTTTTTATAGCCTATGTCCATCTGCACACCCTGACAATTTCTACAATGTATCGGGTGTGTGGATTGGCGCTGTGGTTCCCGAGTTTACCTTGCCAAAAGGTTTGTGTTCTCTCTTTATAATAGTAGTATAGATATAGATAAAATACAATTATGGATGTTGCACGAAACATAAACACATTTCTCTGCAAAATGTATGTCATAGATGGTCACACATCACTCACATTAAAAATAAATTAAAGGAGAACGGTATTTGAAATAATCTGTTTAAGAATTTTCAGGGCAAGACTCTGCAGAACAGAGCTGGCTCTACAGGGTCCACCCTGAAAGTCTGAGGCCCCTGGCCAAAGCCCACTTTGCCCATGCCTTTAAAACATCTCTGATTGGGTGAGATTTTTGTAAATGATATTTTAGACACAATATTGTTCTATGACAATATTATGCCATGATATTTTGGCCATAAACTGGAAAAGCGAAAGAATACTTGCTTGTCTTCGCTTGACTATATCTATCAAACTGAGTACTTTGTTTACCTAACAGATGACCCTTTGGAGTATCTCACTTATAGGAATGCAGTGGGAAACCTTTAGGGTTTTTAAAAGAACCCTCACTCACCAACCTAGTTGGTAACATGCTTTATCATTGGGTTCCCACCCTGGAAGCTTAATGCCTCCAATGTGTGATTTGATGCCTGATTCCAGTGGAGCTGGTTGTTTTTTTTTGGAGTGAATTGAAAAGGTGCAAGTGGCTTAAAATTGTGAAAAGATCACCTTCTAAAAAGGTATTTTCATCTTGGTGATCATGGGCAAGTTTGAAATCAGTGTTTGGGTACCGTTGAGCTATAAATGGTCTCATGTACCCCTTAACATGATGAATATGTTTTAACCATTTATGCTAAGTGCCTAAATGGGTCAATATGGCTTTCGTCAGGACTGTGTAATGAAATGCATGGGCAATAAGACATGCATAAGTGATCTTAGATTCAAACTCACGTTTTTTTCCAATAACCTTTTGTGTAAATTAATTTTTGTGAAGCACTTCTCCACAACATGGATCACTTCGAGGGGGTGGACCCTGTAGTCACACTTTTATCAAGCTATCTCACCCTCTGATACACTTAATGATTCTCCTCAGGTACAACGAGGATCATTAGGTTTATCAGGGGGTGATCCTCCTCGGGTACTTACAGGTAGGTTGTCTTTTCCAGTTAGAATTACACCAATTACCATATACTTTAGGAGGACACAGCACTGGCCCTGGACCTGGTTAACAGAGTCCTCCGCACTTTCAGAGTCAGTAACCCCCAGCATCAGTCAAAAAATGGGGGTGATCAGGGCAAAAAGGATGATTTTGCGACACCTGTTTACTCTTTTTCTTATCACAGTGGTGTGTTGTGTGTGACTGGGTGCGTGTGTGTATTGGACTTGGGGCAATAATTTTGCATTGCTGAGATTTGTCCCAGGTAAAGCACAGTTGGACTTCTCTGACTGTCATCTTCCTAGACCCATCCTCCTGTTTTATGCGCTTCTGAAGAAATGTTGAAGGTAAAGGGTCACTTTGTGTAGCAGTTGGGCCATCAGAGACTTAGCCGTGACCCGTTCCTCTACTGATCATTTTATCAATTGGTCTTTGTAGCACTTGCTATTTGCTTTTCGTTTTGGTTTGGAGTTGCTGAGACATCTGATTGTCAGAAATCTAATGAAAGTGTGTTCTTGTGCAATTATTTGTGGGCAAATATTAGATATTTGGATCAACACCAAAACTTGGGTCATGGCAATTTAAGCAATCTTGGAGAGAGGTGGTCAATCCCACACCTTTTAAGAGTAGCAATGGTTTTGAAGCATGGAGGTTAGTTTAGTAGACTCTCATGTTGAAGGAGTTGCACTATTAGGAACAGCCAGACTCCAGTGCGTGCATAGATGCCGTAAAGTGCAGAGAGGTTAGCAAATGTTTTGCATGTGTACCAGCCTGTTGTGGAGCCATTACATTAAATGGCCACTAGATATAACAGTGATTATGTTCGATTTACTCTACAACATAGCACACCCTTTGAATAGGGTTTTCGTAGTAGGGAAACAACCTTTACAACACAACTTTTACAACGCACTACCATTACAACAAAACTTTTACAATGCAACATCCATTACATCGCATGCCATTATGCACACAACCATTACAACGCATGACACTACAACGCATACCACTACAATGCATGTCATTACAACGCAGTCATTACAACGCAAACCATTACAACGCATACCATCACAACGCATAGTATGCTTACACTATCCAACACTTACCCTACTGTTGCACCCCCTGGAGTTAGAATAGTAACTTTTATCCAACACTTACCCTACTGTTGCACCCTCTGGAGTTAGAATAGTAATTTTGCCCCTACACTATCCAACACTTACCCTACTGTTGCACCCCCCTGAAGTTAGAATAGTAATTTTTACCCCTACACTATCCAATACTTACCATACATGCAAAGTAATGGTAAGCGTTGTAAAGGTAGCATGCGTTGTAATGGAATGCGTTGTAATGGATGTTGAGTTGTAAACAATGTGTTGTAATGGTTCGCGTTGTAAAAGTATGCGTTGTAACGTCATACATTCTTTGTAGTATGCACCTTGGTTACAATCTGATCCTTCATAAATTCGGTCTAAGACCCTACCAGACAAAGCCCATTTCTGGAGCATTTACATGTTGCCTAGGCAGTCAACCAAAAGGCTTTTATGTTTTTCATCATGGGAAAGCCACCAATACATGTATCAGGTCAATGACTGCCTTGCAGTAAACTTGTTTTCCCTCTCCCTCTCTTCTTTCTTATATGTTTCTTTTGTATATGTATACTCTACCCTGGAATTTGTTTCTCTTTTCTTGGAAATGCAGTATCAATGTTGATGGGCTCCAACTCAGAAGTAAAACTATTTTGGCTGACACAGCCTGCCTCCATGTTTTGTTTTTTGTAATGTGGAGGGTCTCCACAATGCCCATACACGTATTTTATTCTACTTTTTTTGTATTCTGGGCCAGTTTCGCCTGTATCCCTGTATCCCTGTGTCCTTCTATCCCCCTCTGTGTCCCCCCAGTGAGGCAAAGCAGATATTTGTCCTGGGAGGAAGAGGAAGTGGTCCACCAACAGCATAGAACAAGAGTGCTCCAATTCTGATACTAAGCTATGTTTTTATTTGCTCACCGTATAACTGAGATGCCTTCCATTTGAAACACATCATTGTTTATGAGCACTGGCGACGGGACAAAGGAATATGACCTAAGCAACCTGTGGTGGCCATTTTGGTCAGTTTTCCAGGAAAGAGACATTCTAGTCCAGCAATAATGTCTCGCTGCTCATTCTGTCCTATATAGCCTTATAAATGATGATTTTGTAGTTTGGTATAATACAATGTTTCATTCTAAGAATGTGCTCATTTTTAGCCCATCTGCCGTACTTGACACAGCTTTTAAAGACATAGGCAGGCTGTCTGCCCATTAAAATCTCTCACTGTTCTCCTGTCAATCAAAGTATTTCAAGACATACTTAATACCCATTCTGCAAAAGAAAATTGGCCCAAGATAGCTAGCTAGACACACATTGCTCGTTTTTGCAACCAAAATGTTTTAGAAATCTACTACATTGATACCATTCCTAGAAATGGGGATTCTATAGAAAGGTTCATTATATTAAAGGTGAGGCAATTTAAAATTAATCCTCAAATTTTCCCGACATGTAACAATCGTCTTCAAATGCACAAACCACATAATTCACATAATTGGGATGTTATGAAAATCTAGTAAAACACGATGACACGAACATTTTCCACTAAGCCACTGTGTTCTAGGTTAACTGTATGTGGAGGAACAGCATGACTATTCGTTGCACATTGAAGTTGCTTTCTCACAATATTACAATTTATTATATTATTGGGAGTTACCAATGTTATGGTTGGCATAAAAAGTAATTTATCTTTTGGCATTTTCTCACGTCTCTTGACAGACAACAACGTTAATTGGCCTTCTGAAGACAGCCAGGCTCCTCCGATTGGTCCGAGTCGCAAGAAAACTGGACAGATATTCCGAATATGGCGCCGCGGTTCTCATGCTGCTAATGTGCATATTTGCACTCATCGCACACTGGCTTGCCTGCATTTGGTATGCAATTGGAAATGTAGAAAGGCCCTACTTGATACACAAGATAGGCTGGCTCGACTCTCTGGGCGAACAAATAGGAAAACGCTACAACTATACGGACCTGAGCTCCGGGCCGTCCATCAAAGACAAGTACGTCACGGCTCTTTACTTCACCTTCAGCAGCCTGACAAGCGTTGGATTCGGAAACGTCTCTCCCAACACCAACTCCGAAAAGATCTTCTCCATCTGCGTCATGCTAATTGGATGTAAGTAGTATTACGTGCCTCTGTGTCTTCACAAATTAATTATAATTAGGTATTAGGAAATTATGTTATCTGTCGACTTCCCTAAGTGTAAGACTAAACGTTTATTTCTACGACGAGCTAAAAAAATGATGTAATTGGAATCTTCATTCACAAAATATAATGGGCCTTGAAACCAAAACCACTTACGGCAAAATTGAACATACCAGTACCACACTGGAGGAGGAAGGAACTACAATGGGGCCAGGTGGGGTTGGTTGGGTCATAGCATCCTTTCCTGCTCTAAAAGAACCCCCCTAGCCTTCCAGCCCACCGGGAGCATAGAAATGTGACATAATGGCCAGTCGAGTTTATATGAAATTCAGGTTTACCAGAATGATGAGGTTTTGGTCTGGTGACACTATTCATTCTGCACAAAGGTTTTCTTGGATTGCCAATGCTTAGTTTATCATTAGAATTATCTTTGTTTAACATTGCTAGTGTACTGTTTATTATCACTGCACGCGATTGTATTATTAGTGCATGGATTTCATTACCACTGCATTAGCATTTCCAAACGTTTTTTCGGTTTCGAAACATGAGTGTGACTTTTTAATAGCGGCACATTGACTTATGTGATCATAAAGTATTCCAGCAGAATCCTCTGCCTGAGGTCAGGAGACAGGGCTCACTAGTAGTTCTCCTAGTAGGGGTGTAGGAAATCTTCTTTCACGCAACTATGCAAAATTTTAGCAAAATAACACGAAATTACAAGTAATTATGTGAATGCAAATCTGTCATTTTGCATTATATTTTAGTATGAAATGCGCCTGCGCCTCAATTTTTGGCACGAGGGTGCATTTAGCAAATGCCCTTATCTACTTTCCAGGGGGCAGAAAGACTGTTGGGATAGGGGCATAGCCCAATGCAGGGATGTACACATCCTTTCCTTCTTTATTTTATTTTTTAATTTCCCTAGTGTTTATTGAGCTTCCTACCAAAGTGTGGGCATATTGGGGGTAAATAAATACTGCTGAGCCATTTTTGCCTCGGGGCACAGGCTTATGCCAGTGTGGGCCACCCCACCCCTTCTTTTTCTTGTTCTTTAATGCTTGCTGTCTTTAATGCCCTTCTGTCTGCTGTATAGTGGGGTAAATACTCCCAACTATGCCCCAGGGGCAGAAAAATACCTGGAGGGCAATGCCCCCCCACCCCCCGGTGTCTAGTGGATGGATGGATCCCTACTTGGGGATCACAGTCCCACCACTATCCTCTGAGAGCAAACTGTGACTAATGTTTCACTTTGTTCACTCTGACATCAATGCATCACAGAAATCAAAAAGAAGCTAACTCAGGTGTGAAGGAAGCTATTCCCTGATGTCCCAACTCTGTTTTTAAAAAAGAAAATCCTTCTGATGTAAACAAAAGTAGGATTTCCAGAAGCACCGTGGTGAATGAACAGTTCCCGTCCACCGCAGTAAAAGGGTTATGAATCTATAACATGTTATTGGAAGTAGAAACTTTGACATTATTGGAAGTTCAATATACTCTATCCATTCTGATAGTCTGTTCTTTGACTTTACCAGGTAAGATGGATGAATCAAAAAAAATTCCAACCATACATTTTTACCCATTGTTTCTCCCAGTTGTTCCAACAAAGTCATGGTGTAATATTTGTTTTACCGAGTATTTTCCCTCACAACGTGACAGCAATGTCTCTAGAGCATCTCCATGTATTTGATTTAATTATCAGAATTCTTTATTTTAAGGTATTTCAACTCAGATAGCTGGCACTGTGGTATACTGTTGAGGTTATCTAATCCGTTTATTTTTCCATTTTCTATTCTTTTTTAATCAAAATGCATTTTATTTTTAGATAATAGCTCCAGCTTTATCAAGAGGGAAGTTTAATTGATCCTACACATTTCCAATTCAACCAAAAGTCCAATCTATATATATGTTGATTGGAGAATTTTATTTTTATTTATTTATTTTTTCAATTTGTAGGGCGCAACAGCTACCCAAAAAGGGTTTCCCGGCGCCTAGACACAGCTAGTAGAAAGACAGGAGAAGGAAATTGGCTATTGAGAATTATTGTTCAAATAGCCAGGTCTTGACATGCCTTCTAAACCTGGCGTAATTTTCCTCCTTTCGGATAAAGGGAGGGAGTGTGTTCCAGAGGGATAGTCCCAGATGGGCGAAAGATCTGCCACCTACTCTTGCCAGTTTGAATCTCGGCACACAGAAATTGGCCGCCGATTGCGACCGAAGGTTACGTTTGGGAGTGTAGGGGTGGGCTAAAGCTAGGAGGTATTTAGGTGCCTTGCCCGCTTTAATTCTGAACATATAGTTCAGTGCTTTAAAGCGGATTCTGTTTTCAACCCTGAGCCAGTGGAGTTCTCGGCAGTGACTCGAGACTCCGGAGTTTTTTGGAATATTGCACAATAGACGGACTGCTGCGTTCTGGACCAATTGTAGTCGGCCGACTACTGATTTGTTGGCGCCCAGGTACAGAATGTTGCCGTAGTCAAGCCGCGATGTTATAAGGGCGTTGACTACGGTCTTTTGCGTGGGAAGAGGAGGCATCCAGAGGATTTTCCTCAACCATTTGACTATGGTGAGGCATAGCCCAGTAACTTTACTGGCCTGTTGATTCATGGAAAGGGAGTTGTCCAGAATAAATCCCAGATTTCGAACATGGGTCACGGGGTAGGAAGAGCGCCCATCTGATCAGGCCAGTGTAGGGGATTCCACAAATCTTGATGTTTTCCCAGGACCAAAATCTCTGTCTTAATGGAGTCTGGTTGAACGCACTTGCATCTGCCAGGCCTGACTTGGAGATTGTACCCCCTTTAGAGTAATATTCTTAATGTATTGAAAGTCTTCAAATGAAAATGCAGATTGTCCTATGTCCTACAGATATGTTGGATCTAAATCTTCCCACTTGGGGTATATATTACCCGATTCTGTATCCATCTCATCTGAAAAGCCAATAATAAGAATCATCTGAATGCACGAGTCTCACATTTTCAGTGCATGTCATCACTTCAGCAAAGTTAGTCATTTTCTGTAATTACTACATTTTATAGGAGCAATTTCACCTCGGAGATTTTTTAACCTTTAAGAATTTTAATGGGACACAGGTAGGCAAGGCACAGATTAGGAGATCGCAGCCTGATCATTGTCTGACCCCTGCGGCAATATCTTGGGACTGGACAAAGCTCCCTTCCTTCCTCCACTGTGAGAACTCTGGGGATTAAACTGAATGACCAACTCTCTCTACACTCCCAGGTCAGCTCTGTGGTGTCCTCTTCCTTTCTTTCTCTCCGCACCATCCGCAAAGTTTCTCGTTTCTTTTCCTTCCCTGCTCTCAAGCTCATTGTCCTGGCGATGGTAATCTCCCGCCTGGACTATGGCAACGCCCTTTACTGTGGCATGCCTGCCTACAGTATGCGACGACTACAGTTGGTCCAAAACAAGGCCCCCCGCCTGGTCTTCAACCTGGCCAAATCCCACCATGTCACGCCGCTCCTCAAATCCCTGCACTGGCTCCCCATGCGAGAATGAGCCCAGTTTAAGATGGGATGTATTACCTTCCAGGCCCGGACCAGCGCTGCCCCCGACTTCATCTCTTCGGAAATCAAAGCGTCAGGGAACTTTGTTCATCCTCCCAACACCTGTTGACAGTTCCCCGCTTCAGGCGTAAAAAGTGGGGGGGCACAACATTTTCCACACTTGCCCCAGCCTTCTGGCACTCTCTCCCCGCCCACCTTAGATCTTCCACCCACTATTCGCACTCCCGAAAAGCCCTTAAAACCTTTCTCCTCACACAAGCGTTCCCTCAATAACCTTTTCCCCTTTTTCCCCCGACCTTCCTACCCTCCCGGGTTCAGTACTTCACAGCGCCATGAAACCGCCAGGTGTAAGTGCGCTCTACAAATATTTTAAACTCAAACTCAACTGACACAAACCCACCCTCTCTCCCTACCCACACCCCAACCATTCCCCTCAACTCTTATCAGCCCTTTGAGTCATTTTCTCCCTGCACAGAGCAGGCTGAAAATGCCTGCAGTTTTGTTGCAGGAATTGGGAAAGCCATGTGTAAAAGGGCTCTCTATCTCTGGTTCCATGTGCTTATTTCTTATTCCGGGGAAAAACTCATAATTGGTGACTTTTGGTGCATCAATGCAGGCCGATATCAGGTATTAAGGCCATCTGTATTCTAACCTGAAAATTTGCCAAAATCATATTTTCAGACCCAAAAAAATGTATCTCCTGGCGCATGATCTGCCTGAGAGGTGTGTTTGTGTTTATTGACAAGATATTTAATTTCTGGTTTATTTATGTTATGTTATCATGGAAGAAAACATGAACATTTATGAAATTGCTCCCTATTTTGAGAGTTATGAGTCGATTCAGCATGGTTGATATCTGCTGTTATCATACATGGACTGAGCAAATATGGTTTATTTAATAATGTTCTCCAGTGACCCTCATTTATATCAGGACTCTAAATTACAATACTGTGAATGAGAGTATTTTTTTTAATAAACAGATATCTCCTCCCTTTATTTTCTCTCAAAGTCTATCCTTCTTTCATCCCATATTTGCATACAACCAGTATAAGTGCCCTCATGCTATTAAATACTGCAATAGTTAGCCAAATATGGTTTGCCTATCTAATGCGGTCTTTACTACTCCTAATGGGAATCTTGAAGGAGTCCAAAACTTTATAGAATGTGATGTATTAATTCTAAACATGTTTGTTTCCTATCCCTCCGACCAATCACGACTCTACCAATCAGTTTCATTATATCAGTCTTTCTTAGAAAGATATAACATTATTTGAAATGTTACTTAGAGAAGTATTTATGTACCTTTCCCACTTCTTAAATAAGGGATGACAACTCGTATTCCCCTGTCTGTTATACATGTTCTGTGGAAACTGTTGGAGCACACTGTAAATGAAAAACATCAAACTCAACTATCTCAACCTTGTTGCCTGCTAGAAATATGACCTCCCGGGCAGTAAAGTATCCAAAGTATTTTTGTTGCTATGCTCTATCGGGATTAAGCTCAAATGATCATCAATGCATCAACTGAATTTCTCATCAAGAATCAAATGTTTTAAATTCTTATGGAAAGCCTTACAGAAAATAGAGTAATTATATATTCTTTTTCATCGGTACATATTTCTCAAATCAAATCAAGTCAAAGCAAACTTATTAATATATAGTTAGTTAAAACCATTACAAAATGTCAGAACATATTTCTTAAAACCCTTTGGAAACTTCAAAAATCAAGACTGATGAATCACTTTCTATTATCTGTCATTTCCTATCTCTCTAACGGAAAGCCTTCATGCAAATGCCTACAATGATAGAATGTTTCGCTCCTCTTATTTTGACAGTGTTGTTGGGCATCACAAGGTTCATTATTTTAAAATTAAGATCTTTTAATTTCTCATTTATTTACAGATACCTTAGATTTCTATTGAATGTCTCTCTGAGATTTTTTTGCATGTCCATGTACATTTGTTTCTAAATATTGAAAATGAACGTCAGAAGTGCACCACATTTACATCATTACAAAAAGTCAAGGACATATTAAACACTTTCCATAATAAATCTAAATCTTCTCGTTCGTTTCTTTTCTTTAGAATGCTTCACATGTACACAGCGAAACCATCCAATGCGTTTCATCCATATGCAAATGGATCTCTTCAGGGCTGTAATATGATAGAAATATATAAGGCATAAAACACATTTATCTACTAAAAACAACAATTATAGCACATAATAACACAAACAACCTATGGAATAAATATATACAAATTCACAAGAACATAAAACAATACATTATTCAAGGACTTAAACATAATATCCACTAAAGAGGTGAACAACGAAAAGGACGAAAAACACAGTAACAAAACTGGTGAGTTGAAGACAAACCTACATGTACTAAAAACTATAGGTATTGGTCCATGTGCCCAAAATTAATCATGAAATTGTTACTCAATGCATAGAGTGTCCCACAGTATTTTCAGGCCACCATTTGGAAAAGTCAATGAGTTCCACTCATAGAAAAATAAAATAAATTATGATCATGTGTTTGGAGGAGATGTCACCCAATTCACCTAATATTTCTCAACGCGTTTATATGAGATAATGAAGGAAGATTTCAGATTAAGACTTGTTGTAATCAGAACCCATAGAGAGGTAAGAGGAGTAGGAAATAAGACGTGGGAACGGGGAAGAGGAAGACAAAATTGTATACATACAACAATAGTAGTAGGGAATTCAATGTTGGCGGCCTGTCCCTCCTGCCTTCTATGGATGGATTTCGCCCCTATCTCTGTGAATTTCCCCCTATGTCTCTTACCACCTCTTTGGACCTTCTGTCACGGCTGAAATCCGGCTCGCCATTGGATCCCTGCCCGGCGAAATGTCTGGGGAAAGTGGCTCCTGTTCTTAACACTCTTTTGAATCCACTTCTCAATTCTTCTTTGTCCACCGGTGTGGTCCCTCAGGCCTGGAAATGTGCCATGATCCTACCGCTGATTAAAAAGCCTAACTTTGATCCCCTCTTGCATGCCAACTATAGGCCGATCTCTCTTCTCCCTGCTCTGGCGAAAGTGACCGAGAAGCATGTACATCAGTCGATCTCCAATTTCATCGAGGAGAACGACCTTTTACACATGTCTCAATCTGGCTTCCGTGCTAATTTTAGCACGGAGACGGCCCTGCTCGAGGTCACAGACGCCATCAGGGAAGTGTTAGATTCGGGAGGCAAGGCCATGTTGGTTATGCTAAATTTGTCGGCGGCTTTCGACACCGTCCCCCATGATGGTCTCCTTTTGCGACTCTGGGAAATTGGCCTACGAGGGACGGTGTTGAAATGGTTTCAATCCTTTCTTACCGGCCGCCGGCAAACGATCTGGGCGCCCCCTTTTTCCGCCGATATGACGCCGCTAGAGGTGGGTGTTCCTCAAGGTTCCATTCTTAGCCCCATGCTTTTTAACATCTTTATGGCCCCTCTGGCGGCGGTGGCGGAATCCTTTGGCGCCCAGATTATATCCTATGCTGACGACACCCAGCTTCTGTTCTCTTGTGACAGGGGTGGGGCCTTCGACGGCATACGGATTAGGGACTGTCTTGATGCGGTTTTTGAGTGGTTCCGGCAGCATGGCCTAAAATGCAACTCCGATAAATCTGAGCTGCTTTTCTTTGGTTGTACACCGGACCCCAGTTGGAAGGCCTGGTGGCCACAGGACATGTTTCCTCCGGACAATGTCTCTTCCAAAGCGAAAAACCTTGGAATTGTGATTGACTGCGACCTCTCTTTCAGGCCCCAGATTATAGGGCTCTCTGGGAAATGCTTTGGTATCCTGAGGATGCTCAGGAAGTTTCTCCCTCTGCTGTCGCTCAAACACAAAAAAAACATTGTACAGGCACTTATAGGGTCGTGTTTGGATTACGCGAGCGCCCTGTATTTGGGCCTACCCAAATACCTTTTGACCCACCTACAGGTGGTACAAAATTCGGCAGCTCGTGTTATCTTTGGGCTCCCGAGACGGGCCAGTGCTGCTGAGTTACTGAAAGCATTGCACTGGTTGCCCATTCCCAAGAGAATCCTATTCAAAAGCCTGACCATGGCTTTTAAAGCCCTGCATGGTGTAGGCCCCAAGTATATTGGGAAACGTCTTTCTTTCTACCTGCCTAACAGGGCTTTGCGGTTAGCCTCTTTGGCCAAAGCGGTAGTGCCTTCCATCAAGCGTTCCAGAATAGGTGGTCGGTCCTTTCGCTACTTGGCTCCTCGCGGCTGGAATGAGCTACCTTTGTCTTTGAGACAGGCAAACAGCCTTTTGGCTTTTAGGAAAGCACTTAAGACCTGGCTTTTTGTCCAAAAGTAGCGCTAGATCTCCCTCAGTTTTTAGTTGTTGTGTTGTTACTCTGTATTAAGTTCTCTTCGCCAAAGCGCTGGGATGCTCTTGGGAGTAGCCGTGCGCTATAGAAGAAAATAAATAACATAACATAACAATTCAACTGAGTAATCTGTACTCACAACATCAACACAATATTCATATATGGTTTAGCTATCATTGCAGATGTGAGTCATCCTGGAACATTCAGTCTGGTATGCAGAGTGAGAGATAAGGGCACAACTCTATATCGGAATCCTGGACATGCCTAACACCCATGGAACAAAAAGATGTCAAAAGATAAGATGTTTATAGTGAGTAGGACAATTATTAACTGGTGAGCATCTAATGGTACCTACCACAGTATCACCAAAATAAAATCTTTCACTTAATTTCATGTGCATCCTTATTCCGATTTAACCAATTGGAGGAAATGGGCTAATCTGCCCATACTAAAGCACCTAGAAGTACAAGAAGGAGATGTTTAAGCATATTGAATATGATGGCACACCCCTTCATTCAGAAAGTGTCAGCATATGCAACATGGACCAAAGTATATCAATGTACATTGTCTTTAGCCTGTTCATGAACTTCATGTGTGTTCAACATTGAGGACATCAAGCAACCGCCCGATGCCCCACTACAAATCAATACAAATAACATATAAAAAACAGAATCTCAAAATTCCCAAAAGAAGCAATTAAAAATACGTATCATGTATGAAACTCAACGTGCAATAGAACCCTGCATGAAGGTATCCAACAGTTATATTGAGAAATCCGGGTCACAAATGGAGGTCCCGGGCTTTGTAGGTGTATATGCTGTAACTCAATTCACATGATCACTGATTAAAGACCATACCCCCACCCTAAGAGCAGGGCAAGAGCAATAAATGTGAGTCGCACACACATATACCATGAGCACAGTCACTGGCCCATAACCAATCCCCTATGTCAGTGTCATGGCCGAATGGAAAACACGGCACCTTCAATTGGAGGAGTTGTCGTGTCCTCGCGACCATCCACATGGAGAAAAAAAAACGCCACACACCCAATTTGGGAAATTCTCCCGCCCTACTGAATGGCTGTATGGTTTAGAAGAACTTATTACAATTGGTGTTTTTAAACATTATTCTGTCACCAAAATCTAACCGTTTGAGTTTTGACTCTTCCTCTGGTGTAGAACTTTCTCTCCCCCTGCCCAGTAGATTACCCACATATTGCCTGTTGTCTCCGTGAAAGTGTCAGCGAAATGGCTATACAGAATTGTTGTCAAATTGAGCAATGTTTACTTATTCTCTTTTGTGGTCTTTAATGTAACAACAATTTCCAGTGCAATACTAAAATTATTATCTACTAAGTAAAGAGAAGAGTTATACTTTATTTATTTGTCTTCTGAAATTTAGCTCTAATGTATGCCAGCATTTTTGGGAACGTGTCTGCAATCATCCAAAGACTGTACTCTGGAACTGCAAGATATCATATGCAGATGCTTCGAGTAAAAGAATTTATAAGATTCCATCAAATTCCCAACCCTTTGCGACAGCGACTTGAAGAGTACTTCCAGCATGCTTGGACTTACACTAATGGAATTGACATGAACATGGTACGTAGTTCTTTCTGCAAACATTGAGTCAAGAGGTCCAAAATTATATAAACTACTATTATGGATCTTCTAGCATAGTTTAAAGCACAAGCTGAACTGTGATAGGTATTGTATTTAGGCATCATACTAATGTTAACAATGTTTTCATACACCTTGTCCATGAATTGTAAGTGACTAGAAATATCAAGCACCTAAGTGGTTATGCACATCTTTATTTGCTTTTTTCCGTTACACCTTAGAGTAATTTTATATATACAGTATACCAAAGTACCAGGTACCCTATTGGACATCAGATGCTATTCCTACTACATATCAACTCTACCTGATGAGTAACACAGTGCACTAAATGTTTTATTGAAACTGAGATGTACTTATAACTTTACTTCAATTTTGTTTTATGCTTTTGTCTACTGAAATCATGTGTCTGCTAACATTTAACTGACATGGTACAACAAGGCAACAGCCTTTACTAGGTTGCCTTTGCCAGGCACTACCTTTATCATGCAGACTTTACCATGCATGTCTTTAACACGCAGGCAATCATTTGTGCTAATAACTTTGGCGTTGTTCGATAAATCTTCTCAACATTTGCAAACCTAGTACACCAATCACTGCAGCTGCTGTTTGGAAAGTTTCAGGGTGATTCAATAACAGAAACCGAGAAAAATGGGGGTCCCAAAATGCATTTTTCCCATACAATTTCCCATAGGTATTTTAGACACGACTACAGCCAGAACAGCTGAACAAAATTATACTGAATATGGCAGTAAATTAGCTCTTGATCCAGAAAGAGCCCTTTTTCTATTTCGTAGTAAAATTGTTCAGTAGTTTTGGAGTTATTAAAGAAAAAAATATTTATGTATATCTAGGGACGCAATTCCTCCAAGGATCCGGCAGACCTCATGGCAAGATGTGATTGGCTGCTAATATTTCCACTAGGAAATGTTGACAGCCATCTTGGAACTCGGACTCAGCCAAGTCACAGGAAAAGTTTTAAAAGAAAGACAAGCGGGCAGGATAGGAATCCTCTGACCACCCACTCCCCAGGTCTGGTGGTGGGCTCCCAGAAGGACCCCACCTGGGATAAAAAATGATTTAAAACATTTTTCAGAAGATCCACAGGATTTTTTTTAAAAGCGATGAGTGCGGGTTGTTATTTTCCCCACGGGCTTGCCAGGTCCCAGAGGGGAGTCTTTTCTTTTTGATTCGGGAGTGGGGTGCATGCATTACCACTCCCCGGGCCAATTTCATCCCCAGGGACTCCATTCCCCGGGGCCCAGCCTTTTACAATATTGGAAAGGGGCACATGCCCACCCTCCCAGCTGATTTCCGCCCTGGGGACTGCCACCCCCTGGGGTCTAGATAAAAGAATGAAGGGGAGGGATGCACAGCCCATCTACGGGCCGATTTTGAAGATGGGGACTGCCACCCTCTGGAGTCTGGCCATGAAAAAAAAGGATGAGCCCCAGCCGTGCAAACAAATGGAAGGGGGCCGCATGCCTCCATCCCGAAACCATTAATGGCCCTGGTACCCCATCCCCTAGGGCCGGCTCCAGCTATGTCTCGGGGTGCCTAGTCCCCTGTATATAGCGGTTTCCCTACCTGTAGTGGTGTGGGCAGGGAAACCTGTGTCTGCTCTCACTTGGCAGCAGCAATTATAAAGCTCCCGCTGGGCAAGAGCAAACACTAAGGGACATATTTACAAGCCCCTACGGCCACCACAACGTCACTTTTTCTGATGTTGTAGCTTAACACCGCCTTGTTAATAAGGCCCCTTTTTGCGCAATACTTAGCATGAAAGGGGTGGGAAAAGGGTGTTGCAGTGGGCATTTCACCGCAACACCCATTGATTTTGATGCTGCCCCATATTTACAAGGGCAGCGTAAATATGGGGCAACACTAATATTAAGACCAGGGAAAACCTGATCTTACCCTCGTGAAAGGAGGAGAAATGTTTAATTTCTCCTCCTTTTTGCTATTTCTATTTGTGCTGGATTGTGCAGCTCACATGGAAACAGTAAAAAACAGAGACTCCCACACCCCCTGAGAGACATACTCACTCATGCACCTACTCACAGATCTATTCAAGCACTAATTCATCCACTCACAAACACGCTAAGAGACTCTAACACGCACACTCACAGACCCATTCAAGGACTCACACACACATTCATGCACCCACTCAGAGACTCGCACACACACACTCACAGATCTAGTCAGACACTCATGCACCCATTCACAGACCCACTCAGAGACTCTGGTAGACTCTCACAGGCCCACTCAGAGTCTCACACACCCACTGACTGACCCACACAGACACCCACTCACAGACTAAATCAGAGACTAACACAACCACTCACAGACCCACTGAGACACTCATGCACCCACTCACTCACCCACGACATGAGTGATGTAATATGTGAGGTCTTTATCGGTTCATTGCAGGGATGTAAATTATGGTTAGCTCAGGCAACTATAACTGCTGAATTGCACTGGTTTTGCATGAGTGGAATCTGAATCTAACTATAACGTGCCTGTAACCTTTGTTTTTTCTGTGAAAAAAAATATATATATATATATATATATATATATATATATATATATATATATAGATAGATAGATAGATAGATAGATAGATAGATAGATAGATAGATAGATAGATAGATATAGATATATATAGATATAGATATATGAGTGGCTGTATGGGTGACTGAATGGTTGTGTGAATGGCTCTATGTGAGAGTGACTGGACATGTAAGTGAATGTATGGGTAAGTGAGAGGCTGTTAGACTGAGTGTATGGGTAAATGAGTGGGTGTGTGAGTAGCAGTTTTACACAGTAACTATATGTGTGAGTGGCTGTTTAGATGAGTGAGTGGGTGCATGAGTGAGTGTATGATGCATGAATGGGTATGTAAGTGGTTTTGTGGATGAGTGAATAGATGTGTGAGTGGCTGTGTGGGTAAGTGAGTAGTTCTGTTAGTAGCTGTATGGGTGAGTGAGTAGATGTGTGAGTGGCTGCATGGTGAGTGAGTAGTTGTGTGAGTGGCTGTGTGGGTGTGAGAATGGGTATGTGAGTGGCTATATGGGTACATGAGTGGTTGTGTGAGTGGCTGTATGAGTGAGTGAGTGTATGTGTTAGTAGTTGTATTGGTATGTCAGTGGTTGTCTGGGTGTGTGAATGGATGTAAAAGAAGTTGCATGGGGGTATGAATGGGTATGTGAGTGGTTCTGTAGATCATGTCATCAGTGATGTCATTTGAGATGTCATCAATGATGTCATGAGTGATGTCAATGACCATGTCATGAGTGATGTAATATATGAGGTCATAAGCAGTGCATTGCGGGGGCCGAAGTTATAGATAGCTCAGGTAACTATTAACTTCTGAATTTCACTGGTTTTGTACAAGTGAAATCTGAGCCTAACTATAATGTCCCTGTAACCTTTTCAGTGAATTTTTATGTATATATATATGGAGAGATAGAGGCTTTTTACTTACCTTTTTATATTTGGTGGTAAAGGCATCTGCATGGAAAAGGCACGCACGGTCAAAGCTGCGTGTAAAAGGCATGCGTGGTAAAGGCTTGCGTATTAACGTAGTACAACCATACAACTTCGCACTTTGATTTCTTCCCACAGCAGTGCTATCATGTGCCATGGTGTCTTTACTTTCTATTTTCTATTGTACCTAAAATTACAGTTAACATGCCTAATTTCATAATTTAGCATACTTGTGAAAATGTTATATTGCATTCACATTTAAACCTTGATATTAACTTTAGCTTGGAATTTTTAAATGCAGTTTAAGGTTTTAGAATCCTTCCAATGTGCCTAATGAATTTTTGATAGTTATATTTTATGTATGATGGTTAGCTGTCTGTGGTTTGGTAATTGACTCTTTTCATTTTCTATCCCCAGCTTAAATGCCTTTAACTATTAATTTTCTCACAATTTTATGAATTAATCTGACAGAACAAAAATCAAGTTCCAAATTGCAACCTGACCCATCGAGCTAATTTGTAATGTAATGGCATAAGCAGTGGCACTGCCAACACTGCCTCTGCCTACAGTGACACATCTGTCACTACAAATCATCAATCTGATATCCCAGTCTCAGAAACCGTAGGTATGTTGAGTAGCACGTCAGTATGAGACTCGGGTACCCGCCCTCGATGAAGCGGGAGTAGTGGTAATGTTTGTTATAATGTCTGTAAGGGAAATAGGTGGAAGCAAAACAATGTTGATGATGGGATGAGCAGATATGAATTATAATGGAACCACAGTAGAAAACATGACGTTGTGGAGTAGAGGAGAAGAGAATACACAACAACAATGGGGAACGCCAAACATTGCCAATATAATTTGAGGGGCTGTGCAGTAGAAAGGTTTTACAAACTGCACCTTAGATCCCTCCCTGTGTCTTGAACATTTCTGTCTAATAAACTTTTTGTTTATCTGATATGGTCTGAGATTATCTGGTATCTGATATGCAGGTCTAGGTATCTGCAAAGGCTGTGGGTAAGGTGTTAAGGTGGGAGTTTGTTCTCAATGGACAGTGTACAGCAGCTTCGGTCACTAATCATTTGAAGAAAAGCAAATCTTACCCAGTGATATCAACTTATGCAATTTGCCCAAAGTCACTGAATCCACAACACATACAGACATGTAGATAGTTCACTCTTCCTCAGTATAGAAATAACACAGGACATAGAAAGCCATTTGTCCCCGAATGCAACTGCAAAACGCCAATTTTTGTTCCAGAAGTCCTCTCTTCACTGTTACAAGCTCTAGAACCCCTGGTTGTACTGAACTGATTGTTAACAATGTTGACAATTGGGCTGGTAGACACAGGAACACTAGGTGTGCTGAGCAAAACTCTGAAGCTTCTGTAAATCATGTGGAATTCAGAAGCAATTGACATGATATTGAGAAAGAACAAACCCTTGGTGATCTTTTTAAAATACAGAATCCATATTCACAAACATAATTAAGACAATGCTACTCATGAGCACATGCTATGAGAGCTTCACACCACTTGGAATTAAGTCCTCAAGGCACTACTTTAAAATTGCACACATACATGTTATAAAAGTATGATTGTAATTGCATAGTTTTATAGCACAATTCCTGTGGTGGTTTAAAGAGAGTATGTTCTAAATGACAAAAAATGCCAGTTGTGAATTACACTACCGTTGTCTGACTACAAGCTAGGGGGATATTCACAAGGACTTAACTCTGAATTATCTCCACCTTAACGCATCAAAAGTGGAGATAGATTTAACACCCCATTCACAAGATGGTGCAAACTGCAGACATCACCAGTATTCCTGCGATAACTGCCCAAAAATATATATCCACGGTGGACACCACCAACTAACCCTAACGAGATGCAGAGTAGGCATTCCCGTGCAAAAACACATGAAAAAACCAAAACACCACTTTCACAATGAACTGCAGATTTGCGATGCGAACCACAAACAGGCGATAAGTTGCGATAGCAGCAGGGAATTAACACGTGCCTTTTGCTGGTGTTAAGCAGGATGACTACTTGGAGCATAAAAGGGAGCCCAGCCAAGAGCCACACCTGAAGACCCACTAATGCCATGTAGACAATGATCATGCAACGCCGATTCCCCTACGCCATAGCTGGATTCCCTCACGTGTCAGGGACAAACAACTGCAAACATGTACCCACTGTGCCCCCTGCACACACTGCACACAACTACCACAACAGAAAGCACATGCATACCATGAATGTGCAGGCAATAGTGGACCACCCGGGACTCCTCAACAATGTTGTGGCCAACTCCCCAGGCAGAGTGCATGATACTCACATCTCCCAACAGTCCATCATCACCCAGCGCTCCCAGGATGGCACACACGGAAATGCAGTGCCCGTTGATAAGTCCAAAATAAACACACCACACACCTCCAGCCCACAGTAATGCAACTCATGACACTGCCAATGGGCATGCAGCACATGCCAACCGACCAGACACGACAATACGACTCAATTGGGAATCCGGCCTTGCCATGCCCACAACCCAGCCATGGCATGGCACCACAGACACACAATAGCAGGATGTGAAGAGGGGCATGGAGCAGGCATGTGCGATAGTGGCAAGTGAATAATAAATGTGAACCTACACAATGCCAGGTGTGGCGTGGAGGTGCCGTACAGATCACAGAGTGGAAACCACGGAAATGGCCATGTGGAGATCAACTGCTGGTGCATGGAGTGTAGTGGCCAGTGGACGCTACCATGTCCCCACAGGCTGTGGGGCACAAAGTGGAAATGCCGCACATTACGTCCCCCCTGCATGCTCGTGTGTAGTGGGTTGGGCCTGCGTACGGGTGTGAAGAAAAAGCCCTCACACTGGTCATGGTTCTCATTCGGAATGGACAATGCGTCTGCCAGGGTGGAGCCTCTCAGCCATCACAAGTCCTGAGCTGAGCGCAGCATGGCCTGCGTCCCTGTGCGCCTGCTGCACCCCGAGGCCGCTGGTCCCCAGACCTGCCATGCCTGCCCCGCGCACCAACGAGGCTCTGCTCACCTGCCTACACCAGCATGCTTAAAAGAGGGCCCACACCGTGCCGGTGAAAGCTCCAAGCCTCAGTCCCAGGACCTTTGCAACCTCCGCAGACCATTGCTGGAACCCCTGATGCTGGCCACATTACACCTTTGTCATTTACATACTCCACTGGCGTCCTCTTTGGCCCAGTAGGTCCCACATGTGGAACTGTGTCCTGAGTCCTGAATGGCAGTGACCCCAAGTCTGTGGCAGCGGCCACATCACCCGACTCCCTTCGATCAGTGAGGCATAATTCCATATGGCAGACCTGCGACACTTGGGTGCCACTAACCCTTTTCAATGCCAACCGGCGACACGTGGTGCCACTAACCCTCCCCAATGCCAGCCGGCGACACGTGGTGCCAATAACCCTGTTCAATGCAAGCCGGCGACACATGGTGCCACTAACCCTATTCAACGCAAGCCGGCGACATGTGGATGAGGGCTCAGGTCCCACATCCAGCACTTAGTCACGAACCATGAATGGCAGAGTCCACACCAGTGAACACACGGACGAAAGCCAGATCAGAGTCACAGAGGTAATCGAACACTATCAACAACTGACCTGGTGCTATCAACTCTGTTCTCCCCAAGTCCACGTCCCTTGGTGCCACTGAACCTGAACTACGCAGGCTGGTGGGGACATCCAACCTAAGCCGGTGACACTCGGTGAATGGCCCGTGCTTACCACTGCCTCAGGCCTACACTGCGGTCCACTAGGTCACACATGTGGAACTGTGTTTTGGGTAAGATGTGGAGAAGTCCACAACATTGGACACGCCTCATCGAAGGTGGCATCCTCTAATAGCACTGGTGCCACTAACTCTGTGCGCAATGAGTCATGGGCATTATCTGGTTAGACCTTGGTGGCGTCTGAGTTCATGACCTGGTGGTCTTCATCTGGCTGGACTGGACTTGGTGTCCGACATGTGTTTGTTCATCTCCACCATAGTGACTGTTTCAGCGTGGTCCTGCTCTCTGCATCATGCCCTGGGGGTACCCCTTCCACTGTCCACCGAGACACTTAGCAACAAGCTCATTTTACATCTACGGAAACCTGCTCTGCACTCGTGACCCTGCCCCAGTGCCTCGCAAATCAGCGTCCCGTGGTGGTAGGCCCGGGCAGGATGATGTGCATCCGGGGCCACTAACTCTGTGCAGCACAAGTCATGGGGCCTTTATGGTTTATTGGTTGTGTCCTTTGTGATGTACACTGTTGTCAATTTCTGACTGCACCAGGCAACCCTTGCCGGCTGGTGTGCACACACCCCACACACATCAAACACAGGTGTCACTCGGTATGTGTGCCTGCTAATAAATGTGGCCGTGCGCACGTGCCCATAGCCATTCACTCCATGTGGTAATTGTGTCAGCTTGATGGGCATGGGCACTGCACCATCACAGTGTGCTGTCTTCAGCGGACGTTACCATGTCACCCCAGCATTAGCAGTGACCCTGGACATGTAGCTGTGCACGCACCCCCCTGCATATACAAGCGGCGTGTGCTGGTCCAGCGTACGTCAAGGTAGTCCAGGGGTGTGCTGATTTGGCAGGGAAGCAGGGTGTGGCTTGAACCTGGCCTTGGGCAGGAAGTGCGGTAAGTGTGTCTCTGTGTTGGGGTGTAGTCGCCACCAGGGCCACAGTAGTCGATGTTGCAATGTAGCGTGCACCAGGGGGGTGGGCCCTCAAGTACGGGGACATGTAGGAGCGCAAGACCACTCGGGGTCTTGGCACATGCATGGCAAGTGTTATGTGTATCAGTCCTATGGATGCATGAGTCAGTTGCCTGGCCTCATTCGCAGCGCTATCACAGCCAGCCATGGGCTGTACACCTGTGTTCACCCTGTCCGGACCATTGGCCTACACTCACATGGCCGCACACCTTCAAAGGCCAGTATCACGGTGATGTTGGCATGCCGCTGGACAAGCGCAGACAGGCATTACAATAGTGTGCCATAGGAGTGCAAGTGATGCAACCACGCAGCGCACACAAGTGTGGGTGCTTGTGGGAGGGAGGAGTAGCTGTGTGGCAATGTAACACAGTGAGGCCGCTCTTTTGTCATGTGCTGGGCATATCATCCATGATTCCTAGGGTCGCAGACATCCCACCACACCCATGATAGGCCTCTGTACATCTCCTGTATGCAAGCAGATGGTGAAGTTACCTTAGGGATGAAAGGTCATTTGTCTAGACTATCAGGCGGTAGCACATCTGCATCTCCGAGCAGGAACTGGCATGTGGCCAGCACCCCCTGACAGATACGATAGCATTTGCTTGCGACTCCCACACTACGCACTGCCTGACGTGAGACCAATGTGTACACATCCCACATGCATAAGTCCTGGGTCATAGTTAGCGTGCGTAAAATGGCCTTCACACATACTCCCACCCCACCCCAGGCCTGCACCCGTTGCACACAGACACTGCTCTTTGCACCGAGCTGAGCCATTTCATCCACAGGACCGGCACAAAGCAAGCCAGTGCTACTTCAAGCAGGACCACTGATGCAATGGCAGACCATCTGAGACACATACTCAACTCCAGTCTCGTGGACCTGTACCATGCACGTCTGCTGCCGTTGGCGGTGCTGTGGATCAGTTACCGGCTGATCTTCCGCCCGTCACCTGCATTCAGCCTGTGTTGCATTGTCGCTCGTGCATATTTGAGTGGTCCATGGATGTCTGCCTCTCCAACGTAACGGTAGATGACCTGGATTTCAAAGTGTTTGTGCGCCTCCTGTTGGCCCACGACCAGGAGTGTCACTGTGATGCACATTTATTGTATGCATGGATGCTTGGCATGCAGGCTGGAAACTGGGCCGGGGAGATTGCACGAGTCATTGTGTGCAGTGAGTACATTGAGCCACTACCCAATTGGGCTTTGGTGCACATTGGTTCGAGTGGTTGGAGTCAGCACATCTGTCTGGGTCAGCTGATGGATTACGTCGACATGTCAGATGTAGTGGTCAACGATGACTCAGATGTTGGCCTACGCTGCTGCACTCATGTTCATTGACAAGTGTCAGGGTACCTGCCACAACTGGATGTGACCCATTGCACGTGTCCCGACACCAGGTTGCATGTTGGGAATCTGGTCACATGTCCCAAGACGACAGTAGACATGCTGCATTGGCATGGACTCTTGATCCCGGCACGAACAACCAACGCGGGTTGGCACTGACTTGTGTTGGTGATTGACCCCCCCCCCCCCCGAGGTGGACAGGGGTGCTCTCCCATGTTCCTCATTCAGGCATGCTGCATTGGTCTGTATATCGTGGCACTTCTCTTGACCGTACTGACACGCACTTGTTGATAAAGTTTCTGCACTTTCACTTGTCTTCAACTGTGTTGTGTCTTGATTTGTATGCCAATGTGCGTGTTACAGACTCTTTGGCTCCCTGCCATACGTGCATTGCTACCCTATCAGGACTGTGGGTTTGAACTTGTGCATTATCATGTCCCTGTTTCGTGCTTTGCCAGACACGTATGGCTGTTTACCTACCACAGGCGGGTGCACTTGTGTCCTGTGTTCGGTTGTGGAAATGGTGTTTGTACCACATTGTGTTCGATGTTGGGGTGCTCTGCTTCCTATGTGTGTGTGCTGCGTTGTGTGTGAGATGTCCTCTCAGCTCTGATTTGGCTCACCCTTTCAGGCAGTGTGGTTTTCACTTCTGTGCTTGTTCAGTGGTGTGATACTGCTGGGTTGTGTGACTTGAGCTCTTTGTTTGTGTTGTTACTCTTGGGAATGGTTTGTCTGCAGTTGTACAATGCTTAATTGTGCATGTGTGCCATTGTGCCCATCTCTCCGCATCCCCCCAGTCCCTGCTGGTTCCTCTACCTGTTGCTGTTGTGTCTGTTGTTTTGGGTAGTTCCCGGTCCCCAAGTCCTGCCACCATCTCCAGACTGATGTGGTGGACCCCATTTCCTCCATGTCATCCAGCTCCTGGTGTGGTGCTAGACACCCACTCGCCGGTGTGCATTGCTGCCTTCTTGTTGTTGGCGTGTTTCTGCTTGTTTGTGCGTTTCGCATCATTCCGGATGTTCTGGTTTTCTTCCGTTATCCTCCTCCGCTCTCAGGCTGCATTCAGCTTGTCCAAGATGGCCTGCCATGTACAATGTTTTGTTGCCAATAGGGCTTGTGGGGTTGTATACTGGCTTGGGTTGCCTCCATTGTGCTTGGCTGTTGTTTTCTGTTTGCTTTGTCTTTCTTTTTCAGGCTTTTGTTGTGCTTATTCCCGCCTGCCATGTGTATTGTGGGCCTGACAGTGCTTATCCCTGCTTTCCTCATTGCGAATGGGCCCATCACACTTTTTTTGTGTTGTGGTTTGTGTTTTTATCTCCGTCGAGGTGGTTGTATCGTGGACATGGGCCACATTTTCGGCAGACTATCGCCCTATTGTGAATTCCACGTTAACACGGGGTAATTTTTCCGCAATAGGCTGCGATGGTTAAAGGTGCGTCAGCATTTTTTGGTATTGTTTAGTACACTTTCTTGTGAATATACCCCCTAGTGTTTTAAAATGTTATTGAGTAATAAAACCGCAACAATGGACACTTGCATTTTTCCAGGTGCACAATCAGCAAGAAAGTGTCATACAATGCAGTAAAAGCTTTAGAAAAAAATCAAATAAACCAACATCTACTAAAACATATGTCAATAAAATTGCAAGTCATCAAAAACATTGTGCAACATTTGTGCATGGTCTCCTGTTCTTTATATGCCACCCAACTGATTCACACACATTCAATTTAGGAGATTAGACTTTTTCGATGTCTTAAATACAACACAATTGTCTTATTGCGCCTGTGTGCACTATTTATAATTATAGATTGTTACCAGGGAATAATGTGGATTTTTTCACCCAAGAGTACTGAGTGTCATCAAATAGACAACAAAAAGGGTGTTCTCAATGATATCACTCACACCCCAAGGTGAATAACATCCTCCTAATTTGCTTTTTGCCTTTTTAATATGGTATGTTATGTATGGCTCAATGGACTTTTTGTCCCTGCATACTATGGTCTCTCCTCTATGTCCCAATTGTAAAACACAAATAATAAAAATGCACCACCTGCCATGTGTCTCCACAATCCACTGTGCCTTCCATTCCCTGTCTTCTCAAAGCTATAATCTCTGCCCCCCATGGAGCATAGAGTCAGAGCTCCCCTGATAGTCTCTCTAAGTGCCCGGTCAGAGTAGCCTGTTATTCCCTCATTGAGGAAGCAGCAGTGGAAAACAACTTTTATTTCTTTTATTTTTCCAATACTAGTACAGTGAACACACACATGTACAATCTGGCACTCACGCTATTGTCTTTTAATTATACCCATATTTAACATTGGCAAAACTGCCCTCAACATAATCACCAACATTATATGAATGGCAGCGATAGCTCCTCTGCTATTCTATTCTCCACAAACCGAGGACAAATCTGTACCTTCTGAGCTGGTCCCCTTCCCCTGCCACATGCTTCTCTTAATATGAGGTAGCACTGACACAAAGCATATTGGTTAATTCTTTACCTATTAAATTGTCCAAATTCCATTTAATTGCCTCCCCTCATCTGCAGCACAAATGGGTGGCTAGAATTGAAACATTTTGAGGACTACACCACAATTTATATCTGCACACAGTTGATTTCCTGTGGTGTAGTTGCCCCCAGGAGTATGAAATTAAGCTTGCAGGGCCCCAAAACTATCACCGTTTGGGTAGACTAGGACATGTATCACCTTCTGCATCAATACATTGTTTAGTTAAGCCACCATTTACTCCTTTCTTCTTCTAAACATGATTGTCCAGCATATGTTTGGCATGCATCATCTGCTTTTGTCCCCTGTCCTAATGTTGGCCTGCATCCCCTTCTTCATTTTCTTTATATACCTTTTCAGAGTGCTCTGCTAATACCACAATGCACCTAGCTATGTTTATGCTTAGGCAAGATTGAAATGAAGTTGCCAGTCTCTGCTCTCAAAAGTATTATTAACACAAGGTAAAGGACAATATGGAAATATGGAGGTATTCTTTACTCAGTTCCCTGGGTCAAAATCAGAATAATATTTACAACACATGCTGCATCCTGCACCAGAAATTAAATAGGATCCATGTTGACGCTGCACTGCTTTGATTTCAAGTAAGATCTGACAGGCCCAAAAGGGTTTCACCTTCATGTTTAGTTGTGTGTACAGTAAACATTTGGACACCAGAAGATCGTGCAGGCCTTATATGAATGAGCACATGTTTGAGAGGAGATTTGTAGAAAATATTAAATAAATTCTTTGCTGTCTCAGAGACAGGAAATAGGTCACTTTCTGATTGGATAGAATAGTGGGGAATTCTTCTATTTGATAGATGAACTGATGCCAGGCATGCAGAGGTGGGACCTCAACCAAACTTCCACTTTGCAGCCTGTCCGCCAAACTTAAAATTATGCCCTACATTCTTTCATAGCCTGTTAACAGGGTAAACCCTAAAGGACTTTGGGCCAGATGTATGAAATTGCATGTTTGCGATTTCCTAATAGCGAATTTTAGCAAATTGCTATTAGGAAATGGCAAACTACCATGTACAACAATGTGTTGACACTGTTAGTGATTCGCAGTGGGTTGCAAATGGACCTGCCTCATCAATATTCATGAGGCAGGTCGCATTTTGCGAACCATTGTGAATGGCTGCCATTACAGGGGTTGAGGCCGGATCACTGAAATAATATCTACTACCAAAATATCGAGTTCCCATAATATCGATGACAAAATATCGAGGGACATAATATCGACTTTCTATCTTCACTAAGGTAAGTACAAAAATATCGACTTTAAAATATCGAGTGTTAAAAATATAGACTGTCAAAATATCGATTTTTTTATGTCTTTAAAATAAGTTAAAACTATTATAATATTACATATATTTAATATAAACATTGTTAAAATTATTAAATAAATGTAACATTATTACATAATTAATGTAACTTTAAAAATTAATAATAATAATACATATATATATATAAATACATGTTATTAATAAAACATATAGAATATATTTACCGTAGCATAGCAAAAGGTTTAAATTTAATGTAACCACTCAAGTGGGTGCTACATTAAAGAGATCGTTGGATAGCGTAGGGGTAAAAATTACTATTCCCACTTCAGTGGGTACAAGAGTAGGGAAAGCGTTGGATAGCGTAGGGGTAAAAATTACTATTCCCACTCCAGTGGGTGCAACAGTAGGGAAAGCGTTGGATAGCGTAGGGGTAAAAATTACTATTCCCACTCCAAAGAGTGCAACAGTAGGGAAAGCGCTGGATAGCGTAGGGGTAAAAATTACTATTCCCACTCCAGTGGGTGCAACAGTAGGGAAAGCGTTGGATAGCGTAGAGGTAAAAATTGCTATTCCCACTCCAAAGAGTGCAACAGTAGGGAAAGCGCTGGATAGCGTAGGGGTAAAAATTACTATTCCCACTCCAGTGGGTGCTACAGTAGGGAAAGCGTTGGATAGCGTTGGGGTAAAAATTACTATTCCCATTCCAGTGGGTGCAACAGTAGGAAAAGCGTAGGATAGCATAGGGGTAAAATTTACTATTCCCACTTCAGTGGGTGCTACAGTAGGGAACGCTTTGGATAGCGTAGGGGTAAAAATTACTATTCCCACTCCAGTGGGTGCTACAGTAGGGAAAGCGTTGGATAGCGTAGGGGTAAAAATTACTATTCCCGCTCCAGTGGGTGCAACAGTAGGGAAAGCGTTGGATAGCGTAGGGGTAAAAATTACTATTCCAACTCCAGTGGGTGCAACAGTAGGGAAAGCGTTGGATAGCGTAGGGGTGAAAATTACTATTCACAATTAATTATTTCAAAATAATTACCAATTATATTTTATTTATTTACCAATTAATAATTAATTTAAAAATATAATTAATTTACATAATTATTTAATTAAAATTAAATTACTTCCCACCCTATTCCCCTATAAACACACAACCCGCTACAGAAAATAAATTACTAAAAATTAATTATTTATCAATTATTTATTTTTAATTAATTACCAATTATATTTTAATTATTTAACAATTATTCAAGTCAAGTCAAGTCAAAACAAGCTTTATTCAATTACATTTAAAATCATAAAAGCGACAAAACAGCATATATTTAAAAGTTGATTACAATTTGATAAAATTCATGGAAGTTACAAAAGCAAACAATTTAGTAAAATTCATGGAAGTTAAAAAAGCAAACAATCAGGGGTTCAAATCTGTCAAGGTGTCCACTGTACATACATATGAGTTTTCATGTCAGTATAAATCATACACAGTGCAAAAAGTTAAAAATGGTTAAAAAATCAATAGCAGGAAAACAGGGTGATAAAATCACCCTTCCAGTTGTCTCGGGGATAGCATCCTGGTCCTTGTACGCATGGCAGCGACCAGGAAGCTAGCAACCCCGAGAATTGTCCTGGTACTACCTAATAACTGGAGATAAAGTAAAGCAGGCCGTACCTGGACGAAACCTGCATCTCTTAAGATGGGTGCCAAGAACCTCAATCTACTCACTTTGTAGTGGCTACAAAACATAACAAAATGCATGAGGGTTTGCTCAGAAAAGTTATCACAGCTACACGGGGTAGACTCATCAGAAACGCCCCACACAGGAAAATCACCCAGGGAGTATTGGATTAAATTGAACCTAAATCTGATAAGCAAGTGACGATGGAATGGTCTGCTCACGATTTTTAGATAAGGTTCAATTTGGGGCGAAGTCAGGAGTAGAAAGTTAGCTCTGACTCTTGGTTTAATTAATTCTTTCTCCTCCCGTGTTTGAACTGCCCTCCTCATAAAGTTTTCTTTAATCCATTTCAAGTCTTCCTTGAGTATAGTGTTTGGGTGGCTGAAAAGATTTGGTCTGCCGAGTCTGCCCATCTCCCCCTTTATGTATTCCAGCCACTGGATTTTTGAGGCGTCATCCAAGGACATGCAGTCCCTGAGAATTGTGTGGTTCAGAGTGATGTCCTTGTTCAGCCAAGTTTTGGTCCAACACACGAGGGGCGCTAGTTGGAGCAAGTCAGTGAGATATCCCAGCCCTAATTCAGTGTGTATTGATAGGACTGGTGTGGATTGTGGAACGCCCAATAAGGACCTAAGAAAGTGATTTTCTGCTGTTTGTAGTTTGCCGCAGTGTGAGTGGCCCCACAGTGGGGCTCCGTAGGAGGCTATAGATAAACATTTGGTTTTGTAAACCTTCAATAATGCCTCCATCGGTCGAGACCCAAGACGCTTGGCAAAACTCAAAAGTGCAGAGGTGGATCTGGTGACAGCTAAAGATTTCGCATCCACCTGTGGGGTCCATGAGCCCTTCTCTTCGAATATCACACCCAGGTAAGTAAACACTTGTACCCTCGAGATCCCCTCTCCACAGCAACTAAAGGATTTCAACTTTTTTGGTCTAGGTCGCTTCCCTGCCAGCATAATATGTGATTTTTTGTTATTTACCAAGAGGTCTAACGAGGACATAAAGTGGCCAAATGCGTTAAGGAGCCTCTGTAACCCCACCCCTGTGCGGGCTAAAAGCACTGCATCGTCCGCATAGAGGAGTACGGGAACTGCGGACCCCCCCACATGAGGGATATCGGGTGTAGACCCCTCCAGGGCTTTATCTAGGGAGTTGATATAGATGGTAAACAGGAGTGGGGCTAAGATACAGCCCTGCCTAACACCTCTTCTGGAACTAAATGGTCTGGTGGTACTGCCATCACAGTTAGTTCTAATAGTAGCTGATAGGTCTGCGTGGAGTGCGGCCAGGAAATCTACTAGAGGGGGATCAATCCCAATACCAGCCAGTATGGCCCATAGCTTGGCCCTGTTGACCAAGTCAAAGGCCGAGGAGAGGTCCATAAAGGCCAAGTATAAGTGACCCTCCTTTGCCATGGTATATTTACTGATCAGCATGTGGAGGTTCAAGCACTGCTCTATTGTACCTCGTTTCTCCCTGAAACCGTATTGCAGGTCAGAGAGCACCCCCTTCTCCTTAATAATGTCGCCTAATCTGTGTAGAATGACTCTGCCAAGAATCTTTACGACAGAGTCGATTAGCGAAATCGGCCTGTAACAGGCCGGGTCCGATCTAGAGCCCTTCTTAAATATAGGGATGATGGTTGAGGTGGACCAGGTTTTTGGAAACCCCACAATGACAGTTGAATTAAAAACATTAGTTAGGATTTTGGCCCAGAATAGTGACTGAGAGCTATATAAGTCTGCAGGGACTCCGTCTGGGCCCGGTGCCTTATGTTTGGTCATTTCTTCAATTGCCCTGATAACCTCAAATTCGGAAAAGGACAAAAGAGGAGGTTCAGTAGGAGGCTGATGGGGATGGGGTGTAGCTGGAAGATCTGCACTGTTATATATTTTGCTGAAATGGTTCACCCAGGCATCCTCTGGTATCACGCAGTCTAAAACAGTGTTGTTAGAGGAGGCAAAGTAAGGGTGATTTAAGATCATCCAAAATTGGGAACTGTCTCTCAGTACACTGACCGATGTTAAACTGTCCCAGGCCTCACTTTTCATTGTTTTTTTGCGTGTCTCGGTGGCCTGCCTATATTCTTTTCTTAGCCGACCCACCAACTCCCTATCTCTGGGCTGATGTTTAAGAGCCTGAAGCAGAGCGTTGTGTTTTTTTGAGCACTCCCTGTCGAATCATCTAGGGCTAGATGAAACGGCTTGATTCTTTGTGGTCGTCAGGTCATGGCTAATTTGTGTGCATATGGAGGTGAAGGAAGTAATGATGGCAGTTCCCTCACTTGTACTATCCGTGCAAGTTATAATGTCAGCTTGTCTGTTCTGTAGAAGGTTGTCCATGAAGTTCTCCGGGACAACCTTTGCCCAATTTAATCTGCGGCCCTGCTCCCTAGGGACCAGGGCGTCTCCACCGTCCCCCAGACGCTCAACCTGGGTGGCAGTGTTGTCGCCCATGTCCAGGGTCAGGACTACAGGATTGTGGTCGCTAAAAGGGGAAGTACAGACTTCATAGACTACCACCATGTTGGTTAGGCCGGGAGTAGTAAAAATGTAATTGATGATTGTACTGAAATCCCTGCCTACAAAAGTCGGTGCCCTCACTTCACCCCAGGACCCTTCAGCCTCATATAAATTTAGATTGGCAAGTAGGTTTTCTAGGTCCACCCCCTGCGCGTTGTGCTCAAAGTGAGTACTAACAGCTCTCGGAGGGCCCAATACCTCCATGGCCAAACAACCCCAGCCACATGGGTGAACGTTAAAATCTCCCATTAACAGGATATCGAATGAAGCGTGTTGCTTTGACTTGTATGATAATAAAAACAGAGATAGAGACTTCAGATGAGAACAGTTACTATCCCTTGTGGGGGCATTATAGAAGTTAATTATCAGGATTAGCGGGGAATTTGGCCTAGCCCACTCAATGCATAAGATGTTATCAGAAGTGCAATCAATCTTCGTAGTGACCCCCGCCAGTTTTAAGGAGAAGAGAATGTGCAGCCCTCCTTTGTGCCTTCCGCCCTCCTCTGGGATTGCCTTGACTGAAAAGCTCCGGAAACCGTCCAGGAAAAAATTGTCACTGGCGTACCACGTTTCTTGGAAACCCAAAATCTCATATTGGGACACAAAATTTAACCATCTAGCGTCCGTTGCTTTCTTCCCTAACCCTGCGATGTTCCAGCTTACTACTGATATGTGGCAATTCCTACGAGCAGGGGTAGCCTCCGTAAAGGGGGGCACATTAGATGGTTGTCAATCGTTGGAATCCAGAGGGGAGTCAGTAGAAAGGGGGGAGAACCTATTAGTGAGTAAGATCCCTGCCCCCTGGCTGCCAATGTGATGTTCTTGGGTGGGTGGGGCTACTACGGGATTAGGTCTCACCCGCAGTAAAGCCTGTTGAGTTTGGTAGGATATATGTGGCGGGGCCCTTATCCATCCAGCTTTTCCTAGGTGTGGGATAGGTGGGTGGGATGATCTTGTCTGGGGATGTGTGGGAGGGGGATAAAAATACCCTAGTGGGAGTGGTCTGATACCGTCGCCAACTAGCTCAGAACCATCCCATAGAAGAGTGTCTGCTATGTTACCTCTGTCAAAATTACCAATAACACAATCCCCAGGAATACATTTCGCCCTCCTACCCACCCAATCCACCCTCCTGGCAGCTATGATGTGTCTGCCCACATCCACACTCCCGCTGCTGAACTGTGAGCACCAGTTTCTAGTTCTGTTTAAGAGCTCGGGTTCAGTTTCACTCTGGTGTGGTTTGAGGTGCGGGATCCTGCTAGATCTTTGCATGTGCGAGCCAACTTGCACATTGGTAGTGTCGTTAGTTGTTAGAGATGCCCTCCCTTGTTGCTCAGGTGTTGGATTATTTTTAAAGTGCGAATCACAGTGTACATTGCGCTCATGTAAGAGTTTATCAATCTTGTCGCATTTACTCATAATGTTATTCACGCATGTTTTAAGGGTGTCCACAATATCTTTCGCTATGTTTACCAGCAAAGGTTCCACCCGGGATTCAAATAAGCCCTCAATTACTTCGACCAGATGGGCGTGGGCATCCTCAGAAATCAGTTTATCCGCACTACCTGAGTCACCCTTGCGGATTGTCCTGCCTCGTTTGTGTTTGGCTTTAGCTGATATGTTATTAGCCAGTTCATGGTATACAGTTTCACTACTAGATTGAGGAGGAGGGGTAGTAGTCCTAGTTGCGGGAGGAATATTAGGAGCCCTTACAACAACACTGGGTTCTAGTGGAATATGGGAGGCGGACTCGGGAACAACTATATTGATTAGGTCCCCCGGCTCTGTAGTAGGCTGATCAAGACCCAGTTCTTTTTCCGCGTTTGCTATTTCATCATTCAGAGCCCCCACAGCAGATGTGAGGTAAGATATGATAGACTCTGCTTTCCTGGGTACCTTGGCCTTCTTACCTTCACCCATATTCACAATCGGCTTGCGTTTCCCCATTGTAAGGAGCAGAGTCACTGGCCCTGCCCTGCCTCCTCCTGCCGACTGCCAAAGACTGTCCCGCCCTTGTCCCGGGCTTCTCCCGGGCGCTTCCCGCGCGCTCCCGCGTCGCGGGGGGTGGTGCTGCAGTATATGCGCCGCCTGGCGCCAACTCGCGGTGTGCGGCTTCCGGCCGCTCGGGATGCTGGGGGTTGAAGTCCTTGTTTCCCCGATCCCCGGTCTCTGGTCTGCGGCGGCGCTCGGTGGCAGAGAGCGCCGCGGCTGCAGGCAGGCTGGGGAAGTCCTTGCTGAGGCGCTGCGGGACCCCTGGTGAGCTGCTATGTCCCCCGCTCTGCCGGGGGTGGTGCTGCAGTATATGCGCCGCCTGGCGCAAACTCGCGGTGTGCGGCTTCCGGCCGCTCGGGATGCTGGGGGTTGAAGTCCTTGTTTTCCCGATCCCCGGTCTCTGGTCTGCGGCGGCGCTCGGTGGCAGAGAGCGCCGCGGCTGCAGGCAGGCTGGGGAAGTCCTTGCTGAGGCGCTGCGGGACCCCTGGTGAGCTGCTATGTCCCCCGCTCTGCCGGGGGGGGTGCTGCAGTATATGCGCCGCCTGGCGCCAGCTCGCGGTGTGCGGGTTCCGGCCGCTCGGGATGCTGGGGGTTGAAGTCCTTGTTTCCCCGATCCCCGGTCTCTGGTCTGCGGCGGCGCTCGGTGGCAGAGAGCGCCGCGGCTGCAGGCAGGCTGGGGAAGTCCTTGCTGAGGCGATGCGGGACCCCTGGTGAGCTGCTATGTCCCCCGCTCTGCCGGGGGTGGTGCTGCAGTATATGCGCCGCCTGGTGCCAACTCGCGGTGTGCGGCTTCCGGCCGCTCGGGATGCTGGGGGTTGAAGTCCTTATTTCCCCGATCCCCGGTCTCTGGTCTGCGGCGGCGCTCGGTGGCAGAGAGCGCCGCAGCTGCAGGCAGGCTGGGGAAGTCCTTGCTGAGGCGATGCGGGACCCCTGGTGAGCTGCTGACGTCAAGGGATCGAACCACAGAAGTCGTGCGCCTCGAAGCCTGGGAGTGCGTGTGCTGCAGAGCGCGTTCCTTCTCCTGTCAACGTCAGAACACAATCTTCCTCTCACTGTTAACAATTATTATTTAATTAACAATTAGATTAAATTTACATAATTAATTAATTATAATTAAATTACTTCCCACCCTATTCCCCTATAAACACACAACCCGCTACAGAAAATAAATTACTAAAAATTATTTATTTGTCAATTAATCATTTTTAATTAATTAACTATTATATTTTAATTAATTACCAATTATTATTTAAGTAACAAATACATTAAATTTACATATTTAATTATTTATAATTAAATTACTTCCCACCCTATTCCCCTATAAACCCACTACCCGCTACAGATTTATATTACACAAATATTATTAAATATTAATAACTTACCTTATTTCCGATATTTTTGTTGTCTATATTTTATCTAGTCTATATTATGTCTAGTCTATATTTTTGATTCGATATTTTGGCTATTCTAGTCGATATTACTCAATATTTTTGTTGTCTATATTTTGTCTAGTCTATATTTTGTCCTGTCTATATTTTTTACTCGATATTTTGTCCAATCGATATTTTGGACTCGATATTATGTCTGTTTACCGTTGGGCCACCTGGGGTAGGCAGAAGACTACCATGTCTGTGATAGCTTTTTAAATAAAGCTATATATTTTTTTGTAATGCAGCCCATTTTCCTTAACGGAAAACGGGTTGCCTTTCAAAAATAAAAATGAAAAGCTACCTTTTCATTTTGTAAGAGTAGGCAGTATTCCATGGGAGTAAAGAGTAAAGAGTAAATCTGCATTTTATAGGTCTGAAAAATGTGTACGAATGTTATAAAGTCAGCATCATTTCAAGTTTTCTCATTGTACATCTACATATATAAGTATTATTTCTCATTTTTATGTGGACTGCTACACATAACATGACACTATGTCAACCCCGAGCTTTTATATCGTAATGGTGACACCTCTTGTATGGAATCATACCAGCAGCTTACACAGATTACTTACACAACAGGCCACAACAAAAACTCCAGGCATAACAAAAACTCAACAAACATCGTCCCCAATAGATTGATCTTACCTATCAAGGTCGTATTAAGTATCACCTCGTGTCACACATACCTCCTAAGCGTCTGCTTGCGTTTATGCATGGAAAGCTGGTGAGAGGCACAAGTATCACGTTGCGGGTCTATTTAAAGACATCTCCTAGTTTAACCCAGAAGTGGGGCTGCAAACCATCGGATATGTAGTACCCAGCTACATATGGTTTGTGAAGTCTGCCATATGCATGGAAGTATCGCGTACGGGTATATTTCAAGAAAAACTTCTTATTTAACCCAGAAACAGGGCCGCGCATCGTGGACAATGTAGTCCCCAGCTATATACGATACGCGAGGACTGTCATATGTGTGAGTTTAAAATTAAGCATCCAGTTACATGCAAATGAGTCATAGACTGATAGCTCACAGCAGTATATAGCGGGATATGATAGACAGATGAGATAGATAGAGCAAGAGGTAATCTAGCCTTGGTGTCTCAATGCTCATTGATAAAGGAATATGGGATATGTGGTCTCCAAATTCAAACTCTAATAAACACAAACTTAAAATATGTTCCAGCATGAAATCTATACTGTTGCATCCACCGAGGAGTTCGCATTCAGTGGTACATAGTGTAGTGACCTAATGAATATATATTCTCATAACTGTGTACTGTATTCATGTATATTAAGAGAGGATCAAGAATTGAAATCCATAAGCAGGCCTCCCATAACTATAAACATATATAAATATGTTGATATAGCCAGGAATTCCATCATTACAGCTCTACTGCATGCCTCTTCAGAGAGAGGACCAAGGAATGTCATCATTTAGTCTAGAAATCCAACGTTGCTCTCTACAACTGTACTGCATCCAACTGGCCCATTTGGGTGTTGTAATTAGGTCTATCTAGCAAAATCCAGTTAATATCATTCTCCATATGGCCAAGTTGTTGAAAATGTTTTGTCAGTTTCATATTTGTTTTTTTACACTTTATTAAACTTTTATATTCGACTACCCTGATTCTCACTTTGCGAGAACCCACATAGAATAATCTGCAGGGACATATGATGAGGTAAATGACGTCCCATGAATTACAATCCATGGGATTGTGTATAACCCATGGTGTCTTCAATCCGATGTCTAGCTATGTAGTGTGTTGAGTCAAATTACGATCAGAGGATGTCCGACATCGAAAGTGCCCTTGTGCATGGTTTCCTGTGCACAATGTCTGTTGAGTCACATGCTGTATTCTATTCTGTAGTCTTGTGTGGAGCGACATGTCCCTGATGTTGCTACTTTGATCTAATGTAAATATGGTCCCTCTTGTAGTTTGTCTCCTATATTCAAAATGTACCAAATTGCTATTGCCTGCCTTTTTCACTGTGTCTGCTAGGTGTCTGTAAGTGTTGACACAGAGCAGTCTATCTGATTTTGGTTTGGGGAAGGTTTCTAACAAGGCCTTCGTATTGTTATTACTGGACCATTTAGCTGCTCTCTGGATCAAGATCCTTGGATATTGTCTCACTCTGAGGTTATCACTCAAATTTGCTGCATGTTGCTTGCATTTTGCAAGTGCAATATAATTTCTCCTGAGACTCAACAACTGGCCTACCTGTAGATTGTCTCATAAGGCTCGTGGGTAAAAACTGCTGTAGCAAAGTAGTGAGTTCTGGGCCATGGGTTTCTGGTAAAGTTCTGTGTAAATGCCACCTTCCTTGGGATAAAAGAGGAGGTCAAGAAACAGGAGAGCTGTCTTACTATATTCACCAGTAAATATTACATTCAAATTCAGGCTGTTAAGCCACCCCGAATGACCACGATGTCATCAATGTATCTTTTCCATATATTAAGGTTCATGTGGAAGGGATTATTCATGGGATAAATATATGTGGTTTCAAACCAGTGAATATACAGATTCGCCATGCTTGGGGAACAGGTACTGCCCTTAGATGTCCTAGTTACTTGCCAATACAGTTGATCCTGGAAGGAGAAAAGATTTTCTTTCATAGCAATGAAAGAATTATAAAAGAAGTAGGAGTCAGATCCTCCTGTGTCTGCTGTTCTAACAAAAGTGTTTACAGCATGCAAAGTGTCATCCTTTGGTATATTGGTATACAATCCTTCAACATTGTATGACACTAGAAAGTGCGCCTGTGGATCCACATGTAGATCAAACTGAACTGTCAACAAAAAGGATAAGACGTGTTTATTATCCTGTAGATTTAATTGCATCTCAGTGTCCAGTGGTCTGAAAAACCAATCAATAATTTTGAAAATAGGTTCTAATAGGGACCCAATGCCAGAGACAATGGGCCTCCCTGGTGGTGTTCTTTGTTGCTTATGGATCTTTGCCAAGATATAAAATGCAGACATTTTTAGATGGCTATTGACAAGAATTTCAGCTTTACTTTTAGTGATCCAACCAGATTCTTTGCCTCTCTCCACTAGGGCAGTGATTCTTTACTGGAATCTTGGTGTTGGATCTCTATGTTTAGGTTTATAATACTTAGAGTTACTTAATTTTCACAGGCATTCTTCTTAATAAGTCTGGGTATCTAAGATTGCAGTGGCTCCACCTTCATCTGCAAGTTTAATAACAATGCCTTTGTCAGATCCTAGTGCTTTCAGGCAGTTCATCTCCTCCTTTGAGAAGATGAAGAACGGTTGTTTTTCCTGTTTCTTCAAGTTCTCAAACTCCTTTAGCACCACTTTCTTGAAAGTAGCCACTTTGAGTGGAATGAGATGTAAAGGTGGATTCAAAGTGGACTTGTATCTCAGACCTGTATTGGAAGCAGTATCTGCAGTGATGTTGTCTGTCTTGTAAAAGAAGAATGATAGTCGTACCTTCGGGAAAAAAAACAGCTAGTTCTTAATGTGTCATGAAATCATCTTCCAAATAGGTGGGAACGGATTTCTAATGTGGAGAGGGTTCTGCTACTCAGGTTGACTATCAAGTTGTTGTGTAAGCTTGTTGAGGGGCTCGTTTTCTTCGTCATGCTTTTGGATAGATGTTGTTCCACGGCCGGGTCCTACTGTAAACTGAGCCTCTGTTGTTCTACTGAATTCTGTTGTTGGCCTCTGTTTCCTCTGATGTGACCTCTTCTTCCATGACCCTGCCCAAAAATGATTAATATCCTGGGCCTCAAAATGGCCCTAGTTGGAAGGAATGTGTAGGGAAACCCCAGGGTGGGATGGCCACGAAAGTGATTGCACCGGAGCTGGCGAAAACCATCACTTCCTCACATAGGTTTCATCCTGTTCTTAAAGGAACTGTCTGAGGTACTGGAGATAAATCTTTAGTATTGCTCCTTTCATCCGAGTTTGAATTCTATTCATCTGTATTTTGGCTCCATCCTCTTCCCCCTCTCCTATTTTGCTTCTTGAGTGGTTGTGACTGATAGTCATTTGCAACATACAGGTAAACTTTTTCATGAGAGAATCTTTCTATATTTTTCTTGAGCTTATTCACCTTATATTTCAAAAGGTTCTCTTTATTTTCATTCAAGTTCTTAATTATTTCTTATAACTTCTTTTTAAATATGGTTTTCTGTAATTAACATTTCAACTGGTTTTCAAGTGTTTGGTACTCTATTTATAAAATATCTGGTGTCTCTTTTGCGATGTTGATTACCAAGATCAACCAATCTCTAGTACATCTTCAGGAGATTAGAGACCAATCTTTTTCAAAGGATTTGTTATCCAAAAAGGGTTTGGGGCATTCAATACTATCAGGCCCTGTGGAGCTACATTTCCTCCTACATATTCCGTCAGTACAGCTGCATGTAGGGTTGCTTGTATGTGCTGGGGCAGTATTTTGTTGGTAGGGCTAATGTTCCCTCTAAACCCTTTGTGTGTTATTAATAAAATATATCCACAGAGTAGATTTTATTGTGACCTAGGTCCTGGTACTACTTGGCAAAGTCCTGTCAATCAGTCACTGATGGTAGATCTTGCCACTTCTTTCTTGAGGTGGCCAAATCACTGTCCACTTTAATGCACAGCTATTAATCTATGGACAAAGACATGATTGGGAAGAAATAAAATTGATTTTAAAGGGATCACTGGTCCTACACTCTGACCAATGGTGGAATTCTTTCTTGTATCTATTAGTAGCTGGCTCTAGTGTTTCTTTAAGGGAGAGGTGGTATAGTGTTTTTTAAATACTTTATATGGTATTATGTCACAATTCCACTCCATGACTTGGTAGAAAAAGTGGTAGAGGGGCTGAAGGTTTAGCTAACTGTTGATGAACGTCTACAATACTTTTTAAACAAATATTCTCAAACAAATAAAAGTCTCCTAGATGTATAGGCCAACCCTATGGATGATTGGAGCAACAATCACAAAGTAATATACTAAAGAGAAAAAACAATGTAACGGTCAAAAAAATTATATATACAAATATTGAGAAGCAGTAAAATACAAATAAAATTAATTTTACATTTTATTAATAATGGTTAGAAATCAAATTCATCAAAGGTACTCTATTTTGGATAATAATCCAGTAACAGTTGTACTCAACTGTTAAAATTGTAAATGTAGGGCAACTATTCACACAAATATTGTCTATAATAAAGCTATGTGTCCACATGTGAGCATCAGTGAGTTGAGGTCCACAAAGGCAGCAATAGGCTATGATTCCTAAAAGAAGGCATATTGGAGAAGGAAGATGTTCCAGGACAACTGAGTGCTATGCTTTAAGACACTTTACAAAGTCACAGCCACAAATAGCCAAAATTGTAACAGGACATATTTCTTGGTTCGTTCTGTCATGGCTCACAGTGGCTTAGCACTACAGCTGTCAGATTCTGGTTCTTCGGGCTGCCAGAAACTCAAAGGAACAACTAGGCAGTCCCAAGGTTATTTAGCCACAGTTCTGTCAATATGGGTCTTTCGCCTCTAACGTCCTGGGTCCTCCTTAGCATGGACACACTGTCTCAAGACCAAGTACCTCCTATGGCACTTGACACTCAGGGTAGTACGGCAGAGCAGTCCAAAGGTGACTCTTGGAGGTGTTGTGGGCTACAAATTCAGAATGTAGCAACAGATATATTAACAATGAATGTCCAACAAATGTTTGTATTTAAAAAAGCAAAGGTCTGTTAATTGACAACTAAATGTAAAGCACACAATTACAAATAAATAGATGTGTGCTAGTGGGATTACAAATTGGAAATCCTCCTAAAGGGTACTTGCAGAAAAGCCAGAGTGAAAACCATATACCCTAAAGTAATGCCTTGGGGATGTCTAACCTATAAACCCATTGTGTTTTTCTTATCTATGAAGTGCCATTAAACAATCTGCATACCAGCAGGTCAAATCCTAAAATAAATAATACCCCTATGGAGGCCTATTAAAACACATTTACTTTGTCATTACAATATAGTTAGACCTATTGAATTTGTGTGAATGTAATCACAATTTGAAAGAAAAAGGGTTACTGCATTTAATGTTTGATATCCCAAGCATATTGATTTTAACATAAAACAAAGGTCCCTGTTTAATCAGACCTAACATATAACTGAGGCTACCCTGTTAACAGAGAGTTTTCCTGTGTTCACCTAACAATTTAATTCAAGCCAGCACTGGAACATTCCGAATTTCTACATGACAACTTCCTCACGAAAAGTCAGAAACCTGTGAGCCAGACATTATCAATACTGTAGCATTCCACACTTTCGCTTGAGAAGAGTTAGCATACACAGCACTACTCGTTAATGTGGCTGCTGCCTCACTTCTGTGTATGTCTTCTAAATGCAATTGCCCCTGGCTTTTGTGGACAAGTGCTTCTCCAGCAGTGACAATGGTAGATGTTTTACTTGAAAGATGGTACCAATCCTCCCATCATGAGGCACCCAACAGGCAGACCTCAAGGTCTTCATGGTGGCTGCTGGGGCCTGTGCCAGCATCTGTGCCCCACATAATGTAGACAGACGGTGATGCTGGCTTTGGCAGTTCCCTGTTCCCCCTTACATTCTGTCTGCCCAATTCTCTAATGAAGCTTGGGGACTAAGGGTAGGAACAAACAATGTTCCCAGTGTCCATGGGAACCCCAAGCTCAGAGGGGCTGAATGGGAATCTCCCGAGGCTCCCCTGGAGCAAGAGCCCTGTTTCCTTGGGTGTCCCTCCACCTCTGCAGGGAAATTCTTTAAATGGCACTGCTCCTGTTCTCCTAAGAGATCCATCCACAAATTGGTTTTTTGGATGCATGAATATTTGAGCTTGACCTTCTTTCCCTGCCCAGGAGATGGTACGGAGTAGATCAGTACCGGGGGTGTGAGGATCCGATGGGCAGAACTGCCAGCTGTAGTACCCTGCGTCACTGCGATCCGGGCTTGGGGCTGGAGGCCTGAACTGGAGCGGCGCTGCGGCATGGAGCGCTGCAGCAAAGCTGTGAGGTGAGCGAAGGCCCCGGTGCCGTGCCAGGTGCCAGAGTCGCATCCCCCTTGATTCTATGGTGACCTTCCCCCCACCCCCTCTGCTGTTGTGGTGCGGCAGCGCTATTGCCAGCTCGGCGGCTGCAGGGCTTTGTCAGCCTTGAGGTCACGGTCGTGCTGGGCCGCGGGTGCTGTGCGGCGGCTGGGGGTGTCGTGGGTTAGAGGGGGAACTGCAAGTGCCCGCCTGGGGGGGTCACGAGGTACTGGGCCTGCTCGGGTGTGCCGGCTCCTTGCTCCTTGCATGGGCAGCCCTGTGGGTGACACAAGATGATGGCCCACATCCATGAAGGCTGCTATCACGACGCCTGCTTGAGGATTTCCCCTACACTGGTGCCTACATGCCCTGGCCTCACTTGTTGGCTTCCTCCTGAGGTGGAGAAGTGACGTCCCTCACTCCTGAGCTACTGCTGAGGGTACACAATGCGGTGGCCCTTTGTTTGCTGGCTGTGCTGTCACCTATTGAGACTGGGCTGAACTGAGAGGGAGGAAAATGGAGCTCCTGCACTAGCGCTTGGGAATTGTAACGGGGCCATACATCACACATCCTCCACAACGCATGTTGCGCTTTGGTGAGGCATTGAGCACTCCTCTTGCCTGGCATCTTCTCTGTCTGTTGACCGACACAGGGCTAAACTGGTGCCACATTTATTTGGCTCTCTCCTGGCCAACTGGCTGCTAAGTGCACTTGACTGTCTTGCAACACATTTCCCCCTGTACTCTGGGCTGCACTACTGGTGTAGTCCCTGCAGTTTCACACAACACAGGCGTCAGCTAGTTTGGGGCTCTGCTTACACGTTTACTGTTGGAGGCTCACCTATCCATCTGTCTGCCTGGGTTGGTGGACTCAGCCAGCCTCGTGCAGCCATGGGACGGAAGGACCCTAAACAGTGGACGCTACACTTCCAGCGACCATGTGGATTTGGCTGATGAGCGCAGGGCAAAGATTATGCTGAAGATGCTGCCTCACTCACTGCAGCAATGCTCAGGGAGAGGCGGGCTGGCTTCAGGTCCATTGATGGTAGATTTGATGCGTTGGACAAACAACTGGCAGATATGGGTACGAAGGTGCAAGCTCATTATCGCCGGCTCGTCGTCGTGGAGGCCAAGGTTTCGATATTGAAGATGGAGCAACATAATCTCAGAAACGACTGGAAAGAGTGGAACCCATCCTGAAGGAAGTTGTGATAAATAACGAAGATTTAGAATCCTGTAGCAGACGGAACAACATACAAATTATTGGCGTGCCTGAAACAGCCATCTCTGGTCGTATGGACATATTCGTGGAACAGCTACTATCGGATCTCTTTGGCAGAGAGATTTTCACGCAGGGGTTCGTGGTGGAACGTGCACATAGGTCGTTGAGAACCGCCCCAGGCCCGGTCAGCCTTCGAGACCCATCATTGCCAGACTTATGAACTGTAGGGACAGGGACACAGCGCTCCGTTCGGCCTGTGAGCAAGGGGAGGTCCAATGGCAGGGGAGTAACCTTTCTTTTTTTCCAGACTTCACTGTTATGGTTCAAGTTGCTCAGCACAAATTTAACGTAGTGAAAGCCACTTTAAAGAGCCTAGGCCTGAGGTATGGAATGCTCTATCCGGCCAGGCTTAAGGTGGATGTGGATGGCAGATCCCGCATCTTTGATACTCCGACTGAGGCACAGGAGTTTTGCCAAAAGTGCAAGAAGAACAACAATGGAGCAGCGGCAGCTACACATGCTATATCAACCCCTGCATACCGGATCCGAGGCCAGTATTGAACTCTTCTCCAATCCTGGGACTGACTGATTCATTTTTTTGTATTTAAAGGCGCTGTTATTTGATTGTCATAGTTGTAATATCTTCCATTCATCATTGTAGTATTCAGTTTTGCCCGGCCGGCGTGGCGTTGCTGCGCATCATGGTGAATACCGAGGTTTGTTTGTTAAAAATGCCAAGTTTACGGTGTGTATATGCAATAACTGTATTAAGATGCTTGTTTGACTTACACTGTCAGTTGGATGGCAGGGATGGGATCCGCCTCGCAAGGGACAAGGCGCAGCTGGGTAGTGGGAGGGGGATGTTTGCAGTTTTTTCACAGGTTGTCAGAACTCTTTACACAGGTTAATGGTGCATGGTGTTGGGTTGGATGGGTAAAATTCATGATTGATGTAACACTGACTGAATGGCACAGTTAGCCTGGCAGCCCGGTCCTTCCAGGCACTCTCTGTTGTCTTGGAATGTCAGAGAGTTGAATAACACACACAAGAGACGACAGGTCCTTAATTACGTTGCTATATATAACATAGACCTAGTTTACATGCAGGAGACTCATTTGTCCAAATCCAATGCTCCGCCCATGGCGGCAAGCTGGGGTGTCCATAGATACTTCTCTAACTACAGCAGTTATGCAAGAGGAGTGGCAATATTCATCCACAAGAGGGTTCCTTTCTCTTTGCATAAGGTAGTAGCGGATGGAGAGGGCCGCTTGTTGATGGTGGTTGGCTCCTTGATGGGGCATAATGTGGCTCTGGTGGGCATATATGGTCCAAATGCGGACTCGCCTGAATTCTATCACGCGCTACAGGTACGCCTTTTGGCTTTAGATCCTTGTTTATTGATATTGGGAGGTGAGATCTGTTGTTAGAACCCAGCAGGGACAGTACCTCCTCCTCTCCAGACTCCAAGCACCATTCACGCAATGCGTTTCAGGACATTTGTAGACACTTCTCACTGGTGGACATTGAATGCACACATCACCCGCACCTTTAATCCTATACCCATTTTTCTGGGTTTCACAACACTTGGACCAGAATAGACTACTGGTTGGCCTCACCGGGGGTGGCTGGTTGTCTCAGTGAGTTGGAGACATTACCACGTACGCTCTCGGACCGTTCACCGGTCCTGCTACCACTCAACATTCCCAGACCTGGGCGTTATGAGAGGCAATGGCGCTTCCAGGGGAGGGAACTTCAGGACCTGGTGTTTCTTGGGGAGGAGGCCATTGAGATATATGTTGAACTAAATACGGATTGGTGGACACCTGGCCAGTGCTATGGGAGGGTTTTAAGGCCTACCTCAGGGGGTGTGCATAGCTAAGAATGCAGGAGTCCTGAGAACTTTGAGTTCCTCTTTAAGCCGCATTGAGCAAGAATTGCGGCCCTAGATTTGGAATTGATGGATAGCGGGGTCTGAGGCCGATGAGGCTTGATGACTAGCCTTGGTGTTGGAATTCCGGGAGACTGCTGAGCGAGAATTTTTGTTCCTCAGTAAGCGACACATTTCCAGACGATATGGAGAGAGTGAGCGGCCCGGTAAGATCTTGGCGCACATGCTCCACCCTCCACACGCCAAGGCCTATATCACTGAAATCAAAGGCCCGACTGACCAGGTGTTCCATTTCACTCCGGACAACACATTAATCTGTTGGTACCTACCTTGTCAAAGGCTCGCTGCACCTCGCATCACGCTACCTTCTGCCAGCGCCCCGGTCCACCACGGGTTTTCCTGTTTACTATGGAGGGCGCCGGCATACATTCGTAGTCTCGGGCCTCATTTGAGACGGAGGGTCACGTGCTGCTTTCCACTTAGGCGCCACCCTATTTAGGCCTCATGATCTCCTACGCGCTCAGCGGACGCGCGCAGTGGGCGCACGCCGAAGTCGCGCTAAAGTCAAGCCCATCTGCGCCCGTCCACGCTGAGTTCGCGCCAGAGGCCAGGGATAATGGCTCTCCCCCGCCTGCCCTCAAGTAAGTGCCTATTATTTTAGACAAGCGCTTCTGGCTCTTAAACCTCTAAAAAAAGCCCTGTCATCACACTTTTCGCCCTGAGGCATTCTCGGGTACGTTCAGTTGCAAATGTCAAAGTAGCCGCTTTGGAAAAAAGAATCCGCTGAAGGCACAGCCGTCCACTGGTGTGTCTAAGCCCTCCCCCAACCTGGACATCGAAGAGGGCTTTCTCATTAATGCAAGGTCTCTAATCAAAAAAAATATTGCCTTTGGGTACTTTGTCTCATTGAGAAATCCTTCCTGGGTGTTCATTACTGAAACCTGGGCTTCAAAAACCTCAGGACCTAAACTCGTAGATGCAATCCCCAATGGCTATGTCCTCACAAGGATAGATAGAATTGGTCGCAGAGGAGGAGGGCTAGGAATACTACAAAAAAACTCCTCTATCTGCCGTACTGAATGTCTTTCTACCCCCTCAAACTCCTTTCAGGCCATGTATTTTTCCATTAATTCTACTCCCTCTGTTTTCTTTTTCCGGCCTCCTATTTTATAGGCCGCCAGGTCCCCGATCCGCCTTTAGCCAGGATGTGATCAAGATGTTAGAACCATTTATTGACAGATCCAACATCACTCTTCTGGGTGATTTTAACTTTCACCTGGAAAACATGAGTTCCAGAGATACCCTCTCTTTGGTGGAAACTCTGGATTCCTGCGGCTTGACACAGCTGGTGGCTAGCCCTAGCCATCTGGCTGGCCACACCCTTGACGGAGTTTTCTCCAATGACTCCAGATTGAAGGCAGGTACCCCAATTCCGCTTGCCTGGTCCAATCATATGGCTGTCCCGTTGGAGTTAAAATATCAACACACTGCCCCTCCCCTTTTGGATGCTAGGAAATGGGAACTTAGAAGGAATCTTAAGGTGATTAATAACGAAGCACTTTCCCCATTTATGAATAAACTAAGGTCCATTGAAATGCAGGATGTTAACTCTGCTGCTCTTGAATTTTCAAGTACCATCTCTGGAGCTTTGGATATCTTGGCCCTCGCTAAACAGCATTATTCTGCTAGAAAAAGCCCTTCGGCCCCCTGGGTTTCGGATAGACTTAGGCTGCTGAGGCAGGGATGCCGAAAACAGGAGAGGCTTTGGCGGGTTCGACTCGATCCCTCGAAGAAGGAACAACACAAACTTCTCCTAAAAGAATATATACTCGCTATTATGGAGGAAAAGAGGGCTCATTTTGCTAACTTGACTGCTTCCCTTAACTCCCCCAGAAACCTTTTTAAGATCATAGACTCCCTCTCTTCCCCTCAGGCAGTCGACCTTATAGTGGAAACCCAGGAGTTGTGTGATAAAAACTCGATCTTTTTCCATTCTAGAACTGTGGATATCTATGACACCCTTGAATCCCTTAACCTTGAGTTGGGATCTCCTTCTACCCCCGCCCTTCCTATAGTGGGGTGTCTGTCGGAAGGACTGCCTACTAACCTCCTGCATTTCCCTCTCCTTACCCTGGAACGGATTAATCAGCTACTAAATCTGGCTCCACTTTAGACCCAGGTCTGCTCAAGGTTTTGAAGGCCTGTAGAGAAGTGGTTATTCCTCCCTTTATGGAGGTTATGAATGCTGCAATCACGGAGGGAATTTTCCCTCTCTCATGGAAGATGGCGGTCGTCAAACCCCTCCTAAAGAAGTCCACTCTGGATCCAGGGGTTTTGAAAAACCTCCGGACGATTTCACTTTTACCTGCTCCTGCAAAAATATTGGAATCACATCTTAACCGTCACCTCAGTACTTTTTTTGATGATTCCATTCTCCTAAATACAGCACAACATGGCTTTAGGAGATCCCACAGCACCGAATCTGCCCTCACCGTGGTCATTAACAACATCCACTCTAAGGTCGATAAGGGCTATACTACCCTTCTGGTCCTGCTTGACCTTACGGCGGCCTTCGATACCCTGTCTCCCTCTATCCTGGTTACTCATCTCAGGGAAATAGGGGTCGGAGGTCCAGCTTTGAGCCTTCTGGCTTCCTTTCTCAATCAAAGAGAACAAAGGGTGAAGTTGGGCGAGTTTCTTTCACCCCCGAAACCTGTGCAGTGTGGGGTCCCTCAGGGCTCCTCACTAAGCCCCACATTCTTTAACATCTATGTGGCCCCACTTGCCAGGGTAGTTAGTTCTTTTGGGCTTGAGGTGTTGTCATACCCTGACAACACCCAAATTATGGTCTCTCTCACACAGCCTGTGAGGGATTCAGCCCTGAACTTCAGGAACTGTATGGCGGCGGTATCACAATAGATGATCTAGAACTTCCTGAAGTTAAATGGGGAGAAGACGGAGGTCTTGATCTTCGGGGGCAATCAGGACATCTGGTCAAATGACTGGTGGCCAGCCTCACTCGGGGACTGTCCCCTTCCTTGTCAATTTGCCGGGAACCTAGGGGTGCTGATAGATACCTCGCTTTCTTTTGACCGTCAGGTCAGCAGGACTGTTTCCACCTGCTGCGGTATCATCAGGGTCCTCACAAAGATCGCTCACTATCTTTCCCCCGATGCTCGGAAGTAAGCCACTATGGCATTAGTTTCCTCAAGACAGGACTACTGCAACGCCCTTTATGTGGGTATTAATAAGAATCTTATCCAGCGTTTGCAGGTAGTCCAGAATGCAGCAGCAAAGATGGTCCTTAATTTCCCCAGGCTCTCCTCTGCCTCACTGGCCAGAAGAAACCTGCACTGGTTGCCCATCGAGTCTAGGATCTCTTTTAAGATCCTTTGTCTTGCCCATGGGGCTCTTTACGGCACTAGCCCAGAGGGTATTAGGTCCCTCATTCACTCCTACTCCCCCAGTAGAGCTCTTCGCTCATCCAATAAAAATCTTCTCGTGGTTCCTAGATTTACAAAAGCGACATGGGGAGGTAGAGCTTTCTCCACGTTGGCACCTAGGCTATGGAACTCGCTTCCCCGTGAACTTGCAGGGCAACCTTCCCTTGCGCTGTTTCATAAAGCATTAAAAACTTAGTTTTTTACTGAGGCATATCCGTAATGTTAAACAGGGAGAATTACAGATTGGATGACCTGTTTGGTGCCTTGATGCCCTTGGGCTAAGTTGCACGGTATTAGATTCCCTTCATTCATTCATTCATATCTGTGACACCTTCCTTTCACATTTGAAAACTCTGTACACCTCTGGCCTCATCAGAGACCTCCGAGACCCAGGAGAGTACCTTGCGGAAATCGTTCTTGTTTACCTCGAACGGCTTATGCAAGACTTCCTTGCCCTTCCCATATGTCCGGATAGTGTATTGGAGGCAATTGATGCGCTTAGAGGTTGCTCGGCGCTCGGCCTTGACGGGTTTTCCACTGATTTTTACAAAGCTTATAAGGATTTGTTGGTCCCTCAGTTAATAGAGGTGTATGTGGAGGCTCTTGAAGTTGGTATCCTCCCTCCAACGTTCAGAGAGCTGGTTATTATTCTTCTCCCAAAGCCTGGTAAGGACCCTACACTTTGCGGCTCCTACCGGCCATTGTCCCTGCTCAATCTCAATTACAAAATATTGGCCAAAGTGATCTCTATCCGGTTGTCTTTATTGATGGAATATATTATTTCACCTGCACAATCTGGCTTCATCCCCCATAGGTCCACCTCATTCAATTTGCGAACCTTATTCACAGTATTACATAGGATTGACCCCATACACCCGCTGCCGCCATACTTCTTGATGCCGAGAAGGCGTTTGATTCCCTTGAGTGGCCCCTTTTTCTTTCTGTGATGCGTCGCATGGGCATGCCTGAGTGTTTTGTCTCCACAGTTGCGCTGCTATATATGGAGCCATTAGCTAGATTGCACCTGATTGGTACTATCTCCCCGCCATTTTGTGTGTCCCGTGGCACCCGGCAGGGCTGTCCCCTGTCCCCATTGCTTTTCATATTAGCAATGGACCCATTGGTTCGACATTTTCAGGAGAAACATTTGCATTGTGGATTACCGTTTCGTACCGGCCCTCTGTTGGTATCTTTGTATGCTGATGATACCATTCTGTACATAAGGCAGTCTCAAATTAATTTGGATCCCCTTATATGTGAAATTATCTGATTTGGCAGGTTCTCGGGCCTGAGTGTTAACTGGCACAAGTCTGTGATTTTTCCATTAATGGCCAGCACAGCTGCATGGGAATGTGAGTTTCCTATAGAGTGGTGCAGCGATGCTGTTAAATACCTCGGGTGTATATGCACTTGGATGCATCCACTATCCTTAGATTGAAATATAGTCACGCAATTAGCTCACTTGAATCGCAGATCAAGAGGTGGGTATGACTGCCCTTGTCCATGACGGGAAGAGTTGCCATTATTAAAATGGTGGTACTCCAGAGATTTGTATATTTTTTTAACAATGTTCCTATCCCTCTCATCCAGGCCTTTTTTTTGCAGCTGAGGCAACTTTTGTTACTGCTTGTATGGGGTGGCAAAAGACCTCGGGTGAGCTGGCAGACCTTGACACTACCGCACGAGCAGGGCGGGTTTGGGATTCCTGACATGTACCTCTACTACCGGACGGCGCAGTGCTGTTATTCTTACACCTGGGATCATCCAGACGAAAGTGCCCCCTATTTGAAACCAGAGGCGGATCTGGTGCTTCCGCAGAAATTATCCTCAGTTTTGCCTAAAGGGATCCCGAGGGACCCATGGGATATTCAGACGGTATACACCACTAGCTGGGCATGGGAGAAGTTACGTAGACTGTTGGGTTTGGACCTATTGTATTCCCCGGCATTGCCACTTCCGAATCCCACGTTGCTCCCCATAACTGGTGAGACTCTAGTGCAGCGTACATTGGCTACATTTCAAATTCACTCGATAGGTGACCTGTTCCCTGACAACCACATTTTCTCAGTCTCTGAGGAGGCGCGAGTCCAAGATTGCTCCTTTATGGATGTCTATGTGCTGCGCCGCATGCTGTTTATGTTAACAGCTACCTTTCCTTCTTTTCCGGTGGCGCCTGACCAGGCTGCTCCTCTGACGTTAGTAATAGAGAGTCCAACTGGCGCACATTTGATTTCTAAATTGTATAAACAATGTGTGATGGAGAGCCCCTTTCTCTGATATCAAAATTCGCACAGTATGGGAACAGGACTTGGGTCGACCCTTAACTGATGACCAATGGGAGCACTGCTGCAGAGTTACGAGGGAGGTGTCCCTGAATAGTAGACATAAGCTGCTGCATTTTAAATGTCTTCATAGGATGTACCACACTCCTGCATGGTCCCACAAGATCGATCCTACTAGGCCTCACCAATGTCAGAAATGTACGGCCCCACATGCTGACTTTGCCCATCTTTCATGGACCTGTCCAAAGCTGCAACAATACTGGGTACTGATACACGACACTTTGAGCGACATGCTTTCTATGGCGTTGGTTCCTACACCGGAGATAGTGCTGTTGGGATACACGGCCAATTTCCCCAAAAAAGTCAGGAAGTTTGCAGCTCTTGGGTTCCTGTTGGCCAAGCGAGAGGTGGCGTTACTGTGGGGCAGTAGGAGGGTCCCTATGCTACAGGCATGGCTTCGCAGCCTAGCGTTTTGCAATGTGAAGTGCGAGGAGTATGCCACTCTAGTGCCCAGCGCCTCCCGCACGTTGGATATATGGGGCCCGTACAGAGCATATATTGCCAAGACACGTAATGAGAAGTGCATGCAGGTCACGAATGGTATTGTCCCCGAAGGAGTTGGTTAGGTCGAAATGTATTTTATTCGTTTGGTATGATGTGTTGTTCCTCTGCTCTAGGTGTTCCTGCTGGATGTATGACGTTACAACGCATACCATTACAACTACCTACCATTACAACGCGACCATTACAACGCATACCATTACAACGCATAGCGCTTAGAGGTGCTGGATAGTGGTAAGTATAATTTACTATTCCAACTCCAGTCCCCGTGGACACTAGGGAAGGTGTTGGATAGTAAATTAAACTTATTCCCTATCCTAGAGCGCCCCCCAGCGCAATGCGTTGTAATGGTATGCATTGTAAAAGTTGTGTTGTAATAGTACGTAGTTGTAAAAGTTGTGTTGTAACAGGTGTATACCGTTCCTGCTACCATATAGTGGGGCGGGGTTGGGCTGGGTTTAGCAGGACTGTGATGGATGCCGACTGAAGCCTACAGGCAGGGTAATGACTGTGATTGTCTTGCATTCTTATTTCAATGCTTACTGTTGCCATAGATATAAAGCGTTACTTATATTGTGTACCACTGAGATATGAAGACGCATTAGCCATGTACCGCTTTGAACATTACAAATTGCCATGTATGTGTGAAACTGAAAATAAAGCTTTAAAAAAAAAAGAACCCATTTGCTACAAAACTTCAGTTTGGTGGTAGTTGGAGCCATTCAACGTTGTCCACAAAATGTTCAGAGATAGTGCATCACAATTTGGAATAAGTGTATATCTTATTTGGTTATGTTATGTTAGTATGAATTTGTAGGGCGCACGTTCACCCTGGGGTTTCTTGGCGCTGTGTACCTCTGGGGAACCCATCCTGGCTTTCCCTGTGAGATGGTCCCTATTGGGCATCCCAAAGGTGAAGCCAGGCATCCTCGGCAGTGAGGGGGCCTTTGTGGAGATTAAGCAAGCTATTGCCCAGAGTTGCAGCGTGGGACCCATGGTTAGAGAGGCTCCGAGGTGAGATTTATCGAGCCCGCTGACATTGGTTCCGTACCCCGCCGCGTTGGGAATTGAATACTGGTCCCGGGACAACCTCTGCTTCTGGGTCTGCCGCCTCTATTTGGTGAGCCACACTTCTCCACTCTAACCGGTGAGCCACACTTCTCCACAGGTTAGGGCTTAATGTCCTCAGGAAAGCTGATTAGGGATTTTCTTGTAAGTACATCCACCATCCTCTATCAGCAGAGTGGAATTGGAAACATTCAAGATACTTTGCTTTCTGGCTTCCCATATCCCCTGACCAACATCCTGCATCTTCTAAAAAGGGTATAACCAGAACTTCTACTTAAGTACATTGGCATAGGGATGGTTCCAGGGTTTAATTATTCTCTCCAAGAAAACATACAGCCCACCTTGATACGCCCAAATTAAACAGTAGAAGTAACAACGTTTTATTTGGTAGGAAAAGAGGCTGAATATAAGTGGAATATCCCAATGCACAATCATTTAGGTTACATAGCCCTCTAAGCATATTCCACTTCACTGTCTGTGAAATTAAATAGGAATACATTATTATACTAATTAACACTCACTTTTAGAACAGATTTAAAATTAACGCACAGAAGGTCACTTAGCACTGAGACACATTTTTTCACTTGAGAAAAATGTTCATGCAGTGTCTTTAATGTTACAGTGAAGCTGGGGAAAGGTGTTTTTCCCAATGTTAGAGGCAAAGAATTTCTGTTGCATATTATAAAATTACTAGTACTCGAGCAGTACGTGACGGTTCAGTCCAGAGATTGTAGCTCATTCCTACTATTATAGCTACACTGACCTAAAGATTTGTCCATGCAAGTGTAACACAAGAGGACTGAGTATATCAAATACGTTTTTAATCAACAGCAAAAATTAAAATGAGGGTGCTGACGGGGAAACATCCGCTGAAGAGGACAAGGTAAATTAATCCTACACCAGGCCATACTTCACACCTTCATGTGCCACACCATATGGTCCATCACCAAACTGTTATAAGATTATAGGCTGAGCAATGAAGTGTGATCTACCCATTATCATAGACTGAGACTAAGGACAAGGGGTTTGATGCTGTATTCACTTATGCTGTCTGTGCCACTTACTCCTGCTCCACCTGTCAATCTTTATCACTTTTACATCTCGCCATGGCATCTCAGAATGTGTTCAGCTGATACATGCTAGCAATGCATGAGTGCTAGCTTTTATTCTCCACAATATTTAGTGCAAGTCAATATCTGGGCAATTCAAACAGTTATGGTTTAGTATCTCTCAATTTCCCTGTATGTCTGTGTTTTATTTGCCTCATGTTCACCGTGCCCCTACTGTTAGTCTTAGCATCAACACGCTGCATAGCGTGAAAGTGGGATAGCAGAACAAAACAACATCTACTAAGACATGGCGCAGTTCTCCCCCCTCTCTCTCTCTCTCTCTCTCTCTCTCTCTGGACTGGAACACTTTTGGAAAGGGAAGACCACTCGGTCCTACCGAACGTATGGATGGGTGCCCCGATCCCCCCCGGGAAACCATTTTGGGCGGGGGGCGTGGTTCGGCTGGTATGCCCAAAGCGGCGTAGCCGGAGCACGCCCTTCCCGCCCAGAAGGGGTTGTCCTAGACACCCACCCGGAAGACCGCGCCCGTGGGCGTACCTGAGGAGGGTCCCCGCCCTCGCGCAGACGGATAAAAGAGCGGGAATCCAAAGAAGCGTCCTCTTGTTCCAGTGCTCTGAAGGCTGTACCACTCGATTGCTCGTGAGCCCTCGACGGAACAAGCGGCAATTTTGAGAACTTGTAATCTTGTTTTTTCTCTTTCAGTTATCGGTTCGAAGGATCTGGGACCTCGTTGATCGACTTGAGCGGAGTACACGAAGCTATGGCCGGCAAAAAAGCGGGAAAGAGCTCCGAGCTGGAGAAGGTACTGCGCACCTTGTCGAACCGAATGGCAATCATGGACCGAAAACTCGGTAAAGTTGATTCGATCGGTCGAGGTTTGGCCGAAGTTAAAAAGCAGTTAGCGGCCCAGAACAACCCCTCAGGCCGCCCTAAGAAGGTAATAGGCCCGGCCTTGCCGGGAGTCGTCCCTGAGGGTAGGGGGAAGCGTATTAAGAGGAAGGCGGTTTCCGGGGAGGATCCGGTTCCTGAGGTACCCCCAGTCGCCCCCATCACACCGGCAGACAGCCCGGTACCAAGTCCAGATATAGGTCTACCAATCCCGGTTGTAATTACCCCTGTTAATGATGATCAATTGCCCCCGGAACTGGCTCTTCAGTTAGCGGCAGTGTTGCCCTGGCTTAAAAAGAAAGCAGGGGGGGCAGTGGCTGCGGGGGATCCGGCCGAGGAGGCAAGACTAATAATCGAGCAGTTACGGCAGTCGAGGGAGGCCGGGACGGCGAATGTTCCTTCTATTTCTCCACAGGTGGCGCCAGGAGCATCCACGGTTAGCCAGGAAAAGGCAACAGACACGGCGGTTGAACCTGGTAAGAACCCATTGCCAATGGTGGTGGAAAGTTCAGTGCCTTCGCGGCGTGAGAGGGTGGCCCAGCACTAAGCATGGGCGAATTTTGCGAATCTCGCGTTCGCGAATTTTGCGGATTTGCGAACTCGCAATTCGCAAAATCCGCGAATTCTCGCGAATTTGCGGATTTTTTTTTTGTGTGTTCGCGCGGGTTTCTGCCAGTTCGCGAGGGTTTTGTACAATTTCGCAAACGCGAACTTACCTGTCGGGTCGCAAGTTTCGCGAACTTGTTGTTTCTACGTGTCCAGCCTGTTTGGGACACTCTTCTTCATCACTGCCACTCTCTGTCACCACTGCCACTCTCTGACTACTCATGCCACCCTCTGGCCCACCCATGCCACCCTCTGTTTCATCACAGCACCCTCTGGTTGTCCAGTCAGTGTACATTATTGTGGCAAAGCAAGCACACCTTCCCTGCCTCAAGTGACCTGAATTAATTTGGGGCTGTTTAATGTGTCACAGAATATTTTTTTAGCTGGCACCTGCTTCCTTAGTGCTTCCTGATTAGTGATCTTTTGCACTTGCTAAGTGCTTTCATTGTTGCAAAATTAGTTACAACACCTGCCCTGCCCCAACTGACAATAATGAATTAGGGGCTGATTAATGGATTTGAACTTCCAGCCTGGCTCCTGCTTGTCTCCCTTAGCTGTAATTCAGGACCTTTGTGGCATATGTGTAACTATTCTGAGGTTCAGAGCAGGGTCACATAATAGTTGCAACTGGCAACTGAACTCTGGAGGGGCCCCTCAGGAAGCACTACAGGAAATGGCTACTAATGATGAGCTTGAACTTTTGAACCTGGTAAGTAGTTTCAGTTTTGCTAAGATCGTATTTCTGCAATTTTGCGCTTATTCGCGGGGCGCGAAGTTGTACTGGGAAGCCGCGAACTCACGCGAACAGTGCGAGCAAGCCATAAAATCCGCTGCTCGCGGATTTGCGGATTTTGCGGGAGATTCGCGAATCTCGCGGATTGCGAATTTACCGAAAATCCGCAAAATCCACGAGCGAAACGGATTTTCCGCCCATGCTTACCCAGCACATCCCAGCGGCCACCAAGGAAATGATATGGGGGGACAAGTATGTGAATATGTTTTCTTTATTGACCGACCATCGGGAGATAGAATACGCAAAGACCCAGAAAGATCTATGGCACCCCAGCGTATGGCGGGCCAAGATGGCGGAATTTAGGGTCGACGAGACCGTAACGAACTGGGTGAAGGCCTTCTCGATATTTACGGCGGTAATGGGGGAGCGTAGGCCTGAAGTGTTGACAGAGCTATCCTGTTACCAGAATAGGATCATGGATTTTCATAACATGTACGGGGGGAATGAGTGGAAAGGATATGACGTGCAATTCCGAAAGTCCAAAGAGTTTGATGCAACTTTGACATGGGACTGCCTCGACACGGTATCGTGGCACAGGCAGCTCTTGCCTGGATCGGCAGGTACGTCCTCGCCGGGCGGGAGCGGGCCTGGGACAGTGCAGCAAAGGCCAGCACAGCCCTTTCGAGCAGGCGCCGGTGGGGAATCACAGCCCAAGACCGGCGGAAATGGGGGCAAGCGCGGGGTCTGTTGGGGCTTCAACAGAGGAAACTGTAGCAGACCCCAGGGAACGTGTAGGTTCCGACATGCTTGTGCGGGCTGTGGGAACTCCTCACACCCGGAGAGTAGCTGTAGATCCAAGAACGGTGGTGCGGGAGGAAAGGGGGGCTCCAAGCAAGAGTAAGGTAATGCTGGGTATACAATCCCCTTCAGCCGTTGACATCATGGCTTTGATCCCCTGGTTGAACGAATACCCGGATCATATATCCGCCGGGATGTTGAGGAATGGTTTCTTATATGGCTTCAACATCCCGGCGGGAAATTTTCTGGGGACCCCTTTTTGTAAAAATCAGCTATCTGTCCAACACAACCCTGCAGTGGCAGCCAGAAAAATTACCAAAGAAGTCAGTCTGGGGCGGGTAGCGGGACCCTTCCCATGCCCGCCGGTGGCGGATTTCGTGTGTTCACCTCTGGGAGTGGTCCCGAAGAAAGACCCGGGGGAGTATAGACTCATTCACAACCTGTCGGCTCCGAAGGGCGCTTCGGTGAATGAAGCCATTGATCCGGATATCTGTTCAGTCCGGTACGCATCGTTTGACGATGCTGTGACCCTGCTGAATCGCCTGGGCCCTGGGGCTCTGATTGTGAAATCGGACATCGAATCGGCATTCAGGTTGCTCCTGGTACACCCACGGGACCAGCGCTTGCTAGGATTTACGTTCCAAGGGAAATATTACATGGATAGATGCATGCCCATGGGTTGCTCAATTTCTTGTGCTTATTTTGAGATGTTCAGCTGTTTTTTAGAATGGGCATTCACTAAGGCCACAGGACATGAAGAAGTGATGCACTATTTAGACGACTTCCTGTTCTTGGGGCCGGCAGGCAATGCGAACTGTGCACAGGCACTGCAGGATTTCTGCATTCTCATGCAGGAGTTTGGCGTCCCATTGGCACCAGGTAAGACGGTGGGGCCATCTACTTCACTCGAGTTTCTGGGAATTGAGCTCAACTCAGTGGAGGGATGCTTCCGTTTGCCAATGGAGAAGGTGGCCAAGTTCAGGGCGTCCTTAGCGCAATGCCTAGGCAAAGAGAAAGTGACCCTGCACCAGTTACAACAAACAGTGGGTCAGCTTAACTTTGCCCTGAGAGTAATACCGATGGCTCGCCCATTCTCCCGCTCCATTGCACAAGCTATGGTCGGCCTCAAGGAGGGACACCACCGCACGAGACTGTCGGCAGAGGTCCGTCAGGATATGCGCATTTGGTTGGCATTTCTGGCGGACTTCAACGGTCGAGTAGTGTGGAACAAACCCCCAACTTCATCGGATGAACTGGGTTTATGGACCGATTCAGCCGGGAGCGTGGGTTTTGGCGCCATCTTTGGTAACCGATGGTCGGCACAAGAATGGCCGACGTGGTGGCACTCCAGTGGCCTAACAGGTAACATTGGGTTCTTGGAGTTGTTCCCCATTTGGGTGGCTCTGTTGGCATGGCCAGACGATTTCAGGGACCGATCAGTAGTGTTTTGGTCGGACAATATGACTGTGGTTGAGTGCATCAATCAGCAAGCGGCCCGCTGCAAGTGGATCTTGAGACTGTTGAAAGAGATTGTGTTACATTGCATGAGATTGAATGTACAATTCAGGGCAAAACATGTGCCGGGTGTACTGAATAATGCAGCTGATGCACTCTCTCGTTCACACATGCAGGCATTCAGGGGCTATCTACCCACAGCGGACCTAGTGGCGGCACCGTTCCCCGAAGCACTGTGGCGGATCGGTGCCCCGGATTACAGGACCTCGTGGCAGCCAGCTTAGCGCCCAGGACGAGGAAGGCTTAAGAGGGAGCGTTTCGTTCTTACTGTGCCTTTTTGGGCCCGTCAGGGAGACATAGCTGGGGGCGGGAGGAATCCTTCCTGGGGTTCCTAGTAGCACTGCACAGAGAAGGCCGATCAGCCGCGACTGCCAACAGACATAGGGCGGCCATATCATTCATGGCACAGCTCCACGGTGTAAGGGATCCAACGGGTTCCTTTTTAGTCAGAAAGGCGCTTCACGGCTGGCAACGCCTGGAGGGTCGCAAACAAGATACGAGGCACCCAATTGGTTTAGAGAGATTGTCTCGGCTTTTAGCAAAGCTGGATGAGACATGCTCCTCCTCTTCTGAGGCAGTTCTGTTCCGGGCAGCTTTCGCCTTGGCATTTCATGTGGCCATGCGGGTAAGCGAACTCGTGGCGAGGAACAAGAAAGATATGGAGGGAGGCCTTTGCAGGGATCACGTGCAAATACGGGGTGATTCGATGCTAATCTCGATAGCTAGGTCCAAGACAGACCAGGATGCTGTGGGAGATAGTGTGGTTGTGCAGCGCGCTCAAGGGTGCCCCACTTGTCCGATAAAGGGTTTAGAGGAATACTTGGCACAGAGGCCGGCGACATGGGGAGGGAGCCTGCTTAGGCACAAAGATGGCACCCCTCTGACGAGATTTCAGTTTCAGAGGGTGCTAGCACTGACAATCGCCGAGGCGGGCATGGACCCGTGCGATTTTGGGACCCACTCCTTCAGAATAGGGGCCGCTACTGAGGCTACGGCTCGGGGTCTGGGTGCAGAAGAGGTGAAACAGTTAGGCTGTTGGTCCTCGAATTGTTTCAAAAGGTATGTGCGGCTGCACATGTTGTAAGAGACTGATGAAATGCACTCACGCTTGTTGTCTTTTGCTTGAATTACAGTTTCGCGAGCCTGTGACGCGGGGCGGAATCTGGGATCAACCCATCACTGGAGGATCAGCGGTCGAGGATCACCGACTGGGGAGCAAGTGGTATGGGTTGTGGGCCACTCATACGTGAGGCGCACCGGGGACGTATTCATGGCAGGTGACGCGACTCACGCATCTGGGGAATATGGGTTTAGAGTGTCCTTCCATGGGAAGGGAGGCCTCTGTTTTGACCAATTTCAATCATTTGTGGAGGGTCTTCTAGGGCGGAAAAGGTCACCGCCATCTATAATCATAGTACACTTGGGGGGCAATGACTTGGTAAGACTGGGAAGACGAGTGTTAGTGGAACACATTTTGTCGGCAGTCAGCTGGTTAGCTAAGAGGCTCCCGGGGTGTACAATTGCCTGGTCTCACATGATTACCAGGAAAGTTTGGCGGGGGGGTCTCTCTGTGTCAGCGTTGAACCACTCGGTTAAGAGGGTCAACAATAAAATCGGGAAACTGTTTCGCTCCGCGCATCTGCATAGCATTCCACATGGGTGTATTCGGGTGATCACTTTTATTTGAATGATGGGGTTCACCTGTCCAGGGAGGGGAATGATTTACTCATAGGAGACTTCATAGCTTGGCTAAGGGGTTTGAGGAGACATGACCTTTAGGAGGTGTGGGGGGGCCGGATAGTCGGTCAACTATCCGGCCTGTGGCGGTAAGGTCATGATCGGTGAGCAGTAATTTCAAGGTCCCTAGGGGGGGCGCCACCCAGAATGGATGGGAGCGCCCGGGGGGAGGCGGCCATTGGCCTCTCCCACGGGTAGGCGGCACCCACTATGGATGGGTCGCCTAGGGGGAGACGGCCATAGGCCCCTCCCAGGGGGGAGACGGCTAGATGCCCCTCCTACGAATTTCCCGGGGGCCGGATATCCGCGACGGCGGAAGACAGTGTGGGGAAGGGGGGGAGTCCATGCTGTCCTTCTTACAGATACCTCACACGGGGACTCGGACGACCTTTAAGATGGCGTCGAGTGAGAGGGGGCCCCCAAGACCAGGGAAGTTACAGTTGGCAACGAGGGTAAAGTCCTCTGCGCATGCGCCACTCACACCGTGAGGGCGGGAGTTTGGTAGTAGGATCTGACACCGGTTAAGACCTTGCCGTTGGCCCTTAATGCTAGGATGTACAATTTTAATTTAGAATGTATACATTTTTAGGATGCTAGACTCGGCTAGGAAACCTTTGTATTAGAGAGCTGTTAAGGTTAGCCAAAGAACATGTCTTCATCAAAATGTATTGAAAGTAAAATTGTACATAATTCATGAAACGTTTTAATTTAATGTTTTAAATTTTGTTTAATATTTTAATAAATACGGCCGGGGGGGTAACTCCCCCCCGCCTTCCAAAAGCTCAAACCAGTGTCTGTCTCCTCCCCTTGGGGAATTGGTGTTGGGAGTGGGTGGCGGGCATCCCGGCCATATGGCAACCATTCGCCAACGAAGACACTTTTGGGCCATAGTGCAAGGGTGTCTGCATTCTCTAAAGCACAGGTTTTGTGGTTGAAGGGACTTTCCTGTATCAAAACTATGCTTAGGCTTTACCCACTTTGTATGTGTGCTGTACAATGCACACTTGCAAAGTAGAAAAAACGTGGAGAAATTAAAACATTTCTATTTGTGCCTGCCTCAATAAGGCGTAGGAATTTGGGGAAAATCCCTGTTTACGATTCTTTGTAGATGGGGACTTGCTTCAAAAACCTAGGGTGGTTGCATGAGAATGCCCATGCACCACCAACGGAACGCCCCGTGACAGAAAGTAACACAAGGCAGTGCATTGATCAAATTGTCATTGCTTTGGGAATCTTTCCAACTCAAATCCAGATTTGTAACGGATAGTAAATCCCAGTTTACCACTTTACATCAGATTTGTGTTACAAAACTAAAGCAAACCTGGCGCAAAGCTTTACTAAATCTTAGTCCATGTTTCCTGCTGAATATGGAATTGCAAAGAGTGTGGAAATACTGCACCTCTGCTCTTCCGCCTCTCCCCTTATAGACATTGCACCACATAAACACCGTAAAATGTCATAATTGGAAATGGTATGAAAAATGGGGAATTACCACAGGAATCCCAAAAAGTGACTGAAGTATACGAGATGAGTAATTTCTTGTGCAGGCATACTGATCCAGTATTCCTGAGGGATTTGGAATGGGGGTCCCTGGGCGCAAATCTTCTTGCTTCACATAGGGCCATATGTATCAAGGCAAATTGACTTCGCAAACGCCGAAATTCGCAGAATTTCGGCATTTGCGAATGCAATTTGGCCTAATGGTATGTATCAAGGAAATCTGCTAGCAAAATAAGGAATCGCAAAATTTGCAATTTCTTATTTTGCGATTGCATTTAAGGAATCGCAAATTTTGCTATTCCTTAAATGCAATGTAAGAAGCCAAAAAAATTCGCAAATTGGCCTTAAGGAATCGCAAATTACCAACAACTTCTAGTTGGTGGTAAGTTGCGAATTCCTTGAAAAATGCATATTTTTGCATCATTCAAAGTGCCATGTGACGCACACACATGCCCTTAGGGCATGCATGTGCGCCACATGTGCACCCATGCATATTTCAGGGGTGCAACAGGGTATCCTTTGGACACCCCTGCACCCTTGAAAATATTATCAATTTGCAATTAGCAAATTGCGAATCGCAAATTTCCCATTCATTCCTATGGGCCTCCTGGCCCATAGAAATGAATGGAAAAGTATTCCTTAATTGCGAATTCGCAATTAGCGAATTCGCAACTAAGCAATATCAAGAAATCGCTATAAAATTGCAATTTTTTTGATACATAGCAATTAGCGATTCTGAAATAGCGATTTCTTGAAAATGGCTATTACAGATTCGCTAATTGCTACCTTCACACATATGGCCCATACTGACCTGGGTCTTAGTACAAATACTTATCCTAAACCAACCTCGTTAATTTCTCGCTTTCCTTGGACTAATGGAAATCGCAAACTTCATCCTCTTTCGACACTATGTAATAAAATTCAGTCGCGCAAGAAAGTCATTTTGAGGTTTATTAACCTGAAACGTCTAATAATGGCATCCCTCTCCGTGTATTGTACTCTGTATGTTTCTGCCTCTGAAATGCAGCAATTACTTTTCATAAAATATTGTTGTCCTTATGCACACCATTAAATGCAATTACTTACATTCCTCATAATCTATGGAGTTCTGTGTAAGTCTGTTGTGTGGGTTAATGCAATCTCTAATGGAGTGAAATAGGCGTATTGTTCAACCTTCAAAACAAAAGGTAAATACAATACAGTATATTACATACATTGACAACAACGACGAACAACGAGGCCACCGAAAAGAATAGTCCAGGAGGCTCTGTATGCCACATACAATCGACAAAAAAAACATTTCAGCGAATGATGTGCATAAAGACAACACTACTTTATGAAAAAGGAGACAAAATGCTGCTTTAAAAGACACATAAGAGAAGACACCTTGAGACAAGAGAGCAAGCGATCCCTTAAACGAATTTAGAGTGTTTATGCGACATATTTGTCTCACTTTTTAAGCAGATCCCTGAAGAAGTTTTACAAGTGTGAGTAATAATATTAGGATAAAAAACGAGTGAAACTTTTTATTCCCGAGGGCTAAAAAACCAAATCACAGGTACAGTGCATTAGGTTTTCATCAGTTAATTGGCAATGCTTAGAATTGTGCAAAGTGCTACCTACAACTTTCTAGCTGGTCCGAAGCTTATGAGCCAAAGGAAATGTTACTACTAGGCTGTATGGTCCAAGTGTACTGCTCAGGCACCTCCTAAGGAGCAAGGACCTATAAGAGCCTGATAAAAGTGTGAACGTTTTACATGTATGGATTGCCTTGCTATAGGACTAAGGGCTTGTGTTGTCCTTGCATCACACAAGACAATGCAAGCCATTAACTGGGATTCACTATGCAAAGCGTCCTTGCATGGCTCAGCATGGTTTAGTAAATCCAAACTAACATAAGGCTGCGCATTTTGCTTCCTTGCATTACCCTTTTTTGACACAATCCTATATTTCCAAATGTCTGTAAACATGGAATTGCACCAAAATGGTGTGCCTCCCTGACCTCTGCGTAACGAGGAGAAATATATTTATTACACCTCGTTACTTTGTATGTGTGCTCATTCTGCAGCATACATAAGGAAGTGGAAAATGCCTCTTGGGATTGTGTTTGTGCAGGAAGGTGTCCCTTCCTGCACAAATACAACCCTGCCCATAACTCAGAAACTCTTGCACCATGGCACAAGGGTGTCTGTGTTGGCGCTAGGCAGACAGAAGAAATGTGCCATTTCTTAGTAGATATGGTCCATTTCTGCTCTTTCCCTTTCTCGCAACACAATGCAGGAATTTGTCTTGCTGCATATTGCATGAAATATTGGTAAATCTTCCCCACACTGTCTTACCTCATCTGTAACTACAGTATTTTCATTCTCCCTGGCAACAGCTTTTTTGACTTGTCAGTTCCTTAATCTCACACTTTCACATATATCGGTCATTACAATTGGCACATATGTAAATTTTGTTTTGTGCATTCTGCAGAGAGGGCAAGGGTTGGGTGAGCATTTGGCATGAGTACGTTCACGGTCCACTGGCGTCTTCAGCCTCATCTCCATAGCTGTCAATAATAGATCCTCATTTACACGTATCCATACCATGAAGTCATCCACACACCACTCATTTCACAGTATGCACTATGCAGTTGTATACATACACAATAAATCTGAAAAATACAACCTCTTTAAAGAGATAGTACTCGTAGGGAATACAAAGTGAAGTTAAATATGAACTATAAATAGGGGCAGCATCTCCGTAATTAATGACTTTAAGGAATTTTACAGTCTTTGTTGAAAAACTGATCATTGTTTTTGCCTGTTAGGGCAAGAATATAGGGCCAGAAAGGCCTCTAGTTTAAAGAAGTTTCTTAATTTCTGCCAGGTTTCAGATTTGTCAGGACCCACCTAAGAAAAGCCCTGAGTGAGGTGTAAATTATCTGTCCCAAGGCAATTTACATTTCAAATTTGACACGATTACATAGAGATCACTGTATCCTCCTACTTTTAAAATGGATTTCTGATTAAAATGCAGCAGCGGTTACTTCACGAGTGTGGGGGTGGCGTTCCTTCCCCACTTTGAGCTGCGCAGGAAAAAATAAAGTGGCAATGAAAATATTTTATTATCATTTTATTTTTTACCGATGTGCGCACTGCAGCAGCCAGCCTACAGCGCACCCAAAGACATGCAGGACATGTCCTCTGCTGCTGATTGGCAGCATGCAGAACTGAAGCAGTGGCTGGCCAGACACTTCGAAGTGCGCATGTCACTTTGGCCAGCTGTTTTGCGCCAACCAAAGTGACATGCACACTTTGAAGCTCTCCACCCATCTGACTTAGACAGGTGGGTGGAGACCAAACACAGGCCTCCAGAGTCTGAAGAAGCACCTGGCCAGCCTGCTCCATCCAATCCAGGTGCTTCTCTCATGCTGGCTAATAGCTTGAGAGCAGTATCTGGTTTGACATGGGGAGTTCGATTTTCACGACAGACTGCAGATTCAGAAGTGAAACACCGAGGAGGATGCAGCTGTGGGTAAGTACCATTTATTGTATTTATTTAAAATGTTCTTGTAGTTGCTTATTTTAGCTTTTAGAGGGAGGGGTTGTTTTATTATGGGCTTTTGGTGGGATGGGGTATTGGGCTTTTGTAGGGAGGGGTGTTTTACTTTGGGGTTTTGGAAGGAGGAGGTGTTTTATTTTGTTTTCGGGGAAATAGTGGGTCATTTCACTCACCTCACCACTTTCAAAGGGTACCAGCCACCTCTGTTAAAATAGAATGCACAAAAGAGTCCAAAGGCTCCACTTGGAAGTTTGAAAACATCACAGAGTCTCAGGATTAAATATTGAATTATTTTTGTGACTTCAATATCGCCCGAGTATAACCATTTATTAATTTGTAGATGTATGTCTACATATGTACACATATAAATGAATTGCATATGAAATACAACCCATTTACACACTTGAGTTCAACATAGGTGCGCAAATGGTTGTGGGAACATTGCCCTAAAGGAGCAAAGTATAATTTCAGAGCTAGTGCACCAGGCTTATGAATGCATTGAAGATCACATATTCCTGGGCTTTGTTAGTTCTCTCTCTTTTTTTAATAATTCTAAGTAAGCGGAAGTCATATTTTTTTTTACATTTCCTAAAGGTTTTTCGAATTTTAGAGCTTTTAATCATTCGAGCTTGAACGTGTCCTTGTGTAGAACATGGGTAAAAGCTACACATCTAAGCAGAGCACACAAATTCTCACTACTTCTTCCACGACCTCAACGGCTACTGCTGCTTGTGCACAGGTGCTGTTCTTGTTCTGTGTGGGAAGGATGCTGTGATATAGGGCCTGTGATGTCAAAATGAACAGGCAATGGTGGATCCCAGAGCAGCTTCAGTCCTTAACCTCTCTCATTGGCCTTTCTCCCAGTTATAAATATGACTGGAGGTTATTGGCATGGCCATTCATTATTTAGTGAGTGCTCGGCCTTGTAAATGAGTTGGTAACACTGGGCTACGTTCTCAGATATTTTGCTCTGAGTAGGTGGAATTAACCTCTCCATTTAGTCCTTGGCTTACTACCAGTAGTTTACCACGTGTAAATCTTAGCAACGTCACTTACTTTTTGCGTTCATCTTCGTTTTTCCTAGAGGATCATTTTGTCTTTGGATGGTTTCTTTCCATATTCTTTAATTTATTCTCTATTTTAATTTTCTCGTTCTCTTTTCCACAGCGCTCCTTTCTTTTGTTTCTTTTCACCAACTCTTTTTTAACTTGTGTGCCTACATTTTAAACCATATCAAACTCTTATCTCATTCTCTCTTTTTGCTCCTAGATTTTTAACTTATTTTCTGTCTGTTTTCTTTTACTATTGATTTGTATATGTCATTTATTTTTTTTAGATATTTGCTTTTTCTGTCATTTTAGACTTTCTATAGTACTCTATTACTATCCTTTTGGCTTTTCTCTACCATTGGTTTGCACCTGTTTTTTCCCTTCTCTCTTTGATTTCTCTAAGCTTCTAAATCAAAATTTCTAGTTTTTATTGTCCCTTTTTAGCATTAATAGCTGTTCTAATCATATGCTAACTCTCTTACTAATGGGCAAAAGGACTGCCGATGCTCCATTTATCCCACTGGAGACACAGCCTTAGAGACCAAATTTTATGATAAGGTATTTCTATAAAACCTCACCTGGCTTAAAAATCTGAGAGCAACAACCTGCCTCTGCAAACATCACTGGTAGCCCTATAGCCATTGCCTAATTTGAAAACAATAAGTGCACAGCTCCAAATTTTTTTTAGTATCCCACCACTTGTTCTGTTGAAGGCCTGGGTTGCCGAATGCCGAGGCTGCTTAGTCTTCAGTCCACCTCTTGCCTCTTTCGTCGACCACTCTACACTTCCTGTCTTCATATGTCATAGTTGCAGGTTCTTTTTTATACATGCTTTCTCTTTTTGTGACTATTTTCTGTATTCCTCTTTTTTTCCTTTTCTACCTTTCTCTCACTTGCTCTGGGTCGAAGTCCGATGATGAAAAATAAGTTCCAATGCCCATAAATGAGTGCCGGTGCTCATCACCTCCAACCACTGGCACACATAAAGCGCTGCATATAGCTTCTACAGGGGTTGGGAAAAACTTACTTCATCTAGAGTGACAAGAGTCTTGCACCAACCCAGGTCTTGAGTAATCATGTGAGGAGCACCAGTATTGTACAAAACACAAATGCACTTCAGAACAGGGTCAGAATCAGGCAACATGAACTTGGCTTGTATCTAAATTGCAGTATGTTGAATATCCTGATTGGGACAAAAGATATGTGGAGTGATATTGAGGACAATGAATTTGTGAAAGCTAGTCTTAACAATGAATGTATGATATTCTTTTTATGTGCCAGAACTGTCCATTCCATAACATATAAACATTGCATGCTTTGATTTGTTTGCTGCTTTCCAAGGACAGTTGTCTAACTGCTGTCCCGATGATGTGGCATTTGTGATGTTGTAACCCATAAAAATGCATGAAATGAATTGTCTACACCAGTAGTTCATGTTCATATACTGTATCCCTAACTCTCACAAATGTGTTAAGTTTAGAGTAGACATTAAGCTTTCCTTTGACATTTCTTGGTAACTGTAAATTACATTTGAGTAGGAAAAACTGCCTGACATATTTTGTACTTATGAAAGACTTATCTCTTCCTTGTTTGCTTCATCCCTAAATACATGGAATAACAACACCCACTGGTAAGAGCAGGAGGTATTTTATTTAAAAAAATTCTACTGCAGAATGTTAAGAAATTAAGTGATATGTTTGCTGTAAATGCTGTTTTACGCCTTCCTACTTTGCAGTCATTTGCTTGCATGATGAAGCAGGAAAGCGGTATAGCAAACCAATACTGCGGTAGAAACAATTGTGGGGGAAAATAGGAACAGTGACGGAATTTACAGATACAGTTAATATGGTGTTTCCTGTTTAACCCCACTCCAGTGTCTACCGTCGAGGGTATTCTATGTATGATGTGCATTGTATTCAGTTATATGATGTCAGTTTGCAACATCACATTCCTTAACAGTGCAATCTCACCAGCCATTTGTATTTTTTGCTCTAACTCTCTGCATGCCTGCTGCCAGTCATGTTGTGGCTTAATTGGTCCTAACAATGCACACCTGTGACTCGTTTGCACGTGTGATTTTGAGAGCATGGTCTTGCATGAAATTTCTGTGTTTGCCAGTCTTACATTTTAACTAATGTTCAATAAGTTCTTCTGAAACAGTCAACATTTCTAAATTTGCATTGAAAATATTTTTTTCGCACATATTGTTTTCGTGGTTCAATAATGTATTTGGGAAAATGATAAATGAAATTGAAAAAGAAATTATATATATATACATATGTATATATGTACATATATATATATATATGTACATCTATATATACATATATATGTGTGTGTGTGTGTGTATATATATATATATACACACACCCACACAGATATATATATATGTTTTTTATCCTTCCCCCCCTCCGTTTGCGGAGTGGTAGCATGCACCTGAATGCTGGCAGTGCAAGGTAAATGGCATGGAAGTGCCTCCACACCTAAATTTCCTCTCTACCTTCACAAATAAATAAAGGCTGACACTCTGGATCGTGGGAATGCAAAGGTTTTTTTTTACAACTTGCTGTGGAGAACACCACCAAATCATTTTTTTCTTTCATAAAGCTGTTGTCAAAATAGTTGATTCCATTGTGTAAAACCCTTAAATAACCATGTGACCATTGAGAGTGCATAATCATAAACAAAATGCTAAATTTCTCTGTGCTGTATCTTTTCATGAATCCAAATGCCCTGTCCACAGCCAAGTAGTGCAATATACCCTACACCATCATTGTTTTCACTATTGGAATAAATTATCAATACAGGCACATTAATACAGCATAGAAACGGTTAATTAAAAAATAAAAATGTTATCATTGTTAAATAATTGTAAATACAAATAATTGGTTCTCATATTATAAATCTCAATACATTTCATGCAGGGGTACTTTGAGTTTCTTCTCCATAAGTCCAATTCTGCCCCTGTGGGCTATCCAATTCTTCAATGCACTGAATGTTAATAAACATCATAGAGCTTAATATGTTGCATAGAATCTTCCACTCTGCCAGGCAAGGATAATTCTTTAAAATATTAAAAATTAGAAGGCGAGTATATACAATTTCATATGCCATCTTGCAAAAACCAAAATGTGTAAATCTAATATCCAAATCAGCTTTTCACAGCTTTACTAGAGCAGGGAACATGTCCAATATTCTCACAAGTGAACATGTAATTCCTAAATTTAGGTATATTTCAAATCTGAACACCTAAGAACCTGGAGGATTGAATGTTGACAAGGAATTACATGTCCACTTCTGACAATATTTGATATATCTTGTTCTCTGGCAATGTGATAAGCTGATTTCGACAATGAATTCCGTTTTCTTTGTAAGATGTCATATGAAATGGTATATACTAATTTTCCTATTTTTTGTATTATAATGGTGGATTTTTTGTATTTGCAAGAATTACAAATGCAGAGCGGAAGAATTTCTTGATTATAAGCAACATATTAACCCATTATTGAATTAAACTTATGGAGAAGAGAAGCCATGTACACCTACAATAAATTCATTGCAATTTATCATATGTAAACATGAACACATGTTTTTAAAGCCTACATTCACCACAATGGATTTCCTGGCACTGAATAACAGATGTTAATTGTTACCCAACTCAATGGTACATATTTTATTGGGTTGTACGTTGTTACAACGCATGCTTTTACCACGCATGCCTTTACAATGCAGGTTTTTCAATGCAAGTCGTTACAACGACTTGCGTTGGGGGGTGCTGGATAGTGAATAGTTTAATTTACTATTCCAACTCCAGTCCCCGTGGATAGTAGGGAAGGTGTTGGATAGTAAATTAAACTATTAACTATCCTAGAGCGCCCCCCAGCGCAATTCGTTGTAATGACTTGCATTGAAAAACCTGCGTTGTAAAGGTACTTTGTGGTAAAAGTTGTGTCGTAAAGGATGTTTCCCATTTTATTGATTACAGAAAGATGAAATGCTGAGTGGATCCGCCGAGACTTGAACCTGTGACCATGCGGTCAAACACAGGCCATTATAGCAGATGCATTAGTGCACTAAGCTACCGGCTTATGTGAACCAATTATTTTCATTTATAATAATTTAACAATGAGAACACTTTTAAAAAAAATAAAATAACTGTTTGTCTTGCTTTATTAATGGGCCTGAGACTGAAAACTAAATACATAGATGGTGTAGGTATAATGTATAACTCAGCTGTGGACAGGAGAATTTGATTTATGAAAAGATGCTGGGCGTGGAGATTTTGAGTATTTTGTTTATGCTTATGCACTCTCATTCATCAAATGGTTATATAAGGGTTTTACACAAGAGCATCACCTAGTGTGACAAGGTTTTTATGAAAGCAGTAACACATTGGTGTACTCCACAGCAACTTGCAAATATAAGCCTTTACATTCGTACGAACCAGAGTGCCGGCCTTTAATTACTTGTAATGGGAGAGAGGATATATATATATATATATATGTGTATAATATATATATATATATATATATATATATATATATATATATATATATATATATATATATATATATATATATATATATATATAATGTCCAGACATTATGAAGTGGTCAAAAACAATTAAATTCATTTTAAATATAATATGATTTTGGCAATGGTATCTTCAAATGTTTATAGATGAAGATTTGCTTTTTGTCTGCACAATTTATATTCGAAATCTTAGAAGTTTTACATTTCACAATTTTTTTGCTGTTACTTAAATATTTAATGTATATGTCTATTTCATTTATACACAACATGTTTCAAAATGAAATTGCTTCTAGGGTCAGAGGCATTGAGATGATATAAATAGTGATATGACCACGTGTACGATTAGAGAGCCCAGCTTCTAAAAGACACATGGATGTGTCTAACATATGCTTTCAGAGGTCAGGCCCTGTCCTTGTCCTGCAATGGATGGCTGGTCATAGTTATATAGACAATGTGTGTACCAGCGAAGCCTGACAGGCAACTTAGACATGAACACATGCAGTATGTTGACATATTAGACATGAACATTAGACAATATTCAGGCAAGCAGGTCTGATAATTCATTTCATTAACCCGTTTAGAGCGTCGAACGTTCAGCGCCCAGTGCTGAAAGTTCGAATAACAAGGTAGTGCACGCGACGACCGTTGGCCGACGGCAGCGCTTAAGGGGTTAATGGTAAGCAGCAGTGCATCATGGCCTGAATCTTTAAAGTTCAACCAATCTACTTCCACATGCCAGGGACTTTTAAAAATGGATAAGGCAATCAAAGTATGTGCATAAACTGTGAACTGCTCGTTTAATGAGCAGTGTGAGCGGTGAGTTCTTCATGCAGTTCTTCCTGGAGCACATTTGGCTGGCCAGGGGTAATGCAGGAGCTGCACACAATGCCCCCACTCTGCCTTTTTGTCAGGTTCACTTGTAGTGAATTTGGGCAGTTGTGATTAGCAAATTTCTCTCACAGGAATATTGTTAAAAAGGGTGAATTTGACCCATTTCACTAGTTTGTCACCAATCAATGAAGGTATGGTGTATGTGACTACAAATGTGTGTGAACGAATGAGGATTGTGCTTGATTTAAAGGTTGAGAACACCTGGTTTTTGAGTCTCGATCTGAACTGCGTCAGTCATCATTAATGGTGACTGTGTTTGGGTTGGTTGTTCTTAAGGAAGGGGATTGGAAATAGACCAGCTCAACTGTGTTTGCATGCTGTTCTGTGATGACCATGAGAATGTTTTCTACTGAGCAGATATTGCGCATTGTGGTGGTAAGTAAAAAGAATTCTTGCACGTTTTTGTAGGAATGTGTTTTCGAAATGGTTGTGTAGGAGGCAAAGCACGGTGAATGTGATTCTGACTTTTGCCTGCATCTAGTCTAGGCTTTTGTGGTGTGTTAGTATTTTTCCAGCTGTATTTGTTACCTTGTGGACTACTTTGATTTGGTAGACTCATAGCTACTAGTCAAAAGCATATCCATAGTTAAATCTTGAGTTAATCATGCTCCCAGTAACATTGGCTTGTATTGGGACGAAGAATCATTGTTTTTTCCTTAGCTCTTCTTAAAAGAATTATTTTCACAACAAAAAATCCTCACCAAAAATGTAGGGATAGGGTACATGGTATAAACATTTTTAAACAGAGATACTTTGGTTGCAAAGCTGGTATAGTGCGCTGGGAGAATAACAGCACATAGTCTTTAGCCACATGGAGCTGAGCCTCTTTAGCAGGCCTATGTTCTTAACAAAGATTACCATTTGATAGGTCCAGAATGGAAAACAAAATAACCCATACAATGCTGATAGAATTTGTCTCTCACATTTGTGATGTTGGCAAGCTACAGTCACCCATTGTGGAAGATGATATCTGACGTTGCAGATTTGTGTGAAATCCTCTCTTCTAAGGATTGAATCTGGATCTTGTAAAGGTGCCAGATAGCTCAGTTTCACTGGATCTTGTAAAGGTGCCAGATAGCTCAGTTTCACTGTTAGGGCCTGATTCACAAAGGTAAACATACTCTTTTTTGTAAGTTTGCAATTCTTTGCTATTTACAAAGATATTTTACTAGTAGTATATTTTCGACTGTGAGATCCTGACAAAAGCCAACTAGCACAGTGATGCATCGTTGTGCTGGCTGAAACATGTTGAACCAGGTATTTAGAGGATACTATTTTCCTTAGTGCATCCCTACCTGTTTGTAACTCTGTTAGGGTGCCCTTTGAAAGTACAATTAAGCCTCAGGACACCCTAGAAGTGCTTCCTTGGCTACCAAGGATGAGCCCATTTAGTTGTCCTAGGTATCTGGGCAAGGACTCTATGACAAAGCATGGTACTTGGAATCCCAGCGTGTGAGAGAGTCCTTTTAATGCTATAGGGTGATCCCCTGGGGCTGGAATGTAGAGATAGTCTAAGCACAGTAGGGGTTCCCTCCTGTTGTTTTTGTATGGTTAGATGTTTGGGAAGGTGAGCAAAATTCATTTCACTTCTCACTCCCTCTATCTTGGAATATAGCTGTGTACATCATTCCAATATACTTAGAATAAACCCCTTTAAGAGGGCCACCTCAGGCTTAACTCTGAGAAAGTTCCTAAGAAAGAATTATATTAAATTGGAAATTTAATTGGATAATATGCCCTTGTAAATTCCCATAGAAGCCCAGGTAGCCCATTATCGCAGTTCTTGATAATATTCCCCCACCTATTTTCAGTAACTTGTGCTAAAGAGCATCAGCTTGCGAGGTTCCCCAAACCTCAACCTTGGTAGCAGACTGAAATCGAAATTTTCATCCTAACTGATGCGGTATTTACCCTTTGATTTGTCCTTCCATTTGGTGCAGTTTATGAAGATGGGCACTCTCTGTGTGTTTTTTAATTCTTCAGTATGTCAAATATGTTCGAAAGACAGATATTAGAAGCAGCAATATTACATCTACAGGGATTGTCATTGAAATAACTCAAGTTATGTATCCCTCAGACTTCATCTGACACTTAGAGGACTTACCTTAGTTGCAGCCTTTAGGATGGTAAAAGTCCCTGACCCTTCTTCAGTTATTCACTGCAAACTCAGCGTTTCCAGCCTACCTCCAGAAGCCCTTACATAGTTCCACTGACAAGAGCATCAAGGGAGTTGTAAAAATGCAAGCTACTTACCTATCTGCACACTTGTGAGTATATGTTTCAGGTAGCCAATCAATTAATTAGGTAGGGGAGAACCAGAGGCCATTACAAGGAAGTACTGTGTGTGCATTCCACAGGGTAAAACAATGTCTGTATACTTCACAGAGAAAATCTGATAGCAATACATCAAAGCTAAAATAAGCCACTTCACATAGGAAACACCATAGCAGTAACCCATAGCAATTCCATATCAAGAGGATGGCTGTTGGAAGTCCTTTATTTGTCAAACAATAAGTTCCGGGGTTTAAGGTTTTACTTGGAAGCCCATGGCCAGCGCTATGAATGTCGAGGGTGCAGAATACCAAGGTTGCGTAGGCTTGATTAAACCTCATGCCTCTTTGGCAGTTGTATCTCACTCTTTGAGGTTCCTATTTCATCCCTGCTTTATCCCTTTGTCTCTGTTTTTCCATCTTTGTCTTTCACTTTTTCCCATTTTGTGTTTTTTTCTCTCTTCCCTTGCTGAAAGTCTAATGAGGACACATAAATGCCAGTTCCCAAAAAAAACTACCGGTGAAGGACAGCGGCAACTGAAGGCTCAAATTGAGCACTGGTTGATGGCTTAGCCCCTCCCCTGCTGATGACGGAACCGCTCCGTCATCAGCCGCGGTGGCGCTGCACTGATGACAGAGCGGTTTCATCATGGCCCGCCTGACGCTCTTGCACGGCGCGAATTCCGCGCCTGCGCTGAGAGTCCTATTGAGCGGGCGGGGCCATGACGGAACCGCTCCGTCATAAACACAGCGCAACCAATGCTGGTGACGGAGCGGTTCCATCACCAGCATGCGCCCGCTGCATTTCTGCCCCGCCTCCTTAGCACTGCGGCGGAATAGCCGCCGCAGTGAAGGGGTTAAAGACCACACATCACATGTTTAAACCCACAATCTTGGTCTGGAACTCGTGGGCTCCAAGTCTATGGAACTGCAACCCTGTACTTTTTTAGGATGAATTCAACATTGTCCGAGTCCTTAGAGAAACATGGTTGCTAATGAAGTGTTTTCATCTAAATTACCTTTGAAAACTGTTGAAATAATAGTTTAAGTGCAAGAGAACAGTGGTTGATACACAAAGAATACATTGACCTCTTTTCATATACTTTAAAATAGTATGGCTAAATTTCAAACAAGAATAAATGATAGACATGTTGTGTAAGTAATAGATATGTACTCATAGAGTTTTACTTACAACAAAACAAACGACATGAGGGACCAAAAATACGATATTACAGTGATGGAAGGGATAAAAATTTGCCTGATAGGGACTGCAAATGTGCAGGATCATTCTTTCGGAAAAACTTGATTAAAAGCTGTGCATATAATTTCACAAAGCACCCCATATGATCTTAAACTTACAAAAGCAATTTAATTTTTCAAAAGTTATGGGTACCTAGGAATGTGCCTCCTTCAAAGACCGCCTCGAAAACAATGCACACAATAGCAAGGAGCTCTTCAACATCGTGAAGGAACTCTCCAACCCCAGCTCCAACCCTAATGACATCCTGCCGTTGCAAGCCCTGTGCGACTCCCTCACCACCTTCTTCCACCACAAGATAGCAGACATCCGCAACAGCTTCAACACCCAGACAGCCCCAACAGACAGCAACACAACTGACCCTCCGTACACCATTGACCAGGACCCCCTGATAGCTCGGCTAGTGTGAGCATCGATAACACCATCAAGACCATGCGCTCAATCCACTCCGGCTCTCCGTCAGACCCATTCCAGCATCAAGTCTTCAAGAGAGCAAGCAGCTCCATTGCACCGCACCTGCGCAATGTCATCAATCTCTCCCTCGAAACCGCAACCTTCCCAGAGATCTGGAAACATGCCGAGATCAACGCCCTATTCAAAAAACCTATGGCAGACCCAAGAGACCTCAAGAACTTCCGGTCCATCTCTCTGCTCCCCTTCCCGGGCCAAGGTCATTGAGAAAACTGTCAACAAACAGCTAACCCCATACCTTGAAGAAAACAGAATACGATAACCTTTCCAGTCAGGGTTCCGCAGCAACCACAGCATGGAGACTGCCCTCATCGCCGCCACAGATGACATCAGGACCCAGCTGGAACACGGCGAGACCGCAGCACTCATCCTCCTAGACCTCTCTGCCGCCTTCGACACTGTCTGCCACCGCACACTACGAGACCGCCTCCACGCCGCAGGGATCCGAGACAAGGCTCTGGATTGGACCACCTTCTTCCTCTCCCGCAGAACCCAGAGCGTCCGCCTCCCCCATTCCGTTCCGAAGCCTCCGATATCATCTGCGGTGTACCCCAGGGATCCTCACTCAGCCCGACGCTGTTCAACATTTACATGGTCCCGCTCGCACATGTAGCCCGACAGCATGACCTCAACATAATCTCCTACGCCGACGACATTCAGCTGATCCTCTCCCTCACCAAGGACCCCAGTACCGCCAAAGCCAACCTCCACGAAGGAATGAAGGCCGTCGCCGACTAGATGAAGACCAGCCGTATGAAGCTGAACTCGGATAAGATGAAGGTCCTCATCCTCGGCTCCAACCTCTCAGCCTGGGATGACTCCTGGTGGCTGACGGCACTGGGGGCAGCCCTGACACCCACCGACCATGTACGCAACCTGGGAATCATCCTCGACTCAGCGCTCCCAATGGCCAAGCAAGTCAACGCCGTCTCCTCCTCCTGTTTCAACACAAGAAAGACAGTCACCCAGGTCCTCGTCAGCAGCAGACTCGACTATGAAAACACCCTCTATGAGGGAGCCCTGACCAAGCTCATCAAACGACTACAACCCATCCAAAACGCCTCAGCATGAATGATCCTCGATGTACCACGCGACGTCCACATCACCCCCCATCTGAGAAACCTGCACTGGCTCCCCGTCAACAAGAGAATATCCTTCAAGCTCCTCACCCACGCACACAAGGCACTCCACAGGACTGGCCCAGCCTACCTCAACAGACGGCTCTCCTTCTACATCCCCAACCGCAAACTATGCTCCGCCAACCTCTCACTCGCCACCGTCCAGCGCATCCAAAGAACAATCACCGGTGGGGGATCCTTCTCCCACCTCGCCGCCAAGACATGGAACACCCTCCCACTGAGCCTACGACAGACCCAAGACCTGCTGACCTTCAGGAGGATACTCAAGACCTGGCTGTTCGATCAGTAGTGCCCCCCAGTGCATGGAGACCCTTGCAGGTATGTAGTGTGCTTTACAAATGATCGATCAATTGATTGATTGATTGCCTATATAGTTCTTCAACTCATGCATATGCATCAAGTATGATGTCAAATGGCTCATTGCAGAAACTCATGAATGTCTAGAGTACAGTCATATATTATAATCCTTACTGAATCATTGTTTCCCTGTTACACTGAAATAAACATGAAGTCTATTTTTTACACACATAATGGTGTCCCATATGCCACCAGACACATAAGTGCAGTTAGTGTCTCAATCCGACTTGTCACTAAAGTCATAGGTCAGTGGAGGACAATTCCCCATCGCATCATTGTTGGTATCGCACCGCAAATAAAACCAGTAAGTTTGCCCGAAACGCTACTAAAGGCAACCCACTCTTATCCAACTTAGTGTGATAAATTAAGCGGTAAAGGCATGCCTAGCATCACTGACTCTGCGCCCATGCGATCTAGGTATTCTTCTATTTAATGTTACAACAGATTCAGTTTGTGACAATATATTGTGAAGACTATTAAAGACCTCAAGTCCATATGTTCAAACCTGTAAATGAAAAACTCATAATGCCTTTTTATTATTACATTTTGTTATATTTGGTCACAGCTATTTGGTCATAGCTTTCAATAAAGTCGTTGGAAAATAAGAGATCTAAAAAGGACCTGGCCAGCTTGAAAAATACTTGGCAGCGAAATATCCCTGATAAAAACCGACAATCCCATCTAACAAATGTGTGCTCTAGAAACCTCCATTAGTCATTGTTTTGTTATAACTAAGAGGAATGAATATTCCCATATCCAGTTAAGAGAATTTTTGGCTAGATCCTAAACAAATCAGGTCATGGACTCAGGGATGAAGTTAACTATGCAACCAGAGTACTAATAGATCTCATCATAGATTGTCTTGTCACATAGGGTTGTAAAATGAGCTACCTAATGACAAGTAATTTGGCGGGTTGCAATTTGCAATCCTCTGTAATTGGCTGACATTATTTACCAAGAAGGTCACCCGCAATACACAGTAGACTTTCAGCCTATATTTGCATATGCAAACATGAGCCAGTGCTTTAAAGCTTCCCATTTCCATTAATTTGTAAAACCCTGAGTTTCAACAAAGAGATTGGGGTGCAGACAGATGTCTTTTGTGCCACGGCCTGCTCCCCCTGAAGCCAACTGATACAGTTTCCAAAAGGGAAGCTGTGCTACATCTGTTTCCCAATCGCTAATAAGTTACCACCCCAACTTGGAAGTTAGCAACAGTAATGCTGTCAGAGATCATTGATACCTTTCATTTCAAATCTCAAAGTGAAGAGAGAACCTCTTTCACAATCCCTCCTCTTTGTAATTCGGGATGAGCCACACTTAATTATGAGTTGGTAAATACTTTTACATCATGACTCACTATTCTGCGATAGCAAAATATGACTCTAATCATGAAATAAGAATAGCAAAATTGCAAGACTTGACAGTTCCAAAGACTCAGCAAGAAAAATAAGACTGGCAACTCCCCCGGGACATTCTAGTTTGAATTACTAAAATTACTCACAAGCATGGATGTACAGCATGCTCAGCAAGAGAAATTTTACACTATGAACAAATATCACTCAAGCCAAGACAGATAATATTTTGACTTTAAATGACACACAAGTTCATAAAATCTTGCATCTTTTCTATGTCTTACACAATAAGCCGTAAGAAGATATACATTAGTAAGACCTTGAAACCAAGATTCAGATGGACTAAAGATGTTCAAATAAAGCCTATACTAAGACAGCTTTATGTCTGCTATTATATTTCAAAAATAGTGTATTGAGCAAGCAGGTACCCGTAAGGGGATAAATCATGTCAACTTTTAAAATAAATATTTTCTTATCCTAATATTTGGTCAAGCCAGAAGGGTTGTAAGAGGGGAGAGGTTTACAGCATGAAAAGGGAGATTAGCAAATGTTCTCTTGTTAAATATGGTGGATAGTGTGCAATAAGCCTAATTCTGTCGAAACACGCAAATACGAATATGCTGGTGAGACAGGATCCAAATAACACTGGAAACCTGAAGTTCTAGAGGCAGAGGGCAGGCCAGTGGTCTAAGATGAGCTTGGAAGCAAAATGTATTAAGTAAGAGTAGCCGATTTGCAAGGTGAATTCTTAGGGACTTAAATTTACTAGATGGTTTTAAAACTTATGGCTAGAAATCATCATTTCTTCTGGTGGATTTAGTAGGAAATTGTTTTTTGGGCCTTACTAGCACTGTGCATGCTACAGTACTACCATAGTCATTTGCAGTTACACATGTCTCTGACTATTGAAAAGAAACAAACAGTGCTTTTATGCTTGTTCATTACCTACCAAATGAAATATCTATCCTAATCATAATTCTATAAATCTCATTACCCCTTCGGTGTAACAGTGTGTGAATCCTCAACATTCCATGCCTAAGTACCCTCAAAAGAAATTTGTTTACAGTCTACGGGGTGTTTGCTCCATTTGAAATGAATCCACACATGTAAGAAACAACTGCCACTCGTATTATCCGATCTTCATTTCATTGCCATCACAGAAATCAGGATGGGCCCAAAAGACTCAGGCAAGTCGGGATACCCTTCCTTCAAATCATACAAGATGTATCAACTTCCTTGTGACAATGTTCAGAAAAGGTGGTGGGAGCATTTTTTCCACAGGTCCCTTACATTTTACCTCCCCATCACGTTTTCCATTCTCACCCATTATTAGTCAGTGTCTCCTCAAATATGTTGTAGACCCTCTACTCTGTGCACTTCACTATTTCGCTAGCTTGGATTAACTCCTCATTTGGGTTCTCAGATTACCTCGTTGCAGATGATACACTTATCTTCTTCTCTTGCCCCTTTCGACAACTGTTGTTAAATATATATATCTAACTGTGGCATAGTCACCTAGAATAAGATTGTGGTTTTCTCAATGATGTTTAATAATTCCTTTAAAAAGATTAGTTTAGTTTGTACCCATCACCACAGAAAACCGTTTTCCGACCATTTTTAAATCAAACCTATATGTGCCCAAACCTTATATTTGATGTATAACAAAACTCACTTTATGTACTGCCTACGTATCTCAACTATAACTTAACTTACATAAATTAAGTCAAGTCAAATCGTAGCCTCATTGGTCCAATTAGTTATTGGAGACCATATTTTGAACCCCCTTTTCTTAGCTCTTACACCTCTTCGAGCATATACCGCTCTCTCCCAGCGATAGGTGGCTAGCAGTTTCCCCAGCCAGCAGTGTTAGAAGGAGGTTATTTGTCTAGCCAGACAGTAGCCAAGCATAGCCTATATACTGCCATAGTAATGAAAAGCAGAGCCCGATTTGAATCCCACATTTCTTGATTGCTTACTCCCAGCATAATTACTTGCGGCAAAAGGTCCACCTCAAATCCCAGCATATGCTTGATATAATTACCCACCTCCCCCACTAAAACTGATAATTGAGGGCAGGTTACGAACATATGTACACTGTATATTGAGTAACTGTATTATTATAAGTATATGTATGTGCTGGTTGTCTAAATAAAGATTTTTTTTAAAAAGAAAACAGTTTTCCGAAACTGACATTCTATCAGACACACTTCCAACCTTAAGCCCTTCAATGTTATCATGATATGTGACTAAAGTCCTGAATCACTTCCATTTGAATCGCTGCTAGGTTCCACCTTCCTAGCACCAGACATCTTCATTCACATTACCACTGTCATAACACGCTGGACTACTTTAACAACTTACTGATATGACTCCTACAGTAATTCTCATCAAAGACAAAACTATCTATTTTGGCATACTAAATAACCTACTAGTCACTCCTCATTTTCATTTCAAAGGTATAAGGCACTGTGCATAATATTTCAAGCTATATTTCTCTTATATGCATGTATGTACTCATTATATGGCACCACCTTATCCCAAAGGAAGTGGAATCCTCTACACAACCATTGATAAAGATACAGTCACTGAGTGACTAGAGGTGTAGCTGGGTTTTGAGACTGAAGATGACTGTTACTTCATTGTGATGTTATGTTCTTCAAAAGGACTGTATTTGTCTCTTTCTTAAATGAGAGCCAATTTGCTGTTTCCCTTGTGGATACAATGAACTCTTTCTAGATCTCGTGCATAAATGAAGAAGGCCAGTTGCCTTGTTTGTTTCCTTTTTGCACTTCATGATCTTCAGTCTGATGGTGACCTGGCTGCAGGTGTATCAAGGTTATCTTGTCAGTCAGTTAGGCAGAAGTGTTGGTTGCGATGGTTTTGTTGATGGTGCAGAAGATTTTGAAGATGGGGAGGCTGGCAAGTGGAGCCAGTGAAGTTCCATCATGATGTGTTCATGTGGTTATATTTCTTCTGGATTTTGATGAGCTATGCTGCTGAATGTAGAAGCTTTTAAAAGGGTCCAGAGAGGAGTCTGGTCTACCACAGAGTAGGAAGTTGTCTCCATCCAATTACAAGCATACAAGAGCAATTCTAAAGTTGCTTTCTGGCAGAAACTGTTTGACTTTCTTAGTTACATAAATCAGGTAACAGGCAACTTTCCTGTCCTTAGTGATGTGCTTTTGAAGGTGAGGTGAGTGTTCAGAGTGAATCTGAGTGACTTGGCATTGGATGAATTTTGGAGTTTGAATCTATCCAGGTTCATGTTGCTGAACTACGTTTGGCATTGTTTTTACTCATTGTTTTGTCTTGATGGGCCTGAGCTTTAGGTCGATGGTGCACATCTGGATAAGGTTTATGCAGTGTTTAACACATGTTATGCCTGGCGTGGAGGAGATTTTTAAGAAAAGTTATGTGTCATTGGTGTATAGGCTAATTCTGATGCAGCTATTATTGAGGAGTGTCTCAAGGAAATTCATGTGGAGATTTAAGATGATGGCGAAAAAGATGGAACTTTGGGGGACTCTGTAGGTGATAGTACCTTATAGGATATGGATGTACCCATGTAAATGTCCTGGTGTTAGTTGGATCAGCTAGATGAGAACTAGTGAAGGACATTGCCAGTGTAACCCATTCAAGACTTCAAGGTATTGATAAGGGTCGGGTGATGTCAAAGCCTTACAGTCCAGCAAAATGAAGAGTCGGGTATCAGCTATAACTGGAGACAGGTGGTCATCATTCATGATTTATAAAGTAGCTGCTACCATGCTGAAGCATGATCTGATGCCGGGTTTGCTGTCATGCATCAGATACTTAGGTTGCAGTTATCATGAGATGGTTTTCTGAGAATTACCAATAAGTAACTAGAATCTGGGTGAACAATCGACAGCATGTCAATAAATACAGTTCTTAGTAAAAAAAATTCAAGTGGTTCATTCATCTCCCTTGGATGCTAGCTTTGCACCAAATAATCAGATTATCTTTAGTTTGTTGATCGGATTATAAGACATACCTGTCAATTATATGTGTGAGTAACTATTGATTACAAACCCATGAATAACCCAATAAATAGCACTGTAATGCATTATTTTAAAGAAGTCTTTTGCAATGTGTTGCCTGCCCATCCAAAAGGGAAACGTAGCTTTAAGCGCCCTGACACATACATTTTTAATAATGGAAGTCATATCTATATCTTTATTGGATATTGAACCTGGTGATTCACGACATACAACTGTTTTGAGTACTGTCAAAGGAACAGAACCATGAGTGTGTGACAGCAGCTGATTAAGAGAATATGAGATACACCGAGGAGACCCTAGCACAAGAATCACCGGGGCAGAAGAAAACCCCTGTTATGAACTATGGTTTTCAGCTCTAAAAACTGGGTGGGCAGCCAATCGTTTTAGATTTAACTCTTTCATCTTGGCCATGCGGCATTCAGCAGATACATACACAAATAAACTAGTGGCCTATGATGCCCTGGAATTTCTGAAATCATCAGTTTCTATCAGAAAACGAATACAAACATGAATGTGGCTGTGTGGTTATATGGTGAGGCATATGGGCATATATTGTTGATAGTCCAGACATGTAACGGTGTATTTGTGTGGGGTTGCTTTGGGCATAAGATAGTGGGTGTATGGAGTTATGATAGTAGATGTATATATGTGACTGTGTGGACAAGTAATGGTGAAAGTGCAGAGTGGACAAGTATATAGGTGGGAATAGTGACATATTATGGTGAGTTTCTTAGTATATTATGTTGGTTATTTGCATATATGATAGTGGGGGGATTAGTGTTTGATGAGGGATGTGTTGAATTATGATGTTGGTTGTGCGAACATATGATGGTCGGTGTCATAGTAAGCTATCTTTGTGGATGTATGATGATGCGTTTGTTGGCATATGATAGTGGATGTGTTGTAATAATTGGAATGTGCATACATACGATGTTGGCTGTGGTGGTGTATGATAGTATGGTTGTTCATATACAATGCTGCTTGTGCTGTGGGTGTGTTGATATATAATGTGGTTGTATTACCATGTGATGTTGGTTCTGAGGACATACATTGGTGGATGGTTCATAGACACCAAAGATCTTGATTTTAATTATCTCACTCCCCGTACTATGAACACATTCTCCTCTAATCCCAATGATAACATGAATGTCTCTACATTTAAATTTAGTGAATGTATATCTGAGAGACTTGAGGACCCAGCACCTTATAAAATGAAAGAGACCCAAACCCTCTGTAGTATGCAGGTCCATACATACTGGTAAGGATGTAGCCGAGGCAGTGGTGGTTGAGATTAGAAGTAGGTTTATTAAGCCATAAATAAGTTTACAGGAAGTATTATGCTGGAACAAGCAGCCCCACCAGGAGCAGCCTCCTAGCTACTCAGCCCATACTCCAACTGCCAACCCTCATACCAGTCACACAAGCATTCCATCCAAGTCAATCACACTCACATTCTAATCTGGAACACTCAACTGGCTAAGTAGCTAGAAGCAGAGACGTGCAGTAACATAAACACTAAACCCAGAATACTACACATCCTCTCCCTCTCGAATTGGAAAACAAAAGAGAACCAGAGAGCGAAGAAGAAAACTATCCACAGAGTATACAATCGTAAAATGTATCCGTAAACCCAGGGATGAGAAGGACTTCACACCATGAGAGGGTAAACAGACAAAAGCCAAGAAAGAAGGAAGAAAGAGACAGTAGACACTAAAACTGACACCATCCTCCTCCTTTAATACTGAAGAAAAAGAAAAATGAAATATGAGAGACGAACTCACAAACAACAAGTGAGCAAGACCTAACATGAAGAAAACGTCTTCACGAAGGTAGACTGTGGCAACCAAAAGCCACTCCTCAGGAGAGGAACAAAGACTAACCGATAAGCGAAGGTGTAACGAGGGACAAACCCAAGAAAACACACGCAGCACGGGAAGGTGCAGCACAATGTGGCAAAACAATTCCACTCCTCATGTGAGGAACACTGAAAATATGGGGTTACCCATAACCAAAAAGAAGAAGGTGTAACAAGGGACAGGACCCAAGCACACACGCGGCACGGACAGGTGCAGCACAATTGTGGCAAAACAAAGAAAGTTATCTGAACCTGGCAGGAATCCTACAGACTCTAAGACTCCTGTAGAAGCTCTGGCACAAAAGTTACATCAATATTACTACCATTTCCATTATTAGTAACAGAACTAGAACTACCGTCGTTTGTATCAGAACTTGAGCTTGACAAAAGGTTATTAGAGAAAATATCGTCTCTACCGACCTTAACAACTTTACAAATGTTCCACCAATTCTTGTTATTCACACGCACTGCATTTCCGCAAACCTTATCAACCACTAATGGCTCGGAGAATTTGCTCCTTCCCTTGGTGACATGAACAGGATTTTTGATGCAAACAACATCACCAGCACAAATACTATGAGGAACAGATCTTTTCCTTTCATCGAAATATTTTTTTTGTTTTTTTTGAGCTGCTGTAACATTGTCCCTCACAAAACCATCAATTCCATCCATCACATTCATCTTCACCCATTTAGACATCCAACCTGGACAAATTTTTGTAGAAGGTTTCCTTCCCCTTAAAAGTTCGAAAGGAGAAACTCCAGTTGAAGAGTGCGCAGTAGTACGGTAAAACCATAGCATGGAACGCACAGCATTCTCAACAACACACTTGCTGGCAATGGCCCATTGCACACAGTTATTGAGTACACAATTCATCCTTTCAACAAGGCCATTGGCCTGGGGGTGATAAAAAGAACTCTTCTTATGAGTAACACCACCCTGTTTAAGAAAACATTTGAATTCAGAACTAACAAATTGTACACCATTGTCCGTCATGACAACAGAAGGAAACCCTCCCTGAGGAAAATATCTTTCAAAAAAAGAATGACATTAGCAGAGGAAGGTTCGCTGATAAAACGAATCTCCGGCCATTTGGAGTAATAATCAATGGCAACAATGGCAAAACGAGAAGAAGAAGGTAGGAGGTAGAGGCTTGTTTTTAACTTACAGTATGCTCATTTATGAATTGTATAAGTAATGCGTCATTTTACTTATGTTGGGTTCTCTCACCCTTATGTCTACACTGCATTTACGCTTGTGTCACTTTTCATTTGTGGGTTCTCTCACCCTCTTTGTTTAGGGTTCACTCACCCTCTTTTCACTGCTTTAGTTTGGTTCATGAGTTCTCCCACTCATGTGTGAGCTCAGTATTAGTTAAGGGTTTTCTCACCCTCATTTGCATTATTGTATCCCTGTTTTTGGGATGGGTTTAGGTCGCAATCCTATTTCCACTCATGGTTTTACCATATGTTAACCCTCATGTCTGGGTTATTAGGTTTAGTCTTTGTTTCCGACTTTACCTTCTCTACCTGTGTTGGACACCTTTGTTGTACGTTTATTGCGTGCATGTCGCACTGTGCGAATTTCTCTTTTGTGTCCAGTGTGTAAGACGCCCTGTGCATCACATTTTTGTGTAGTCATTATTTGGCTCACTTTGTCTTGTGTAAGCTTATTGTGCTTTACTTTTCCTATGTGTTTGTTTCACACATTGTGCTGCACCTTTTTGTGCCGCTGGAGTTTTGGGTTATGTCCTTTTAACACCTTCGTCTATGGGTAGCCCCATATTTTCAGTGTTCCTCACATGAGGAGTGGAATTGTTTTACCACAATTGTGCTGCACCTGTCCGTGCCGTGTGTGTGCTTGGGTCCTGTCCCTTGTTACACCTTCTTCTTTTTGGTTATGGGTAACCCCATATTTTCAGTGTTCCTCACATGAGGAGTGGAATTGTTTTGCCACATTGTGCTGCACCTTCCCGTGCTGCGTGTGTTTTCTTGGGTTTGTCCCTCGTTACACCTTCGCTTATCGGTTAGTCTTTGTTCCTCTCCTGAGGAGTGGCTTTTGGTTGCCACAGTCTACCTTCGTGAAGACGTTTTCTTCATGTTAGGTCTTGCTCACTTGTTGTTTGTGAGTTCGTCTCTCATATTTCATTTTTCTTTTTCTTCAGTATTAAAGGAGGAGGATGGTGTCAGTTTTAGTGTCTACTGTCTCTTTCTTCCTTCTTTCTTGGCTTTTGTCTGTTTACCCTCTCGTGGTGTGAAGTCCTTCTCATCCCTGGGTTTACGGATACATTTTACGATTGTATACTCTGTTTGTGGATAGTTTTCTTCTTCGCTCTCTGGTTCTCTTTTGTTTTCCAATTCGAGAGGGAGAGGATGTGTAGTATTCTGGGTTTAGTATTTATGTTACTGCACTTCTCTGCTTCTAGCTACTCAGCCAGTGTGAGTGTTCCAGATTAGAATGTGAGTGTGATTGACTTGGATGGAATGTTTGTGTGACTGGTATGAGGGTTGGCAGTTGGAGTATGGGCTGAGTAGCTAGGAGGCTGCTCCTGGCTACTTTACGTGCTTGTAGAGGTTCCTTCTTCTGTGATGATGGATGCTTGTTCCACTTCAGTTTCAGGATACCCCCAACTCTTGTAAATAGGCATATTTTGCGCAGGAAAGTCTCAAGAACGTCGGCATAAATAATGTAGTATGCAGGTCCATACATACTGGTAAGGATGTAGCCGAGGCAGTGGTGGTTGAGATTAGAAGTAGGTTTATTAAGCCATAAATAAGTTTACAGGAAGTATTATGCTGGAACAAGCAGCCCCACCAGGAGCAGCCTCCTAGCTACTCAGCCCATACTCCAACTGCCAACCCTCATACCAGTCACACAAGCATTCCATCCAAGTCAATCACACTCACATTCTAATCTGGAACACTCACACTGGCTGAGTAGCTAGAAGCAGAGAAGTGCAGTAACATAAATACTAAACCCAGAATACTACACCCTCTACACCCTGGTTCTCTAAAAACCTATTTCAATAAAGACAATTCTCAACAAAAAGGAACTGAAATCAGCCGCCCTCTCTATCTAATGTGTACACCCTCAGAACAATGAGGAGTCAGTAAAAGAGAAATATTCTAATTGAAAAAGGCTACCAATGTCAGATTCTCATCAACTCTTCCAGGAATTGCCTGACACAATTCTTGTGTATAGTAAGAGTGGTGAATAACCCTCTTCGGACTGCTACTAAATTCAAAGAATGTGCCTAGTTCTTCAATCAGAAAGTTAATTCCATTAAGTTATCACTACCCCACTTCTCTACCCCTTTCCTCGGCACCAACCCTTAGGCCAATGGTGGAATTTTGACATTCTATCAATAAACAAAATGCTAAATATCATCGGTAAAGTCAAACATTTAAATTATTTAATAGACTCTTGCTTGGTGATCATTGCCTGAGGTTTGTTCAAAGAGCTAATGACCTCACTGAACTGATTAAGTGAATCTCTTCCTTCTGCAAGTTGTGTTCCAGGACGGTCTCAAAATCAAACAATGTACCCCTCCGGTGAAAAAGCCCTTTTACAGATGTGGAGTATTTAAACCATTTTCACTCTGTAACTTGTCTTTCTTTACTGGCACATGTCATTGAAAGTCACTTGGCAATAACACGTACACAATATATCACTATAAACCTTTTGGGCCATTTATAGTCAGATTTCAGGAGGTATGGAACTGAAAACACCTTGCTACAGATAGTTGATGACACATTTCAAGAGAGGAGTTATTTAGCTATTGAGCATGACAAAACTTAAATAGAAAAGTAAAAATGTATATTATTGCATTGCTTATGCTCAAATGTCCAAGAGGTATTTAGTACTTTACAGGAAAATGTAACTGCAAAGAATACTGAAGATTTAATTTATTTTGATGAAGCAATTACTAGGCTACAGAAAAGATGTTACCCTAGAACGGGTGTGACTTTAAAAAGATGCCACTTTTACACACACAGGAAGCCCAGGGATATTTTGATGAGTTTTAACTGCATTAAGTTGGCAGCTAACTTGTGTAATTCCGTAACTATTGTAGTTGAAATGATCGGAGATCAACGCATGATTGATACTAACTCTAAGAAAATCCAAGACAAAATGTGGATAATTGTGAATCCCAGATTAGACGAAGTCAAAAAAGCTGACTACGTTTTCAAACAATGGCCTTTATTTATGAGGCCTTGCGTCAGTTTTGCGCCGCCGGTGCGTCACTTTTTGTGACGCACCAGCGGCGTAAAATATGCGCCTTGTTGCGCCATATTTAAAAAGTGACGCATCTAGGTAGATGCGTCACTTTTTAAACCCCTGCGCCACATTATACCTGCATCAGGTATAACGTATGCAGAGGGGGCGTTCCCCCTCAAAAAGGCTCGTAATAGTGACGCAGTGAAATCTATGAGATTTCACTGCGTCACTTTTAGGATGCTGTTGCGTCAAAATCTTGCGCCTGCCTCGCAGCAGGCGTAAGACTGACGCAAGCCCTTCCACATGGGGCTTTCCCCATGTGAAAGGACGCATTGCTGGAGTTGCGTCACTTTTGTGACACACTCCAGCAATGCGTCACTATTGCGCTTACAGATGCGTCAGAAATACTGACGTATCTGTAAGTCCTTGCGACATGATGCGTCATCCATTAAATATGACGCATCATTGGTGTCGCAAGGAGTGCGCAGTGAAAAGTGACGCATCGCTGTTTTCACGCAGCGATGCATCACTTTTCATAAATGAGGCCCAATCTGTTTAGATTGTTAAAGAGGTGATGCCATGACATGCCATGTCATGTGCAAACTGTATCATGACCCAGGTCATCTGGGTGAGGTCAATGGGAACAAAACGGATAAAACAGCAAGCAAATATGTAAGTGTATAGGACAAAATGATGATGAAAGATGGAAAACATATTTTAAAAATGGAACTTGCTTGTTACTGTTGAGGATGTGTATTTCATATGGTGTCTTTGAAAGGATGCCCCGCCATAGAAAAGGAATGTAAAGTATGTGGACATTTTCCTGAGGTGTGCATGTATGGCAAGAAAACTGTCATGTCACTTGTCGCCCAAGTTTGGTATACCTTCAGAAACAAAGAGAGTGTAACAGGTCACCATAACATGAATAAGTAGGGGTGACCGAAGGAGGTTACAAGTCATTTTGAATCCTTGTTCTTTCAAGCAGTTGCTCATAGTTGATAAAAAGTGCCCTAAATATTTTAGAGAAACCAAACTCTGCTGTATGTGGGAGGGTTCAGAGTAAAGACATCTAAACAGTGGGGTTTGCTATGCTGTGATGCTGCTATGATTGCGACTCCTTCCCCTGTGAGCTGGTCGGACCATTTTGTGGTAGAGATGTCTCTCTTTACCCCTGTGGACCCTGACAAAGCTGTTCCTCGTTCCACCTTTAATCGTCCATGGCGTAAATTAAGACTTGAGGATTTTCATGCACTTCTTATTGCCGACCCTCTTAGTCCCTTTACTGCGTTTTCTGATTGGATCACTCAGGCACTGGGCTCTCTGATTCAGGCACGCTGGTGTAAGAGTCGTACCCATTGTCTAGCCCATGGTATAATGATTTGTTGTCCATCCTAAGGAAGGCATGTAAAAAAACTGAACGTGCCTGGAGGAAAGAGTATGATATTGGAATTAAGAAACAATATCTGGCCGAGCTCAAATTATATCACAGAGCGGTCTGTAAAGCTCGAGCTGCTTATTATACTAATGAGATTAATCACAGTACTAACCCGGCCAAATGTATTTTTAAAATTCTAAAAGACCTCAGAGTAGAAAGAATCTGGAGCCTGTAATTACCTCAGAATTCCAGTGTGAAGTAGTGGCCTCCTTTTTCGTTGAAAATGTACAGGCGATATATAAGTCCTTTCCTGCTGGGCCCTCTTCTGCTGGTTTGATTCCATTAAGGTCAGGCCCAAGCTCTAGCTCCAGGCTTATGGTTATCCCTGAGATCTCTCATGAAGAGCTTGGTAAGCTAAGCATAAAAATTAAGTCTGGCTCTCCGGCTGACCCTGTAAAGCCCGCTCTTTTTAAATACTCTCTCTCACTGTTCTCAGACCCTCTCTGTCAGATCATCAACCTGTCCTTTTCCTCTGTGGTGTTGCCCACTCGGTGGAAACAGGCTTGGGTGTCCCCCATCATTAAGAAGCCTACTTTCGATCGGACTAAGCCTGAAAACCTCAGACCCATCTCCCTCCTTCCCTGGGTGGCAAAAGTGTCGGAATCCCATGCTAACACCACATTAACCAACTTTTTGCACGCCAATAATATCCTGGATATGTCTCAAAACGGTTTTCCGTCCGGACATAGCACCGAGACTGCCCTGCTGGCCATGACTGAGCATCTACGTACTATTCTGGATGCTAGTCAGATGGCGGCACTGATTTTACTGGACCTCAGTGCCGCATTTGACACTGTTTCTCATGACATCTTGATACAACGTCTGGAGGAGACAGGTATTGTTGGTTTGGCCCTGGAATGGTTCCGTTCATTTTTGTCTGGGAGATCGTTTCGGGTTACGGCCCCGCCCTTCCTATCTGAGGCTCACCCTATTGAACAAGGGGTTCCTCAGGACTCTGCCCTGAGCCCCACTTTATTCAATCTTTATGTTCAGCCACTTGCTGCGGTCGCCAAGCATTGGGATCTTGCCATCATCTCATATGCGGACGACACGCAGCTGGTGGTAGCACTGACAGAGGAATCTACTATGAATGCCTCTAAATTCAGGGATGGTTTGACGGCGGTCTCCGACTGGATGACCTCTAATTACCTACAGTTAAACACCAGTAAAACTGAGGTTCTGATAGTTGGTAAGAATGCCGGTCTGTGGGGCGCACACTGGTGGCCTAGGGCGCTGGGTAAGACTCTTGAGCCTAAGGTTGAAGTCAAGAACCTAGGAGTGTGGATGGAGTCTTCCCTGAGTTTTCAATCTCATACAAAAAAGGTCTCCAACACATGTTTTGGTCTACTACGGGGGCTCAGACCTCTTCTAAAGTTCTTTGAGCCCGCAACACGTCAATTGATTATCCAATCAATGATTTTATCTCGTTTGGATTATGCCAGCTCCCTGCTCCTGGGCGCCAACCAAGCCGAGATTGATCGACTTCAACGCTCTCACAACATGGCGGCCAGAGTGTTGTTGTGGCTTCCTCAACGTTCCTCTATCTCCAAGACTATTCGGAAGCTGCATTGGTTGCCTGTGGCAGAGCGTATTAAGTTCAAGACTCTGTGTCTTGCATTTAAGATACTTAAATTTGCTTCACCCAGCCTGCTGTGTAACACTCTGAATCCCTATGTACCATCTTGTGCGTTACGCTCCTTTGGGCAGCATTTAGTTACAGTTCCTCGGGTAAAGCGCTCCCGAGCTGGGGGCCGTTCTTTCCACTATTTAGCGGCAAAACTATGGAACTCTCTTCCACTGGAGATTCGAGGCATGGATGGCCTGATGGACTTCAGGAGAGAGATTAACATGTATCTGTTTCCACCGCAATAGTTTTGTTATCGACCTACAGTTATGCCCCCGGTCTTTAGGCTTTGGGTTTAGTCGTTCTGAGTAAAGCACCGGGATGCCCCTTGGTTGGGGCAGCCGAGCACTATAGAAGTACATTTAACTTAACATAACATAAACAGTGGGGTTTTATACAGAAAATACTAGCTGTGATCAAAAGGTGGGTCTCATGCAGTGTTTGCTTCTGTGGACTCGGGCGTTTCATTGTCCTCCTGGGACATAGATGGGATCCAAACGAGTATGACAAGGCACACCTCTCCTTTTACACTCCTGTTTGGAAACGTGTTCTTCCAGTCTGGAATGCACAGGAAGGCATTTATGAAGTGTAAGACGAATAGGTGTCTGAAGTTAGGGAACTTATTTCAAAAGAGCAATGCTAAGTCCCTTGGCCATATCAGCCCAAAGGAATTTGAATGTTTCTTTTACATGAAGATATGTTACTGGCCTTGCACAGCTTGGTGAAGGCAAGAGCTAAGAAATTGCTGATGCCCTTTGAGAAGATGTTACAAATGTCAGAAAAACATTAGACATTTAGACTTAAACTGGTCTTGCATGAGGCAGAGGAAATACATGAACCATGTGGTATATTCAGGATTCATAGGAGAACCCGGGAATTATTTGACTTAAAAAGAGTGATCCAAGCTTTTAATTGTCCCCAACAGAAGTGTAGCTAGCAATAATGATATGGATGTACCCATAAATATCATATATAGGTGGCACCAGAGGCCAGTGCTTAGCTAAATGCTGGAGGTTTTGCAACGAGTGGGTTACACTGTTCTATATTCTCTGGCACTGCCATAAAATTAAGGCATTCTTGCTGAAGATCTTAAACCGTGTACGCTAGATCAAACAGATATGGATCCCATCCAGGTTCCTGGAATTATGTTAGGGTAGATTCTCGGGCTGAGGGACCAGAGGAGGAGGGGCTTGAAAGATTAAGTATTGATGCAACTGCTTGCAAAAAGCAAGTCCTACAAGGACGGTTTTAGCCAAACCTATCAGAGAAATGAACTCATCCAGGAGGACAGTCTTGGAAACAGAGAATATGTCTCGTGACCCTATTGAGAGGGAGGAGGACTTTTGGTTACAATAAAGGTATCTATTTGACATCTTTGCAGAAAATTCCAGGACACTTTTGTGCCCAAAGACAGTAAGGGCATTGCAGATTGTCCCAGTATGTACCAAAGCAGAAGAAGTGCCCAGAAACATTGGTGAATCAAGAAATTACACTAACGTACTTGTGCACCATGCCCCGAACCTGATGAAGTCAATACAAGGTTGGGGACAGACTAAGCACAGGAGGGAGGTTGTTTTGGTTGAATAACTTTCACTAAATTGAACCTTGTAATTGAAATAAGAACTTTGAAAAAATAAAACAACAACACTGCTGTTTGATGATCTCATTTGCCTGTACCAGCAACTAACCATGAGCAACAAAAAGTAGATAAAACATATATTGTGATAGCAACACATGGTACAGTAGATTAATCAGCACCGGGAATATCACAAAAAGTATGGTGGAAGGCTGACACAAAAGATCACATCCTCATCACGACCAACACCGATGACACCCTGACAACCGCCGAACACCTGCACTTCCAGATCCGCACCGACCCGAACACCACCCTCAGAGGCACCCTGATCTATCGACCCCCGGGACCACGCACACAATTCAGCGAGGACATCGCCGACTTCGTCAGCCCGCATGCCCTCCCCTCCGCCGACTACATCCTCCTGGGGGACCTCAACTTCCACCTGGAGAACAACAACGACCGCAACACCCTCACCCTGCTCAACAACCTCGCCAACCTCGGACTCAAGCAGCTGGTGTCCACCCCCACCCACCTCGCCGGACACACACTCGATGCCGTCTTCTCATCCAGCAAACACATCGCCTTCAGCCACGCCACTGGACTCCACTGGATGGACCACAGCTGCGTCCACTTCACCTTCAGAAAATCGACGATCCACCACCACCAGCTACAGGTTGCCCGAAGAAGCTGGAACAAGATCACAGCCGACCAGCTCGCCGCCTCCCTGAGCCAGCACCCTCCCGCCAGCTCAGCGAACCCCAGCCAGGCCGCCGACAACCTCACGAAGTGGATCAGCAGCTGCGCGGACGAACTCACCCCACTAAGGACCCCGCCCAGCAGACCCGGTAGCAAGAAAGCCCCATGGTTCACCGACGAACTCAAGAGCTCCAAGAAGAATTGCCGAGCCCTCGAGAAAGCCTGGAGAAGGGAACCAACACTGGACAACATGACCACCCTCAAGCTTGCCACCCGGAAAGACCACCAATTGATCCGCGCCACCAAGAAAACTGCTTTCAAGGACCGGCTGGACAACAACGCACACAACTGCAAGGAACTCTTCAACATCGTGAAAGAGCTCTCCAACCCCAACGCCGGAAACAACGACATCACCCCATCGCAAGACCTCTGCAACTCCCTCGCCTCCTACTTCCACAACAAGATCGCGGACATACACAACAGCTTCAGCACTCAACCGACGCTCGCCACGACCGAACCACCGCCCCCCACCACCACCATCCGCACCTGGACTCTGATCAGCACCGAAGACACCGTCCGCATGATGAACTCCATCCACTCCGGATCTCCAACCGACCCCTGCCCTCACCACGTCTTCAACAAGGCCGACGCTGTCATCGCCCCCCACCTGCGGGACATCATCAACACCTCCTTCGACACCGCTACCTTCCCGGAGAGCTGGAAGCACGCAGAACTCAGCGCCCTGCTAAAGTAACCTACAGCGGACCACACCGAACTCAAGAATTACCGCCCCATCTCGCTCCTCCCGTTCCCAGCCAAAGTCATCGAGAAGACCGTCAACAAACAGCTGGCCGCCTTCCTCGAGACGAATGGATCCCTCGACCCATCCCAGTCGGGCTTCCGGGCCAACCACAGCACCGAGACCGCCCTCATCGCTGCCACCGATGACATCCGAGCCCTGATGGACAACGGAGAAACAGCGGCCCTCATCCTCCTAGACCTCTCCGCGGCATTCGACACTGTCTGCCACCGCACCCTAGTGCAGCGCCTCAGCAACGTCGGAATCCAGGAGAAGGCTCTGGAATGGATCATCTCCTTCCTTGCTGGAAGAACACAGAGAGTCCGCCTACCACCGTACAAGTCAGAGGCCACCGAAGTCATCTGCGGCGTCCCTCAAGGATCCTCGCTGAGCCCCACCCCCTTCAACGTCTACATGAGCCCCCTCGCGGCCATCGCACGCCAACACAACCTCAACATCATCTCCTACGCTGACGACACCCAGCTGATCCTCTCCCTGACCAACGACCCCGCCGCCGCCAGAGCCAACCTTCACGAAGGGATGAAAGACGTAGCCGAATGGATGACGACCAGCCGCCTGAAACTGAACTCAGACAAGATGGAAGTCCTCATCCTGGGTTCTTCGCCCTCCGCCTGGGAAGACTCCTGGTGGCCCCCCGCCCTGGGCACCGCACCCAAACCGACAGACCACGCACGCAACCTGGGCTTCATCTTGGACTCCTCCCTCACCATGACCAGACAAGTCAACGCTGTCTCCTCGTCATGTTTCAACATCCTGCGCATGCTACGGAAGATCTTCCGGTGGATCCCCACCGAGACCAGGAAGACGGTCACCCAGGCCCTCGTCACCAGCCGACTGGACTACGGCAACGCCCTCTACGCCGGAACCACCACCAAGCTCCAGAAGAGACTCCAGCGGATCCAGAACGCCTCAGCCAGACTCATCCTCGACATCCCACGACACAGCCACATCTCCGGACATCTGAGAGACCTGCATTGGCTCCCCGTCAACAAAAGAATCACCTTCCGTCTCCTCACCCACGCACACAAAGCCCTACACGATCAAGGCCCGAGCTACCTCAACAACCGCATCAACTTCTACGCTCTCAAACGACATCTCCGATCAGCCAGCCACGCCCTCGCCGCCGTCCCCCGTGTTCGAAGAACGACAACAGGAGGAAGGTCCTTCTCCTACCTGGCCGCCAAGACCTGGAACTCCCTCCCGACTGACCTGCGCCTGACCCAAGACCACCTCTCGTTCAGGAAGAAGCTCAAGACCTGGCTCTTCAAGCAGTAGCAGCACTCCCCCCCCCCCCCCAGCGCCTTGAGACCCTCCGGGTAAGTAGTGCGCTCTATAAATATCTGTGATTGATTGATTGAGGTGTGGCCTAATGAGGAATAGAATGAGAGGTGTCTCATCGGACCCCTGGGACCCCATCAGCCTTCCAGCAACATCTGCAGCACCTGGAAAGTGATTAGGTGGCCCTAGCTGCACCTGGACATTGGTTCCCCCCTCGGAATACTGGAGGGGCTACTTTGTCCCATGCGTGAAGTCCCAGCGATAGCTTTGTAGCCCCTTGGTCAGGGCCTTCCCAGATCAGAGTTACCATCATGTAACGCTGTGTACTGCACCTCGCAGCATCGGAGGCAGGGGTACATGACTGTCCAGTCCAGAACCCTCTGATACAGTCTACAGGGTGAGTAGAACTGCTGGTGAGACCTGCCTACCAGGGGAGGTGAATGATGAGGGCACACTGCCACCACTTGAATCAGCAGCTACAAGCCTGGCCTGGGGTCTCTTTGGGAAGAATGCACTGGAAGAATATGTGAGCATGAAGAAGTGCACAAATACCTCACCCGTCGAATACAATACCCTAGCAAGACCCACTGCTCCTCACCTCACGATGATACAGCAACCTGCAGTGCCCCAGCTGTGAAGGCCTAGATGGCACAGAGACTCAACTGAAAGGGTGAGCCTGGCTGGTCCTGTCGCACGGAATGGCTGAACTGGGTTCCCACCAGGAGGCAAGTAAGCCTTGGAAGTTGGCTCTCCCCTTCCTTCTCTCACCTCCAGTTAACCTCCAACTACCACTTTGCCTTGTAGTATTACTACTTTGCCAATGACCCTGAGGCAACTTTGTTGCAGTGCTCCCTGACCAACCTTGGGATGGAGTCCCATATTGGAGGGGCCACTCTTTGAGCTTGGCTATATCTTGGTTTGCCTGAGGTCAATGGTGATCCTGATTGGCTGGGGTCTCTGCAACGCTTAGAAAGCACCAACATTGACTGATGAGACTCCTCTAGCCCCTTGTGTAAGGACAAGCTCCTCAACCCGCTTGAGACCTGCCTTCTGCCCCATGTTATGAGTGATTAAGGCCTGGGAACAAGAGACTGGTTGTATTGTCAGGGTGTCTACGCTGTGGAACTGTTGGGCACAGGACAGTCATTCTTAGGAGGAATGCCTGTGGTGACCTGTCAGCCCACTCGAAGCAGGTGAGCAGTGCCCCTTTTATTCCTCGACTAGCACCCATTGTAAATATTGGACTTTGAAAAGACTGTGCCTTCACTGTGGGGCGACTTGTCACAGACGCTTTGGGTACTTCTACTGAGACCATGATGGGGCAATTGTATTCTACTCCTCTGAGCCATGGTCACCATTTGACTAACTAGGGCAAATCCTGCACCCCACTGGCGGGCCCCCACTAGGCTGTACTTGCTGCATGGTGTTCATTTCAGACTGCGCCAGGAGTGGCGCCCAGATTCGAATCTCAACGCTTGCCGCCCCTGCATTGAAGCAACATGCCGGACCCCAAATCAGCTAAGGAGAACCTGCTGACCTCCCTTTGAAACAAGGTCCCCCTTGGGCTCGAAGGTGCCATCTCCCCCTCCTACACTGACGACTGGGGACTTATCCATATTACCTATTTCACAGGTCTATATGGATCCTTTCCTGCAGGATACTTGCTCTGAAATTGGCTCCCATAAGATAGACTTCAAAATGTGCATCAAGGACATTCGCCATGAGTTCACTGAGATACGGGGGCTTGTGGATGACCTGGAGCAAACAGTTGATACCCACTCTAAGGACAAAGAGATGCTATGGAGTTGGTTGGCGTTGCTCGAAGATCAACAAATAGAGCTGCAAACTAAGCAGAAGTGCCTGGAAAACAGGAGCTGTCGGAACAACATTCCCATTAGGGGAGTGCCCAAAGGGGCAGAAGGAAACTACATCATGGTCTTCATGATTTACACATGTATAATTAATTGTCTCTGAATGTGCGTATGATGTAAAGTTTTCTGACTCCCTACACTGGTATGAGAGGCACTATAAAATAAATAATATGCATGTAAAAGGGGCTATGGAAACATGAGGGGCACTGTCAGAGTGTGATCGAGGGAATAATTGAAGAGCCCCAACAAGATTGTTGTATTCTGGTGCACAGTAAGGTCATCATTTACTGTGCTCTAAAAGCAAATATAATCGAATATATAGTGAAGATATGTAGTTGAATGCACCCTTTTTGTAATTTTTTACCAAACCGTTCTTGGGGAGAGAAGCTCCCCTCACCCCAACCGGCATTTGTAGCTGTCAGGCTCTTTTGTTGCTCTTGCTGGCTACGCACTGCACTGGGGCTGGTCTGACAAAATTTGCTAAGGCTGCTTTGGGTTCCCAGTCCATCCCTGCAAGGAGGCCCCCTCTAGCCTTGGATAGGGCTTATCAAGTGGCATCTGCTCCCGGGCATCCCGTCTCAATCCCTGGCATCCTGGTACGTGCACACATTTTTACAGAGAAATAATCAATCCTGTGAGCCTCCAGAAGCAAGGCCGGCCTGTTTTTTGTGGCCACACCATCCAGCTCTTCTAAGATCTATCTTCTGTCAAGCTACGTTGACAGCGAGACTTCAAACCAATCACTGACAGATGGATTTGGATATCAATGGGGACACCCCTTTACTCTCTTGTTCACTTGGGACAGCAAAAGGTGAGCTCTGCCTTCGTTAACAGAGGCAAAGCATCTGTTGGGGCTCACAGCTGCCGTCTGAGATAAAGACAGCTTCTCATCTTACATGTCCAGTGGAGAAGGCCTGTGCCTCATCTGGGCCATGGTACAGCCTTATCGCCCAGACAAGCGACACACAGAGGTAGCATCTCAGGAGACCAAACACAACATCATTCAGCACCTCCAGTGCATTAAGAAGGACCTCTCACTGGTCGCATCTACCTCCGGCTCCGTGTAGTGTATCAACTGTTGGATGTTGGAGAGTGGGCCTCCTCCCTCTGCTGGAACTCTTGTGGGCACTGCGCCCTTGGACAGAGGATGCACTGGGCCGTGGGGGCCGCTTTAACTATTCCTACATGTTTGGATGCCGACTATTCCTGATGGCGAGCTCCCCTCAATTTGCACCCCAGGACAATTACTTCTTGAGCAAAATTTGGGCATGTTTGAGACAATCTCCACAGGTAGTGGATAACTTTGTGGGACCCGGTTGGTCCACCAGTTTTGGTTCTTGCTATTTGTTTTCATTCCCTAGGTTTATTACTGCTTAAGATTGTTGCTGTCAAATTTTTCAAGATGCATAGTACCTATCACCATTCCTTACATGGCAGGTGCATGCCCAGTTTGCCCCAAGTGTTGGCCTATTGGGCTGTCCGCTCCCCAGGAACTGCTCAGCCATCCTGTTCCTGGTGCTGGGAGGGAGCACGCAGCACAATATGAGAATCCTGGTACCTCTGACCTCACTCTCCCTACGTCCTTCTTTCCCATAGATGCTAACCCATGCCTTACTTACAGATAACCTTGGCCATGGGTACTAAATTGCTCTCTCTAAATGTGTGAGGTTTCAACACACCCAACAAGCGCAAACGGGTATGGGGCTACATATTGCAACTTGACCCATATGTTGTCCTCCTACAGGAGACACATCTTCTAAGGGTAGACACCCATTGAATGGCGCACCTGAAGTATCCATTGTGATACTGTGCACACTCATCTACTAAAACGCTATGGGTCAGTGTCCTCTCCAAAGCAGGCTTCGACTCCCCTGTCTCAAAGCTGGTAAGGGATAGGAAGAGTTGCGTCCTAGTGTTACACTCTTACATAGGGACAAAATGCCCCTCACACTTCTCAACATCTATTCCCCAATCACGTGCAGGAACTTTATTGTGTGAGCGACTGGGTGGGGTAGAGAGTGACATCCTCTTTGGTGGCGATTTTAATCTAGTGTGGGACCCAAACATGAACTGAAGCAGTGCACTGGAGCTATGTCCGCCTAACTGATGAGGGACATCACAGAAACGGGACTAGTAGACGCTTGACGTTATAAACACCTGGATGCTCTGGACTACTCATTTTACATTCATGTCTATGCATCATAGGCATGCATTGACCATGTTTTCTTAACTCACTCTCTCTTGCATGATCCTGAAACGATGGTGCTTGCCCCCGAGGCTCCTTCCTGATCCAGTTGATGTGTCCGAGTTCCAAGAGCCCTGCCCGACTCTTCATTACATACACTCTGGGAATGGGTTTAACCCTTTCGCTGCTGATGACGAGCTCAGCTCGTCATCACCCACGGGTGTCGTGTGCTGATGACGAGCTGAGCTCGTCATAAGTGAAGCAAAAGAGCAATTTGCAGCACAGCGCAAAAATCCCCGCAGCAGCCATGTGGTTAAGGCTGCCCTCGTGAGATTAATCTCCACCATAGCCATTGCCAAAGGGAGAGAGGCACTATTGGTAGCTGAGATTAAAGGCCTGGAAAAGCAAGATCACGTCACTCCAGCTGAATGCAACAAGTGTCAACTCACTATGCTGTGTAGTCAACTGATGGCTCATAGAACAAATTGTGTGAAACATTCCCTTTAAGCTTCAAACAGAAATATCACAAGGGGGGAATAAGGTAGGCCTGATGTCAGTTCAAGGACTCCGTCAAGCGCAGGCTACACTACACTGCTAGACTTCAAACTGAGGATAAGGGTTGAGCGATTTCTGAACTGGAAAAGCAGCAGGCGTTCTATGATTATTATCACACCCCTTACACATCTACCCCTTACTCTGATAGAGGAGTATCTGAATGCTTGTAATTGGGACTAGGGGTGGGCTAAGAATTCCACTAATTTCTGTCGGAGTTATGCCCACTCCGCAAAGAGTACGGAGTTCCGAAAAACGAAGCAAAGTGACGCAGAGGGCAGTTTTTTTCAATAACGACTTGTGAGAGAAAATAATGCGCTAGACCTCTTCCTTGTCGAGATTTCTCATCACGGGCGGTTGCGGCAGGTCACGACCGCGGACCGCTTGCTTTGAGGAAACCTGCAATTCGAACTGATGAAGCTGGCACTCGAGTAGAATGTCTACTTCTGCTGCAGAAAGCAGCAGCACCCTCTGGTGAGATGCATAGTGCCATATGCACTGACTTTACAGCGTGGGACAAACTCCCAGTGGCCAAAAATCAGTGCAAGCAGCATGAATTAACAGACTCCACCGCTGGCGGAACTCCGTGGAGTGCAGTGGAGTTTTTCTGGCACTCTGCAAAGTTCTGTGGATTAAAACTCTGCGAACACCACCCAGGCTTAATTGAGACCCCATCCATCCAAGCACGCAGAGCTCCTTGAGGCTTCAATCACCTTTGTGGAGCTCGTTAATGCAGTTCCATTCCTCTCTGTAAACTCCCAGGTTCCTGTTATCTTATACAGGCTGTTTCCATCTAATCTGCCGGAACATTTACTAAAATTATTTAGCTCCTTCATGCAGAACACAGGACTTACGCCCACTCTGGCGGCAGCAGAATGAATTAATGAATGGAAGGATTTCTAAAGCACACAGCTACTCCGAGGAGTGTCTCTGTGCTACAAGCAAATAGGAGTCAGAAAAATAAAATTAGAAGAAAACTAATTAGCGTGTGAAAAGCCAGGTCTTAAGTTGTTTTCTGAATGATTGTTCTTTATTCACTTGGCGGACTTCCACTGGCAGTTTTTTCCAAGCTTGAGGGCCCAGAAGAGAAAAGGATCTGCCTTCAGATCTAGCTAGTTTTACCCTCTGAACTTTGTCCGATCGCCATGTGAAGAGCACAGAGATCTTGAGGGAGAGTCAAATTGAATTCTAGAAGACAGATAGTCTGGGCCAGAATGGTAGAGTGCCCTGAGGATAAGGGTCAAGGTCTTAAACAAAAACCTATTTCTGACAGGAAGCCAGTGCAAGTTCTTCAGATCAGAGGTGATAGAGGCTTGCTTGGGATGATGTAGGAACTGGGGATCATCAGCATTCTGAACAGCTTGAAGCTTCTGCAGTAAATATTGTAGAAGTCCTATATAAAGGGCATTAGCATAATCCAGTCAAGACACCACAAGAGTTGGAACAGTGATCCTAACAAAGATGCAAAGAGAGTATTCTCAAACATTTTTGGCTATGTGCAGCAGACAAAAACATGTACTGACTACCATATTAATTTGGGATTGTAAAGTCAGTTGTTTGTCAATCTTGTTAACCAGAGATATCCCTTATCCTCAACAGCAGAAATATCCCTTCTACCCAAACTAGGGAAATACCCTACCCACTGCTCTTCCTACTGCCCCAAAGCACTTCTCAATACAGATGAGAAAATCATTACCAAAAGCTTGCCCACCAGTTTGGAGCGCTATCTTCCAGGACTCACTGACCCTAATCAGGTGGAGTTTATTCGCAATAGTTTTGGCAGAAAATGTGCTCTGGAAAGCACATTTAGTTGAGAAGTTTCACTGCCACAACATCACAGCATGCCTCCTTTCGCTGGATGCAGCGAAGGCCTTTGGTAGGGTGAATTGGTCCTTCTTTCGGGCAGTTCTGTGCAAGGTAGGCTTGGGGCTGGGAATGATAGCCAAGATCATAGCTTCCTATGTCAACCCAACAGCTACCATATGGGTCAGTGGGGGAAACACAGCCTCTATCAGCATCCTTAGGGGCACACGCCAGGGGTGCCCATTGTCACTACTTTTGATCGTCCTCGTAATGGAGCCACTAGCCATCACTATTCGTCGCACTGTTACTGTAGTGGGCATCCTCTTTGGGGATCGGGATCACAAGATTAGCCTGTTTGTGGATGACCAATTGCTCTCTGTCTCTCTGCCTGCAACCTCTTTACTAGCTATTATGGCCAGCCCTGCCGATTTGAGATGGTGTCAGGCTTCAAAATTATTATGTTTAAGTCCTGTGCATTAAATCTGACTATCCCCCAGTGTGATATCTCTGCCATGCACAGTCTGGCACCATATCTGGGCCTTAACCTGACTTCTACACTACCTACCTGGAATCAGGCTTATTGGACGCAACTTTGGAAGTTCATTCTGGGTGATCTTTGGAGGTGGAAGCTTCTTCACATCCCTTGGCTGGGCCGCATTAATGTAATAGAAATGAACATCCTCCCACTGGCCTTGTGCCTTTTCCAAACTCTACCTACTCCCATCCTCCAGGAGGATATCCTTTGCTTGCAGTGGGATTTTTGTTTGTTTATTTGAAAACGGAAACTACCAAGGATCTCATACTCCCCATTGATGCCGCCATGATGCGGGGGGAAGGGGGCGACTGGCTTGCCCAAACTTCCTCAAGTATTACTGGGCTGCCCAGTTACGATACATCTCGGAATGGGTGGTGTGCTAAAATGAGAAATACTGGTTCCACATGGATCAAGTGGTGGCCTGTACACCGCTATGGGACTCAGCCTGGCTACCTAGACAAGATACACCATGCAGCACTTACTTTGCTACCCCCAGCAAGTCAGTTCTCAACAATAAGGGCAAGCTGGCAACTAGGAGGGGGCTCACTACTTCCCCACTTCCACAACATACCCATTGTGAATAATCATGATTTTACACCTGCACTGCTACCACAGTCCTTCCCCACCTGGTGGGAGGGGGAGGTGGGTCAGATGCAGTGTGATCTCTTTGTAGGAATCTCCATAAAAGCCTTTGATCAATGCAAGGCTGATTAGCCCCTTCCTTAAACAGCTAGACTTCAGTATTGTCAGTTAAGCCAGAAGAAGCTACATACCTCCAAATATACTGGGGTGATTAGGCTCTATACTCCTTTTGAAAAACAGGAGAGATCATAGGATGTATCCAGGGAACTCATACCTAATACATATTGCAAACTACAGCATTCTGCATCCCATCATTCCCACCCCTACCAAATGCACTGGCACTACAGAGTGTATCTCGCCCCATGCAATGGGACACCCTATGGTGGGATATACCAAAAACGTATTGAAGCCTATGCCTCTACACCATTTATCCACTCCCTGCTTCCTACCTCATGGTCACCCTTGGTGTGCCGGCTCCTTGCTTAAGAAACGATGACACATGCGGACTGGAATCTAATTAGCCTCATGCTACATACTGCTTGGCAGCTTGTGCCTCTGACCTGGAAAAGGACTACTGACCCTTCCATTCTCAATGGTTCACTCATCTGTGGCATGTGATGGCGATAGTACAACTGTCTCATAATTTAAAGCAAACCAAGGACAAAAATTAATCTGTTTGGCACCCATTAATTCATTAGTGGACTCTCTTCGAGTTTTCATGCTTCAATCCGCTAAGGTTACAATCTTTACAGCTGTTTGATCTCTTCCCGGGAGCTTACTCCCAGTGACCGACCCCCTTCACTGATAATAACAATAATCTATGCTCTAATGTGCAACATTGTCCAGATCTTCGAGCTCTCCCAGGACAACTTTGACCAGGAATTGTTGTGTTTTGCTGTTCATAATATTTTCTTCTTTGATTTATGACATACTGTGCTGTGAATGACCCTTAAACGCACCTGCCCAACACTTGTGTAACACTTTTCTAATTTGCCATTTGCCACTCGTCTCATGCTATGCATACTTACTTTGTACCAACTGGGATTCTGTCATATTATGTTGCTTTCTGGCATCTATGTCATTCTTTGTTGTTACCACTCGGAAAATGCTCCTTAAAATCATTATGAGGACAATAAAAGATCTCATGCTTAATGAGGTCAACAAATTTGTGAATGAAGTTTGGCCTTCCGCTGGACACTGCAGTCTTTCTGCCATGTAGCAGATAAACCAACTGTGATTTTTTCAAACGAGATGACAAGTGCATACTAATCTAGTATATGTTATGTACCTGGATCTAGTGTCCTGTCATGGACAGAGATTTTGACAAGTTGGTAAGGTTTTGCAAAATATGTGTATCAAGGAGCAAGAAAGCTTACACTGCCTGTATGTCTTTGCATCCTATTTCATGGCTTAAATTAGCATACCAAAAACTGACCCTCGACAAAGTCCATTCAAAATGTTTACTTGCATTAGTTCTTATAGACTACTATTCTAAATGAATTTAAGTCAATTTCTTTGACTTTGACAAACCTAATGAGTGGTGGAATTCTTGTTGGAAATATTTAGTAGATAAGTATTTCCTGAACCTTTAGTCTAGGCCAATGGAGTACACTACATTTCTTTTGACTTGAACACATTTCTCAGAATGTACCACATCAGACATATTACAACAGCCTTGTATGGCCCTAATGCAGTGGTCAAGTAGAATGTATCAATTGTTATCTCAATGATAGTTTAAAGTTGGCAATGCAAAAAGGTTCACCATGTTTTACCATATTAAGAGAGAGAACTACTCCTGACATACGAGATAACTGCTCATGCTGTCATGAGTATTAGTCCATTCCTGCTTCTGAAAGGAAGACATCCTGTATCTCAAATCCGTCCCTGGTATTATAACAAACAATTGTCAAACTCAGAGGGGTATCTGGAGGCAAACAATGCAGCTGTGGAGAGTGATAAAAACCAAAGCTAAGACAAAGGACAAAAACCCTGGAAACGGAGTTGAAAATGTTGTTCACATCAAATTGCCAAGGCTCATCGAGAAGTGAAAGTCGACATTTCATGTCAAATCAAAGTGATCTAAATAAACAAAGGTAGTGAGGTGACCACAACTATGGGAACATGTGGAGATTATCTCCATGTAGTTTAGGTTTCATGCACCATAAATCTGGGGACCAACATAATCCAAAGGCAAGCATCCTTGATGTGTGTGGCAAATTGAATTGAATGAACTCTGATCTCTAACAGTCAAATGTAGTACAGTCCAAGGAAGACAAATGACAAGCATCCTTGTCAACCTTGGCAGGTTGAACTGCCTAGCTAAGCTTGCTAAATCCATAGCCAGAAGAGTTAAATCATTTCCCTGATAAAGGAAAAGTACTGTTTGACAAGTGGAGGTCTCTTTCAATGTAATCCTTTAAGGACAAAACACTACTGTTGTGTTTTTCCTAGATTGAACCTCAGCATCTTGTTTGTGTGTTTTGTGTATGTGGGGTGACATCGGTTGGGTCTTTGATGTCCCTGTTTGGCCCTCTGTTTGTTTTATTGATAAAAGTACAGCCTCTTTGGATTGTGGGTCTTGGCTTTGTGCTTGTACTGATGGAGTGGGCTTTCTCACATAACACAAACCCCTTAGGATGGAGTCAAAAGGTTTTATCATTATGCAGCAGCAAATGCTATTCTAACAACTCTAAACATTTTTTACACACAAATTACACAATCTATGTCAAAAATAGATGATTGGTCTAAACTGTCAAATTTAAAGAATCAGCAAATTCGGACAACCTTTCACTGGGCAATCCTGGTGGAATACCTTAGAATTAATGTAGTGCCTCAAGAGTTGATTTTTATGAACGCCCCTCATCTTTTTCTTAGACAATAAGCATTTAAAAAGAATGGGCCAGAGATTGGCTGCTGATGTACAAGAGACATTACTCTTACTTTGGTGCAGCAAACCTCGACAAACTTCTCCACTGAAAGGTGCATGAACTTCAGTATGTTCTAATTCTTTGGGTAACTTAAGGTCAAGAACGTGACATGGAGCAGTGTCAGCCTCGATCTGGATACCTGTAGAATGGGAACAGAGCATGGAAATGGAAAAGTCCATGTACGAAGGTTGAAGATGCCTGAAAAAATGAGTGCAATATGGGGAGCATGAAGAGATAAGAGTAAACTGAGTGTTTTGCATTGTTTTTTTTTTAAATTGCTTTATTTTTAGCACAGTAGGAAAGATAATTTGAAAAGGTTAAAGTACTGTATACTATTGCTCATAGTTGTATGTGCTACATGACAGTATGCACTACCTAAATGATGTAACGTTGCTCCTTTCTAGCATGGTTTTAACCACATCGCTGCGGCGGCTATTCTGCCGCAGCGCTAAGTGGGTGGGGCGGCCGCTCGGCGGCCGCATGCTGATGCCGGAACCGCTCCGTCATCAGCCGCGGTTGGACTGTGCTCATGACGTAGCGGTTCCGTCATGGCCCCGCCCGCTCAATAGAACGCGCCGCGCAGGCGGGCGGCAGGGCCATGACGGAACCGCTCCGTCATCAGCACAGCGCCACCGCAGCTGATGACGGAGCGGTTCCGTCATCAGCATAGAAAGGGTTAAATGGTAGGATCCCCTTTGGGGAAGGATTAATTCAGAATTTTTAAAAATAAAAATAACCAAACAGCTATAACTGTATTTTAGTTGTGCATTTAGGACATCCAACTTAAGGGTAACTACAAACAGATTGAGACTTTAAAGGGACATTCATGTTGTTGTTCGCATAGTATCTAGGTTAAATAGAAGTTTTGCAACGTGGATCTTTTTTGGATTTGCATGCTGTGCATTATTCCACCATCTAGTGGTTGGGTCCATAACTCTCCTCTTGAGGTAGTCTCTTTTCTCTAACCTCTGTTGGGCATCAACTGCCCTCACCATTTGGTGCTTAGTCCAGCCTTCTTCTGATGTAAGAGGCCAATCCCAGAAGCCTCTGCACATCTCTGGAAGCATTGCTGTAAGCACTCCCAATAATCAAAAGCCAGAAGGGTCTGTTCCAGGACGTCGAGTGATCAGAAGGCAATACCTCAATGCAGTTCACCTCTGAATAAGGTGTGGACATGTATCCCTCGACGCCTTCACCCTCAGATGACATCACAGTGTGCCATCAAATTGTGAAGAGGGCTGCCGACCGGTATCGGGTCCAGTTGAAGGAAGAGAAGACGTAGGCATGTTTTCTGCATGAGACACTCGTACACCCACAAAGCAAGAGCGAATACTTACCAATGCTCCTGAGCATCTTGGATCTAATCTCTTGTTGGTAGAGATTCAGGTTTTAGAAAATAAAATCAAAGTCGCTATCCAGAAGACACTGTTCATGAAAAAGTTACAAGAGGTAAACAAGACCATAAATGAGACCAAGCAAATACTTATGGATTAGAAGATTTCCAAACTAAAGAAATACATCTCTTGTTTCGCAACAGAAAAGGTTTATCACTATCTGAAAGATGATTACCAGGTTTCAAAAGAGAGTATGGGCAAAAGAAGAAGGAAAGGCGGGAGAAGGAATACAGGTGAGTGGACACCTGCTTCTGAAGATTGGAGCAGCAGTGATGAATCCATTAGTGGGGCACGGGCTGACCCCACTGCCCCGCATATGAAAGAACCACATGGACATGGTTGGAAACCTGGGCCGCCACCTCTTCAGACTTTTTGGACCCAATCATGGGGTTACCCAGTACCTACTTTTAAACCCACCTTGTTTGTAGGTCAACACAGGATGGCTTTTTTAGGACAGGGCCCCAGAAGACTCTGAGGCAGAAGAAGTGGATCCAGCAAATACATTGGAGTCCCCCAACATCACCTCAAAGAACCAGGGACATGACCAAAGATCCGACACCGTCAACCAGTCACAAAGCCAATTGATTGTTACCCTTAGTATTTGTCTCTTTATGGATGAAGTACTGGCTGTTTTCAACAGAGGACTTAGTTTTGTACTTATAAATCTTTGTGATGAATTTACCATCCAAAAGGAATTTTCCCAGTTCTTCAAGAAAGTTAAATTGAGATTTGTCTTTTATCAATCTTCAGAGCAAGACATTCATGCGGTAGAGGTCAATACTGTCCTCAAGAAGAAATCCTATTTAAATCCTCCTTTGCACATGCTACCACCAGAGGTTTTAACTTTTGAAAAGGCTGTACTGAAAGACTTTGATAAATCGAAGGCAACATTTCAAATCGCAAATAAACAATGAACATAATATTGGGCTCAGATCCAACGATTACCATCTAACCAGCTGATAATGGTGTGGCCATTGTCATTCTTGACTCAGCGACCCATCATGCTGAATGCCTTCAACAGCTGCAAAATGCCAACAATTCCTAGACTTTAAGATAGGATCCAAATAAGAGATTGCAGAGGACTATACACATTCTTGGTGAGGAAGCTAAAGAGTCTGAGTGAATCACCAATAAAGAAGCAGTTTTTCTGGAGGCTGATGATTCTAGGACATCATACTATAACATCTTACTGAAAATTCATACACCCCAATGGCCACCTCCAGGGAGACCCATTGTGTTTTGGATTGGTTAACTTCTTGAACGTTTCTCCAAATTTACAGATTTTATATTTAGACTTTAGCTGGTAAATTGCCATTCTACCTTCAATACACTAAACATGTTCTCAAGGTTTTGACAAATATTGCATTGGATACACAAACAAGAGGAGGTTTTGATGAGTTTGGGCATGGGGTCTCTTTATACTTGAATTCCCCAAGACTATCAAGACTCCTTTCAGGGAAAATGCACCATGTTCTTGAACTCCTTTGCATTTCATTATGAGGTGTGCACATTTAGCCATGAAAGAAAACTTCTTTTAGTTCCATCACCAGCTATATCTTCAGGTATCTGGGACTTCTGTGGGCAGTACTTTTGCCCTCAGCATGGCAAACCTCTACATGTAATCTTTCAAATGTACAGTACCTACATCTGCTCATAGGATTACACTTATAAAGTTCACATTAAACTTCGGAAACGTTATATTGATGACGTGCTTGTCCCCTTAACTGGTGACATAGAGTTGATTTCCACTTTTCTTGAGTTTCTGAATGGCAGACGCACCTTCCTGAAGTTCACATGTGAAAACAGTAGGGAGAAGTTAGCCCTTTCAGATCTTCTCCTCTATTCTCAAGATGGACAAATACAATCTGAGCTATATAAAAAACCAATGGCTAGGAACTCTCTTTTACTTTATGACAGCTACCACCCAAGGTGCTTATGGGATAGCCTGCCTGCGGGTCAATTTCTCAGGATTAAGAGAAATTGTTTGTAAGTGAAGAACTGCAACTAGCATTCTGCTGACCTGATTATTCAACTTAGAGAAAGGACATATCCCACATTCTTGATTAGACTGAGAGCCAAGCGGGCCTGTAATAACAACCAGGATACACTGTTAGAAGATCACCATCAACCAACCAATACATGATCAATTTGCATGAGTACTTTCTGCAGTTTCTCCACAACATTTCAGATATCAATCCAGCAGAATTGGCCTGTAGTAAACATGGGCTGTATGGAATACCACCACATATGTCTGCTATTCAGCAAGAGCCTAACCTGAAGGATCAGCTTGAGCACACCAGACCAATACAAAGAAAACAAAATAATCAACATACACTGTGGTCTCTGCAGAAAGTAATTGGACACTTTCCTTGTTGCTTCCGTTCATGTGCCAGTTCACTAAATAGTTAGCAGAGTTAGAGTTGGGTCATTCATCAGGATCTAGCTCCCTAATCTACTAAATGGTTGGGATAATATTATGAGGATAGGTAACGGTATCCAATCACTATTCTCAAGATAATGTAAGGTGAAGTGTATATAAAGATGTATAAAAAAGTGTCATAGCGCGGTATACACAGTCTGACCTACCCTGTCTCTGTCACCTAGCAAGCTTGGTCCTGATGAATTGCAATTAGATTGACAATGACTAACAGCGGCAAGAAACATGTTGATCCACCTACGCACAATACGTTGAGCTGACATAGATCATTATCTCTGTTGTCTGCCACTATTATAATTTTTTAACCAGACTAAAGGACCCACTTGTTACACTGTTAGGATACCACCTATTTAGTTTTAATACACCTTCACTTACACCAATCTACACTAATGCCCCCACACCTACACCCGCATTTCACAAAAAACAATTATCTCTAGCAAAGAACCCCCTACAGGGTGTCCATCTGGCATTGCAGTGCCGGCCCAACAAGGAACAATCCCTATGATGAAGCATGACACCCATCTGGGCATGTGAGGGCTCTTGATCCTGAGCAATCAGACCCCCCTGCTGATTCCTCCCTTCATATCGACCTGTCTTTCTTACAAGGAAGTGCATACCCCTTTGTTGTTACTGCAGATTGATTGAGGCGCACATATGCCGGAACTATATGCGCTCCATGTCCCTCGCTTTATATATTGTTTGTGCCAAATGGGCTTCAAGTCAGGAGTGCCATCTCCCATGTCTGAAGGAAGCCTGGGTCACATATGAAAGGCAGCAGAGGCTTTAAAGCCAATGGCATTGATATGCTGAATCACTAGCCATCCTGGTGAACACCTTCCACCAGAGTAGGCATTGTTCCTGGCCTCAGAGAGCATGGGCTCTCACCTGCAGGGGGTCAGAAACATGTCTGTGGTGGTGGCAGGCTAGACAATACCAGTCAGCCAGCACAGTAGATAGTAGTAGGATGTTTAGCGGGCACCTCTAAGGTGCCCTCTGGGTGCATGTCATAATAAATCCACTACTGCAATCAGTATGGATTCATTAAGACAAGGTGTTTGATACCAAACACCATAGATGTCAATGAAGCTATTATGTAGCTTGGGAGCCCAGTGCATATACTTAAGATGGCTTCCCCGTTCACTTGTACTATCTAGGAATTGAACTAGACAGCACAGGGGCATTCAGATATGTCCACAGATGTAATATACTGCACCCTGCTTTAGGGCTATAAGGCCTACTTTATGGGTGACTTACATATATTTCATGCAGTGTCTGTGGGCATGACACCCAGGATGTATAAATAAACAAGGAGAATCCTACTTCCAGTGTGCACCACAAGGATGGGGAACACTCAGTGTTGTGTAAAATACCCCTCACACACCAACAGGCCCCTTGGTGTCATGCTTCATCATCGGGGTCTTCGCACCCCGCTAAGGGGATGTGGCACGCTGCGACCTGCGACTACGCGGGAGCGTTGACAAGAATAGACTATGTGTGGTGTGTGTTGAGTGCAAGTGAGGGGATTAATGTGAGTGAAGGGTGTAGTGAAAAGTTAAAAAGTACCTGGCTAGTGGGTGGTGTGAAAAAACTTTATTCCGTACCCCTAGCTGGTGCTATTAAAAAGATGTGCAAAAAGGCGAAGATAGTTGTCTTAATTAGGGACCAAACCTCTGGTGTGCGTCGACATGTTTCGGAACTGGTGTTCATTCTTCAGGACGGGGCACAACTTCCCACCCCTACTCACGTATTTCTATAAAAAAGTGTTATCTTAATTCTCTTTTTACTAAAAAGTGATAACAATCTCACGAAGGCTAGCAATGTGCCTACAGCGGTATTTTAGGTTCAAGCAATTGCATGCCCTGAAAAAAGAAGAAAAACTCAATTTAGTTTGGTTACCATATATGATTGGCTCAGACAGGTGCAGTCACCTGGAGCCCCAAACAGTTAAATTAACCTGTAAAAAAGAGGGACACACATAACACACAACATATAGGACACACTTAAGGTTTTTTTTTAAAAAGTGTTCTATTTGGACATACTCATAGTCACTGTTGTTTATTGCCTCATGAGCATATTCCGAACATCAAGGTAGGTAGGTGGATCCACAATCTGTGAGGGTAAAGAAGTGGTTTCAGTGTTGTTACTCCTTTTACTCACTGTTTGACTCCACGCTAAATCTGGATATCTGGGAGTTGCTTTTGTGTATAAAATACTCACGAAATCCGCCTAAATTGGCCTCCTTCTACCACCTTGTGCTGCTCCGCTGTGAATGCGTTAGCGAGCGACATTGTGGTATATATTGGGGATTTTGGTGTTATCTCATTCGTTAATTAGCGGAAGTCGGAAGACGGCCATATAAGGGATATCCGTATCCCCGCCTATCGTATACATGTTCACCGTCTCGATGTAACATATATCCTTTCTCATACGTTAATTACCGGGTTTTTGGCAGACCAAATAAGGAGTATTCACTTCCCTGCCTATCGCGAGCCCGGACATGAGTTCCTACTGCACACGGGTCCTTCTGGGCATGCCCGGTTGTTTAGCATGTTCGAAGAGCTCGCGCATGCGCATATCGTAATCGCTGCGCCTTGGTTTGCTAGTTACCGGCGCATGCGCGGACGCATGAATCGTCTCTCTGTGTGGCACTGATCTCGTGCGATGTATGCCACCTTGGGCCAACGGACGTACTATTGCTTTCCCGGATTCTGAATATTGTTTATTTAATTTCTGGGGCATTCCATAGGACAATCCATAATTCAGTTTGTCACATGGGCAAAAGACATGAACAGAAAACGTGATTAACACTCTCCTAATTCATTTATATGCATGCTTTTTAAGGGCGTTCCGTAATTTCTTGTATCATTCTCTGCTGCGAAAGACACATCAGGTTGATTGAGGTCTTATAAGCCCTTCTTTTTCTGAAACCAAAAAATGAATTTAATGACGTTCCTAATGTTTCAATTATAGTCCAGTAATTTGGCTCCATGGAATGTCGTCATTAAGACCTGTGATGTGGGTTCCCAAGCGAAACACCCATCGTTGTTCTTTCTGGAACAGGCCTGTTTCAGATGTTAGACGTTCAATAACCGTCCAACGTAGATCATTAATGCAATGCTGACGTTCCAAAAAATGTGATGCCATCTTGGTGGTCGTTTTTTTACACCGTATATTGCTTTTGTGTTCCCCTATCCTCACTTTGACAGGTCGGGTAGTCATGCCTATATACTCTAGACCACATGGGCACGTTATCATGTAGACCACGTTCTTCGTGTTGCAATTGGAGAACTGGCGTTGTTTCCATGATGTGCCATTTCAAAAGGTTAGGGTTTTGCTTTTTTGGGTTTGATGACAGCAGCTGCAATCGCCACAGGGGAAATGTCCTTGGACCCCAGTCACATTCTGTCTTCCAGTGGGGTTTTGTCGTGGTCTCGTATGTACCAGCATGTCTTTAATGTTTCTGCCCCTCCGGTGTGCATGCATTGGTTTCTCAAAATCCAGGTCTCCACAGTTCAATATTCCCCAATGTTTATTTATGATTTTTGATACCTGGTTCGATATGGATGTATATGTCGTAACACAAATTGGTCTTTTGCTTGCTCCTTTATCTTGTGGATTGTTCTCTAGGAGTGCCTCCCTGTGGTTATTCCTTGCGCGTTTCATCGCCTTATCAATAGTTTTGACAGGGTATTGTCTCTGTACTAGTTTGGTTTTTAAATCCTTGGCCTGTTTGTTAAATTGGTTCAATTCTGTGCAATTTCTTCTGAGACGTAAGAATTGTCCATACGGTAAGTTCTCCCTTAGATGTCTGGGATGGAAACTATCGTATCGCAACAATCAGTTCCTGGAGGTGGGTTTAAAATGGGTGGTACTTTTCAGCCTTCCATCCTCAGTGTATATATTCAAATCCAGGAAAACCATTGATGTGTTGGAGATAGTGCTGGTAAATTTTAGGTACTCATTCTGGTTGTTGAGCCAAGTTACAAAATTCGTGGCACTGCTTATATCCCCATTCCATATGATGAAGATATCATCTATGTACCGTTTCCAGGTATTAATCTGGGAACGGTATGGATTGTATTCATGTGGGATCTTGTGCTGTTCCAGATGGTGGACGTATAGTCCCGCTAGACTTGGGGCAAAAGTACTACCCATGCTTGTTCCATGGGTCTGTAGGTATAGGGTCTCTTTATATTTGAAAAAATTGTCTTTCAAAGCCATGGTGATGCATTCTAGGACCAGGTTTCTTGGTGTCTGGTACTTCCATGTATTGCTGAAGAGCACTTCCTCTATGATCTGTAGTGTCTCCTCATGGGGCAGGCTCGTATATAAGCTCTCCACATCGAGGCTTAGTAAGAGCTGTGTGGATGGGTCAAATTCCTTCTCTTCCAGTAGCTGTAAGACCGCTTTAGTGTCTTTCAAATATGTGTTGGTTGATTGTACCATCGGTCTGAGGAAAGCATCCGAGAATTTAGACAATGGCTCCAGAATCGACCCAATCCCGGGAACAATGGGCCTTCCCGGTGGATTTTCGATGTTCTTATGTATCTTCGGGATACAGTAGAAATATGGTATTTTCGGAGTAGGTTGTTGTAGGAAATCCGCGTCCTTTTTGCTGAGCCAGTCATGGGCTAGGCCTTCCTCTACCATGCCGCCAATCCGGGTCCGAAGTCTTTCTGTGGGATCTCTTTCCAGCATTTTATAGTTCCGTTCATCCGATAGTAAACGCTGGCACTCTTTATCGTATGCCTCCAGGGTTTGCAATACTATCGCTCCCCCTTTGTCTGCTGGTTTTATAACAAGCTCACTGTTGGTTGTCAGCTCTCTTAGGGCTTGTTGTTCATCACCACTTGTGTTATAGAAGACATTCTTCCCTTTTGTATTCAGTTGGTTGACCTCAGTGGTCACTGCCTTTTCAAAGGTTAGGATTTCTACGGGAATTGTAGAGTCTGGTGGGGTGAAGGTTGATTTCAACTTCAAACCCGTGTCTGTTTTATCTTCTGGTAATGGCTTGTCTTTGAAGAAGGCCTGTAGTTTTAGTTTCCTGAAGAAATCCTGTAGCTCCATGTTGAGTTTGAAGACATCTGGTTTCTGAGTTGGTACAAACCCCAGGCCTTTGTTTAGAACATTCTTCTGTGTCGCTGTTAGTGTCATAGGTGTGAGATTCACAACTAGGTCCCTCTCTTGCTGGTTGACGGTTGGTTGGGAAGTGATCCCGTCATGCTCCGGGTTGTCCGGGCGTTGGGCTGCTCCTGGTCTTCCCAAGCGACAGTGTTGCCTTTCCGGTTCTTGCCTCGTGTGTTCTGGCGTGCCCCTAAAAAAGGTTGTTGTTGCCCTCCATATGGTTGTTGCTGGCCATAGTACCCTTCGCTGTATTCTTGGTTCCACATTGGTCCAAACTGAAAAGGGTTGAATTGTGGTGGGCCCATAAATTGTGGGAATTGATTTTGTGGTTGATACCCACGCCATCCCCTTTGTCTAGGGAACTGCTGTCTCCTTTGTCTCCAACCTCCTCTGCGTTGTCTGTTTCCTCTATTCCCACTTGAATTGGAACCTGAGGAGCCATTATCAGAAGTGTCGCTATCCGCGTCGCTGTAGGTGCTTTTGGAGACGTAATCCACCTTCGTGTATGGATATGCATTTTCGGGGGTAAACTTTGCCACATCTTTAGTTAATTTCTTAGTTTTACTCTGTTTCAGAGTGAACTCGAAGTCAGTCATTTGTTGGTTTAATTCCTCATGTCTAGTTTTCAACTCTTCTGGTGAGATGTATGTTTTCAGTTGGACCTCTATTTTGTTTATTTCAATTTTGAGTTCCTGTGTGATCCTGGTAGCTGTCTTAATTATGAGTACTAACCAGTCTCTTGAACAGTGCCATGAGATCAATGACCACTCTTTCTTAAAAATTAAATCGTTTTGGAAAATGAGTGGTTCATTTTTAACAATTAGGCCAGGTGGTGCCATTTTGTTACGAAGGTACTGAGTCATGAACAGCCCATGTAGGGCTGCTTTTATTTGGTTACGTCTGAGATTCAGCAGCTCATTCCAATCATTTGTTTGTGGGCCTGTTTCCTGGTTACACAGGCCTTCGAAAAGGTTGGTATCAGATAGGATCTTGTCAATTTCGTCCTCTGCAAAGGTGAGGCCGTGTTCATCTTCCATTTTGAGGTGGACCGCTGGCTTCTTTTATTATACCTAAGTGTGTGTCTCTATGTGTGTGACGATGTGTGTCTGGAGAAAAAACTCCCGCAGCTGTGCGCTGCCTAAAGACTGCAATACCAACGAAGGGAGGTAGAGTAAAAAGATAGGATTCCTACTCCACAGGCACTGATAAATAAACAAGGAGAATCCTACTTCCAGTGTGCACCACAAGGATGGGGAACACTCAGTGTTGTGTAAAATACCCCTCACACACCAACAGGCCCCTTGGTGTCATGCTTCATCATCGGGGTCTTCGCACCCCGCTAAGGGGATGCGGCACGCTGCGACCTGCGACTACGCAGGAGCGTTGACAAGAATAGACTATGTGTGGTGTGTGTTGAGTGCAAGTGAGGGGATTAATGTGAGTGAAGGGTGTAGTGAAAAGTTAAAAAGTACCTGGCTAGTGGGTGGTGTGAAAAAACTTTATTCCGTACCCCTAGCTGGTGCTATTAAAAAGATGTGCAAAAAGGCGAGGTTAGTTGTCTTAATTAGGGACAAAACCTCTGGTGTGCGTCGACATGTTTCGGAACTGGTGTTCCTTCTTCAGGACGGGGCACAACTTCCCACCCCTACTCACGTATTTCTATAAAAAAGTGTTATCTTAATTCTCTTTTTACTAAAAAGTGATAACAATCTCACGAAGGCTAGCAATGTGCCTACAGCGGTATTTTAGGTTCATGCAATTGCATGCCCTGAAAAAAGAAGAAAAACTCAATTTAGTTTGGTTACCATATAGGATTGGCTCAGACAGGTGCAGTCACCGGCATGGTAGAGGAAGGCCTAGCCCATGACTGGCTCAGCAAAAAGGAAGCGGATTTCCTACAACAACCTACTCCGAAAATACCATATTTCTACTGTATCCCGAAGATACATAAGAACATCGAAAATCCACCGGGAAGGCCCATTGTTTCCGGGATTGGGTCGATTCTGGAGCCATTGTCTAAATTCTCGGATGCTTTCCTCAGACCGATGGTACAATCAACCAACACATATTTGAAAGACACTAAAGCGGTCTTACAGCTACTGGAAGAGAAGGAATTTGACCCATCCACACAGCTCTTACTAAGCCTCGATGTGGAGAGCTTATATACGAGCCTGCCCAATGAGGAGACACTACAGATCATAGAGGAAGTGCTCTTCAGCAATACATGGAAGTACCAGACACCAAGAAACCTGGTCCTAGAATGCATCACCATGGCTTTGAAAGACAATTTTTTCAAATATAAAGAGACCCTATACCTACAGACCCATGGAACAAGCATGGGTAGTACTTTTGCCCCAAGTCTAGCGGGACTATACGTCCACCATCTGGAACAGCACAAGATCCTACATGAAGACAATCCATACCGTTCCCAGATTAATACCTGGAAACGGTACATAGATGATATCTTCATCATATGGAATGGGGATATAAGCAGTGCCACGAATTTTGTAACTTGGCTCAACAACCAGAATGAGTACCTAAAATTTACCAGCACTATCTCCAACACATCAATGGTTTTCCTGGATTTGAATATATACACTGAGGATGGAAGGCTGAAAAGTACCACCCATTTTAAACCCACCTCCAGGAACTGTTTGTTGCGATACGATAGTTTCCATCCCAGACATCTAAGGGAGAACCTACCGTATGGACAATTCTTACGTCTCAGAAGAAATTGCACAGAATTGAACCAATTTAACAAACAGGCCAAGGATTTAAAAACCAAACTAGTACAGAGACAATACCCTGTCAAAACTATTGATAAGGCGATGAAACGCGCAAGGAATAACCACAGGGAGGCACTCCTAGAGAACAATCCACAAGATAAAGGAGCAAGCAAAAGACCAATTTGTGTTATGACATATACATCCATATCGAACCAGGTATCAAAAATCATAAATAAACATTGGGGAATATTGAACTGTGGAGACCTGGATTTTGAGAAACCAATGCATGCACACCGGAGGGGCAGAAACATTAAAGACATGCTGGTACATACGAGACCACGACAAAACCCCACTGGAAGACAGAATGTGACTGGGGTCCAAGGACATTTCCCCTGTGGCGATTGCAGCTGCTGTCATCAAACCCAAAAAAGCAAAACCCTAACCTTTTGAAATGGCACATCATGGGAACAACGCCAGTTCTCCAATTGCAACACGAAGAACGTGGTCTACATGATAACGTGCCCATGTGGTCTAGAGTATATAGGCATGACTACCCGACCTGTCAAAGTGAGGATAGGGGAACACAAAAGCAATATACGGTGTAAAAAAACGACCACCAAGATGGCATCCCATTTTTTGGAACGTCAGCATTGCATTAATGATCTACGTTGGACGGTTATTGAACGTCTAACATCTGAAACAGGCCTGTTCCAGAAAGAACAACAATGGGTGTTTCGCTTGGGAACCCACATCACAGGTCTTAATGACGACATTCCATGGAGCCAAATTACTGGACTATAATTGAAACATTAGGAACGTCATTAAATTCATTTTTTGGTTTCAGAAAAAGAAGGGCTTATAAGACCTCAATCAACCTGATGTGTCTGTCCCACAGAGAATGATACAAGAAATTACGGAACGCCCTTAAAAAGCATGCATATAAATGAATTAGGAGAGTGTTACTCACGTTTTCTGTTCATGTCTTTTGCCCATGTGACAAACTGAATTATGGATTGTCCTATGGAATGCCCCAGAAATTAAATAAACAATATTCAGAATCCGGGAAAGCAATAGTATGTCCGTTGGCCCAAGGTGGCATACATCGCACGAGATCAGTGCCACACAGAGAGACGATTCATGCGTCCGCGCATGCGCCGGTAACTAGCAAACCAAGGCGCAGCGATTACGATATGCGCATGCGCGAGCTCTTCGAACATGCTAAACAACCGGGCATGCCCAGAAGGACCCGTGTGCAGTAGGAACTCATGTCCGGGCTCGCGATAGGCAGGGAAGCGGATACTCCTTATTTGGTCTGCCAAAAACCCGGTAATTAACGTATGAGAAAGGATATATGTTACATCGAGACGGTGAACATGTATACGATAGGCGGGGATACGGATATCCCTTATATGGCCGTCTTCCGACTTCCGCTAATTAACGAATGAGATAACACCAAAATCCCCAATATATACCACAATGTCGCTCGCTAACGCATTCACAGCGGAACAGCACAAGGTGGTAGAAGGAGGCCAATTTAGGCGGATTTCGTGAGTATTTTATACACAAAAGCAACTCCTAGATATCCAGATTTAGCGTGGAGTCAAACAGTGAGTAAAAGGAGTAACAACACTGAAACCACTTCTTTACCCTCACAGATTGTGGATCCACCTACCTACCTTGATGTTCGGAATATGCTCATGAAGCAATAAACAACAGTGACTATGAGTATGTCCAAATAGAACAATTTTTTAAAAAAAACCTTAAGTGTGTCCTATATGTTGTGTGTTATGTGTGTCCCTCTTTTTTACAGGTTAATTTAACTGTTTGGGGCTCCAGGTGACTGCACCTGTCTGAGCCAATCCTATATGGTAACCAAACTAAATTGAGTTTTTCTTCTTTTTTCAGGGCATGCAATTGCATGAACCTAAAATACCGCTGTAGGCACATTGCTAGCCTTCGTGAGATTGTTATCACTTTTTAGTAAAAAGAGAATTAAGATAACACTTTTTTATAGAAATACGTGAGTAGGGGTGGGAAGTTGTGCCCGGTCCTGAAGAAGGAACACCAGTTCCGAAACATGTCGACGCACACCAGAGGTTTTGTCCCTAATTAAGACAACTAACCTCGCCTTTTTGCACATCTTTTTAATAGCACCAGCTAGGGGTACGGAATAAAGTTTTTTCACACCACCCACTAGCCAGGTACTTTTTAACTTTTCACTACACCCTTCACTCACATTAATCCCCTCACTTGCACTCAACACACACCACACATAGTCTATTCTTGTCAACGCTCCCGCGTAGTCGCAGGTCGCAGCGTGCCGCATCCCCTTAGCGGGGTGCGAAGACCCCGATGATGAAGCATGACACCAAGGGGCCTGTTGGTGTGTGAGGGGTATTTTACACAACACTGAGTGTTCCCCATCCTTGTGGTGCACACTGGAAGTTGGATTCTCCTTGTTTATTTATCAGTGCCTGTGGAGTAGGAATCCTATCTTTTTACTCTACCTCCCTTCGTTGGTATTGCACCCAGGATGTATGCCATGCTGTGTTTTCACACGTGTTTGCACCAGGTCATGCAGCCTGCAATGGCAGTCTGCATGAGTTTGGTGGTGGGTCCCTTAGGGTAGCACAATACATGCTGCAGCCTTTAGGGGCCATTTACTAGGGACTTACAGAGGTGCTAAAGGTCTTGCCAATTTTTGTGCAATTGAACAGTTACCTGTTTTAGGGAAAGAGAATTTGTGTACAATCGAACAGTTACCTTTTTTAGGGAAAGATCACTGGCACTGGAGACCTAGCTAGCAGGAACACAGGGACCTTCAGTCAAAATTGCATCAAATACCAGGCAAAAAGTGGGGGTGACCATGTCAAAAAGGGGTACTTTCCTAGAGGCAGCAATTAGTACACCAGTCAGGATTCCTACAGGGCTGTTGGACAAAGTTATGTACATATCTTGGAACAACAATGGGTATATAGGCTTAAAACCCATATGAAAGGACTCAACATTGACATTGTGTGTAACGCCATTATGTGATTACCTCCCTTTGGCACTAATCTTTATCCTAACTTGTGGATGTTTTCTCTAGTCATCTGTTTAGATGCATTGTGCTTCTTAATTGTGAGCATGAAGGAGATTGTAGTACTTGGCCACCGACATCAGAGCGAATTGACTATTGGTAGAGTGACTTTTACTTTTCCTGTAATATAACTCTGATCATTTGATCATTGTCTGATAAGAGCAGTCAACTCCCAGGGTGCTTAAGAGGAATAGATGACTTCCTGCAATCTGTTGTTATTTTGTAGTTTTAATGTTCTCTCTATGAGTTGCATCTTTACGTTTATCTTTCTAAATCCCAATCAGTGTATGGGCTATGCTATATGTTGTCAAATATCGTTGGTTGTTTCACCAGTAAATTGGAACTACACCTGCCATCATTCTACATGTGGTTGCATCTGTGTGACATCATTTGGTGTCCACTTGAAATTGTTTTTATATGGGTGGGTCTGAAGAGCTACTGCTCACCACTTCTGGCAGGACATCGTTTTTTGACAGTCACTTTTTTAGAGTATATGCTGTGCTTTCTCCCCAATGAGACAAGGGTTATTGCTACGTGACCTTTATTTGAGTGCCACCCTATCCTATTTGGGGAAGTCTGGATGAATTCTCAAGTGTTTGTTCTTTTCTCTCTCTGTGAGCTGGAAGTTCATGTATGTATCCAACAGTAATGCCAAGGCTCAAAATGTGCAGATTGATCAACTTGCCTCAAAACTGTTCACATGTGGCGTGTCTGTCTGGGTTGGTAAAATGTGCTGCAGTTCGTGGACAATGATTGCTTTTACATAAGTCTAATGTTTTTTTAATCATGATTTGCAGCCTTGTCAACTTTGGCCCTAAGCTGGTGAGTTGAAGACAGTAGACCCAACGAGTATGTGTAAGCAGTATTGATGTATGCTGCACCACACTTAGGTGTCTGTGTCACTTTGAGGACATGAACAGTGCAGCTTTGAATGCAGCACAGTTACAATGGTTTAAAAAATGGATGGCAGGATGCCTCTGGATTGCCAAAGAACCTGGAGGTCTGGATCTGAGTCTACGCCTACTGGCTCAGATACAACTATGTCTCCCCCTGAGAGAAAGGGCAATCCCCTCAGACCTACAAATGGTATGCAAGTGCTGGAACAGTTCACTTAGACAGGCACATATAAAGTCCCCATATCCACCAGACATTCCCTTGGAAATATGTACAGCACTACCACATGGGGGAGATTGGCATAGATTGCAGGTATGGAAGGAAATGGGTATTTCCAAGATAGGGGATTTATACGTAAACAACTCCTTGCTTCTTTTTAATGACCTACTGGAGAGCTATGACCTTCCGTAAGGGGATTTCCTATTGTATGCTGCCCTGACGGCAGCTATCACAAAACATTGGAGAGAAGGGGTTGTGGAACCCCAGACCTCCCTGGTTGGTCAATATATACTGATAGCCGCTGGAACTTTTAAAGCGGTCACTTGCCTCTATGGACGCCTCATGCATGAGGTACGCCGACCCCTAAAAGCTCTACGGCTCAAATGGGAGGCTGACTTAGGTGCGCCCATAGATGAGAAACCATGAGTAGAACTAGTGGAAAGGGCCTGGAAGAGCATTAGAAATGCGCGATTCCAGTTGATTCAATTCTACGTCCTGCATAGAGCATACCTTACCCTGAGTCAGATTAATGAATATTTTGATGCCCAGACCGGCTGTCTGAGATGTAACCTGGTGGGAGCGGGGTTTATCCACATGTTTTGGGATTGTCTACAAATGAGAGAGTTCTGGAGAGACTTGACTAATAGACTAGCGATCCCAATAGAGAGAGATGTATCTGTGACCCCAGGGTGCTATCTACTACATTAGTTTCCCCACACCTCTAAAAACAGGTCACGAGTACAGTCATAGACTTGGGGCTGGTGCTAGCTAAAAGAGAACTCACTAGTCAATGGAAGGTGAAAAATGGCCCTAGTGTATTGAGCTGGACGAGGGAATTTGGGAAATGGGCAGAAAGTGAAGGGACCTTCCAACAGCAAATGGCTAAAAGGACCGAGAATGAAAAGACGCTGGAGGCAGCACGGGCATGGGTGGCTTTAGTAGAACTATTGAAACAACCCATTAATGAGGACGATGTACAACCTGACGTAATAGACCATCCTCCAGGGGATTGACCGCTCAACAGATCTAGTAGCCTGGATTGCTGACTGATTGACTGACCTGCCTGCTATGATGTGCATCCCATGCAACTTTATCAACGGGATGAGCCTAATGGTCTGGAATACAGTATCTGCAGTTAATCTGTCCAACTCCTAGACACATAAGACTTGACGACTCAGCGACATACCTGGGGGGAGGGAGGAGGATAGTTTAAAGGGAAGAGGGGTGGAAGGGAGTTAACTTGGAGGGAGGTGAGGGATTATCTGTTAAGTAGTAACTGGAGAATAATATGCTGAAGAACTACATTCCTGTAAATGTGATTCCGCTTGTATTCACAGGTTGTATTGTGAGATGCATAAAACTGTTTCTTAAAAAGTAATAAGAATCTGGCATGTTTGAACTTAATGTGCAGTTACTCGTTGGTAATATTTTCTTAATGGTCTCTTGGTTGCTATTTTTACAGATGCACATAAGATGGCAATTGCCATATTGACTATGGATCAGCGTTTGCATTAATTCATTGTTAAAGTTTAACTTTTTTGACTCGCAGAGTGATATGTTTCAGAAATCATTTTCTGAAGAATCCCATACACCTCATAGTAGGGTAATTATTAGTGGCCGAAGCATGTTGACCAGAGTATCACGCTTGGGGGAAAGCCATATTCCCCAGTATGCTTTTAATATTCTTCTCGGGGACAAGTGTTAAAATTGAGGGGCATATTCACAAGGAGCCATCGCCGAATTAACTTGCACTTTAGCAATCCCAAAGTCATGACAAATTTATCCCACCATTCACAAGCTGGTGCTAACAGCAGACATCACCAGAATTCCGACGATAACAGTCCCAAAACCTAAGACCACGACGGACACCAACAACTAACGCTAATGAGATGCGGAGTAGGAGTTCCCTTTCAGAAACACACGAAAAAACAACAACACCACTTTCACTTTCAGATGGATGACTATATGCAGTAGGCAACAGAGTTCCGCACACAGCCACACCCGAAGAACAAACAATGCCATGGAGCTACTCATCATGCAGCTCGGAGCCCCAACAGGGCCACAACACCCACCACCACCACCACCACCCCAGGGACTGATACCACCCCCAGTACCTGGACCAGCACCCCCCCAGACCTCCACAGAGGCAGCACAGAGTAGGACAGCGGACCTACCGAAAACGCACCACTCTCACAGACCTGAAGCCCGAGGAAGTCATTGCCCACTACAGGCTTCAAAAGGACAACCATTCACCTCATCATGACCCACATCGCCCACAGGCTGACAGCCCTAACACAGCGGAGAACCAACATCCCTCTGCAGGCAAAGCTGCTGGCTGTGCTGCACCTGTTGGCCTCCGGTACCTTCCATCCAACAACTGCCAGAGTCGGAGGGGTCTCACAGCCAGCCCTATCAAAGTTCATCACACCCATCCTGGATGCCATCCTGAGCTTCATACCCCAGTACCTTCACTTCCCAACACTGCGCAGGAACAGTTGGAGACTAGCAAGGCTTCTACGCCATGGCTTTTTAACCAATAACATCCACTAAATTCATTGGGAGCTTTTTAATACTGAGCCGAAGTTATGCGAAGTGTTTAGCACTGAGACGCCTGCGGGTATTCGTTCGCGCTTTAGAAATGGCAAAAATAAATAAATAAATAGCCAGCTTTCCGGCTGAATTGGGGGCAATCGACTGCACATATGTCCCACTTGTGCCCCCTGCGGATACTGCACACCACTACTGCAACAGAAAGCACACGCATTCCATCAATGTGCAGGCAATAGTGGACCACCAGGGACTCTTCATCAATGTCATCGCCAACTACCCAGGTAGTGTGCATGATTCCTTTATCTTCCAACACTCCATCATCAACCAGCGCGTCCAGGATGGAACATATGGAACAGGACTGCTTGTTGGTAAGTACCAAGTCAACACACCACACATTCCAATGCTTCCAAAGCTCAGTGCACAACTCTGGGGATGCACATGTGACCAAACCACAATCAACATGTCAAACTACAAGACCACCTACCAGACACAACCACACCACTCCATGGTCATCCTGGACTACCCCTGCACCCAATACAGACATTTCATGGCACCACAACTCCACAACAGTTGAACATGTGGAGATGTGAAATGCAGCCATAAAACTTTTGAAGCACTGCTCTGCCCACATGACTCTACCCCAGTCTTCTGCAGGTCAGCCTCCCGTGGAGGCGGGCCTGTGCCGCCGGCTGTGCATCTGGGCCCACTAGCCCTGTAGATTTCGTGTCATCCCCCTTGTAGTTCTGACATTGCATTTCTGGGTGCCTGATGACTGTTGATGTAGTTGTCAGCATCAGCTACTCCCTGTGGGCTGGCTTACACTCACCCCACACACAGCCAGCACAGGCGTCACTGGATTGTTGAACCTGCCATCATATTCTGCCGAACCAAGTATTGACTCTTTTTTCCCTGCCCTGTCACATGTGATCAAGGATATGATATGCACGCTGCCCTTGGATGATGACACCCCTCCGAGATCCGAACACACCCAGCCAGAGGCAGTACAATGCGGCCCACATATGCACCAGGGGCACCATGGAACGCACATTTGGCGTGTTGAAGTCACGTTTCAGGTGCCTGGACGGCACAGGTGGGAAGCTTCTGTACAGCCCGGACATTGTGGGCAAGCTGATCATTGCATGTTGTGTGTTGAAAACCATCTGTGTTCGCACCAGAGTCCCATGGATCCCAGTCCCAGAGGTACTGGCCGATGATGGTGGTGATGGGGCAGGTGGGCCACATCCCACTGCAGCAGCGGCAGGAATGGCCCGAAGGAATACCATCAATAAAACTTACTTCTCATGAGCACGTTACAATCAAACGACAGTAGTAAATGTCCAAATGCACTGCAAGTGTGAATAAAATGTATTTACAGGTTTCAGCTTGTACTTGTACATTTTAATGTAACTTTTCCCTGCGATTTCAGATGTGATTTGCCAGGTTGTGCACATTTGCGGCATCATTTGTGTCCTGTGTTCAAATGTGGTGGGTGTGCCATTTATACCGGGATATTGTCAATGTCGAGGTGCACGCCTGCCTATGTGTGTATGCTGCACATTGGGTATGTCACTCTTCCGGCCCTGATTTTTCTGCCACTGGTCTCCTTCATGCAGTGTGCCTTTCGGTTTTGTTCTTCCACGGTGCTAGCTAGATGTGGTGTACATGTAGTCCTCTGCAGTTGGCCAGGGTGCATCTGTGGTACTCCGCTATTGTTAGATTTTGTTCTGTGGCATTTTCCGTATGCTGTTCTTGTGCTTTTTCCCTTATTGCGCGTGTGTATTGCTGCCCTCGCGCTGGTTGTCATTGTTTTCACACTCTTGGCCATCGCTGTTTTTTTCTCGATGGGGTGTGTCTTTTTATCTTCGTCGAGGTGGTTGTATCACGGGCATTGGCCACGGTGTTGGCAAACTATTGCATGCTACCACGGTGTTGTACATTCCACAGTGTCACAGAGTTGTTTTCCCGCAATGGGCTGCAATGTTGAAAGTTGTGTTACACTACTCTTTCAGTAGTTATCACACGTTCTTGTGAATATACCCCTTAGTTTAGGTCCACTGAGAGGCTGTTTTAATCACCCTTTCATTCTTCTTTGCTTTTGCACTACACTCTGTTTACTCCCTCCAACATCATTCAGTTCACATTGGTGTTACCTCTTCTAGAGCAGAAAAAGTGACTCCTTTTTGTCTGGAGGAGCTGTAGCCCACTCCTGAACCACATTTTGCAGTGGTCACAGGAGAAACCCGACGATGAAGCATGCCACCTATGGATGGGTGAGGGTTTTCATTTTTAAAGAATTACCTTCCAAGAGGCCTCTACTTGTCAAACACTACTTTTGTGTTTTTTTCTAGATAGACCCTCAATGTCCTTTTTGTGTGATTTGTGTATTTAGAGGTGATGTTGGTTGAGTCTTTAAACACCCCTGTTTGGCCCTCTGTGTGTTTTATTGGGGATGAAGCAATACAAAGGCAGAGTATGTTGCGCAGCGGTCAGAGCGGCTGACTCAGGAGCTGGAGGTCCGGGTTCAAGTCTCAGCGTCTGCTCAACATCCTGTGATTCTGGGCAAATTACTTATTCTTCCCGCACCCAAGCGCTGCGCTATATAAATCTACAAACATATACCTGGTCAATTCTCTCCTAATTAAATTCTGGCCGTGGTAATTTGGCCAACAGTGATTGAATATCCAGTCGCAAAGTAAACACATTCAGAAATAAAAACTATTTTTATTTCTATTGTCAAGGTGCAATGCTTGGAGTGAAGGACAAACGCTTTCCTAAATGTAGCTTCCTCGTTCATTTCTCATTATCGTGCAAAACAACAAATTACCCACACATCTGAAAACGCATTAAGTGGCAAAGTGCATGACAGAAATCGAACAACCCTTCTCCTAGTGTTGCCAAAAGCAAGTACGTTACTTATCGAAGTATATCCAAAATCCAGCTAGTTCCTGCCTTGCCTCAAAACAGGGAAAAAGTGACCAGTGCTTCAGTCTTGAATGTGGTTTAGTGTTGATCATTGTACACTGGAAAACTGAGGGCAAAAGAAGTCAAGCGACCGCCCAAAGGAGGCATTGGGTTAGCCTTTGACCCAAAAGCGCTGGGTCTGACAGTACTGAACGGCAACATGACGGGGGACAGGCCGGCCGGAGTCACGTTCCTGAGTGGTAGGGTCCACTCAATAATAGACTATACAATAGTAAGTGACAAATTAATCCCTGTCATCGAGACCTTCAAAATCGTCCAACGATCAGAAAGCGACCATTTCCCCCAAATAACCTCTTTAAACACTGCGCCAAACTTGGCACCGAAATTAGCAAGTTTGCTTCACCAAGCCACTAAATTCAACTTAAAGAAACTAAAATGGAGAGGAGAAATGTTGGAAAGAATTCATTGTGCCGCAATGGCTCGAAAATCCGAGTTAGGGATGCAAAAAAGAAGGACCTTGTAAAAAGTTGGGAGCTACTGGTCCTGGACCTTCTTCACAAATTTCCCGCAACTTCAGGTGTTCGGAGTAATTCCGCCGCTAAAAAGGAGCCCTGGTTTACCAACGAACTGAGAACAAAGAAAAGGAGGGTAGCAAATGTTGTCCGTCACCTCGCGCGGAACAAAAAGCTGGGGTTACCATCAAACAAAGGGGTTCTGACAGAAGCCAGAAGTTCCTACAGGAAGGCTCTATACATTGCAAAATCTGCCCATAAGGAGAAGTTATGGAATAGACTGTTAACTGCCGGAAAACATCCCAACAGTCGTGAATTTTGGGGCATCATCAATGACCTAAATAAAGGACAAAAACTCTCTCAAGAAGCGGGAGTAGGAGCCGACACCTGGTCTCAACATGTGCAATCTCTTTACTGCACAAGAACAGTTGGTCTTCTAAATAATACGCAGGTAACAAACGTTGCAGAGAATGGCCAGTTGGAAATCTACAGCTCAGCCACGGAAGGACCGGTGATAAAGGATTGCGCGAAAGAGGAACTGGCAGTCCCAGAATTGACAACTAGAGTGGAACTGGGAAAAACTATTACTAGGCTAAAGGTTGAAGGAGCACCAGGTCCGAATGGGCTGCCCAATGCCATTTTTAAACATGATACGGAATTTTGGGCAGAGATGCTGACACCATTGTTTAACCAAATCTATCGTGACACACAGGCACCTGCATCATGGAAGGGGAACGTGATTCACCCAATCTTTAAACAAGGCGACCATGGTAATCCAACAAATTACCGACTAATATCATTGATAGATGTGGAAGCCAAGCTCTATGCCTCTTGCATCCTCCTCAAACTGCAAGATTGGATAGAAGAATCTCAGAGAATCCCCTGGTTCCAGACGGGATTTAGGAGGGACATGGGGACAATCACCAACTTAACTTGCCTGTCAGTTTTAATGGACAGAATAGCAGTAAAGGGCGCACGATTATACGCCTGTTTCGTCGACATCAAATCTGCATTCGACAGAGTAAATCGAGAGCGCCTATGGGAAAAATTGCAGCTTTGGGGGTTGCCTTTAAAATTAATACAGGCAATAAAAGCTTTGCACGAAGATACATGGGCAAAGGTTAAACTGGGAGATGGAGCGTATACAACGAGGAATATACCAACATTCCAGGGCCTTAAACAAGGTTGTGTTCTAGCGCCCACCCTTTTTAATCTATTCCTTTCTGATCTTGCAACAGTGATGGACACAGATGAGGTGCATCCACCCTCATTGGCAAACCGGCGAATTCCCTGTCTGCAATATGCAGACGACATTGTCCTGCTGAGCAAAACCCCAGTGGGTCTCCAAAGAGCTTTAAACATCTTAGCAGAGTACCTAAGACAAGAAGGATTGGACTTAAACAAAGAAAAAACAAAAGTAGTACGTTTAGTGGACCAAAAAAAACTTAGTTACACATGGTCATTTAACGGGACAAAGGTGAACGAACAAGGCTCGTATAAATACCTTGGAGTAATAATATCCCAGGGAGCAAAACTAACAGAGCAAAAAACCGCAATTCGAGCAAAAGCACAAAAACTAATCTTTGCTTACCGACTGCTAAAAGTAAAAATGAATTGCCCAAATTACAGTCACCTCCTGAAGGTTATGTCAGCGCAAATATTACCATCACTATCTTACGGTCTCGTCACCTGGTGTGGCAAGGAAGCAGACCTGCTAAACGAGCTCCAAACAAAAATTTACAAAGCAGTTTTTAACCTCCCCAACAGTGCTTCAGCATCGCAAGTAAGGCTGGAATTCGGTCTGCAAAACCAGAGATATAGGAGCATGAGCGGCTTCATAAAACTGTGCCACAAATTAAGATCTGCAGATCCGGATTCGATGGATTGGTTAAACTGGGAAGCTATAAAAAATCAAGGAGCAACTGGAACCCCTTGTCCTTGGGGAAAATATCTGAAAACCTGCGTGAAAGAGCTGGGGCTGGAAGGAATTTGGGAATCTGTGACGGACAAAGCAACAATAAGTAGACTAGCCAATAAGGCAGCAAGGTCGAAATCTTTTCAAGAGGACAAAGCATTACTGCTCAAGCGGCGACATGGTTGGACCATAATTAACTCCTTCAAAGCCGGACGATCGCTTGCATATTTAACCTCTCATTTTAATGTGCACATAAAAAGAGCCTTTACGGCCTACAGGATGGGTTTACACATTTCAAAAGACTAAGCACCTTCTTGGAAAGGGAAACACCAGACTGAGAGCTGTAGACTTTGTGGCTATAAAACGGAAACATTAGTCCATTTTTTGTGCGTTTGCCCGGCCCTCCTGGTACAACGTCGAAGATTATTGAAACAGATCTGTAACGAGTTAAAAATTCGTACCTGTAGGCAAGCTGTAACTTGCTGGCTAGGAGGGAGTTCAATCATTTTAGCATGCCGGGGAACAAAATTCCTGGCAGAAGTGAATAAATGCTTGAATTTTGTGGAACAAGGACATGATGATATAAGCGGTGTAATAACTCTATCCTGATCCCTAAGTCCGGTAATCCCTGCACTAACATGAACCAAACATTTCGACCTCTTAATGCCGGTGGGAGTTTACCCGAGGAAGCTTGTTTTAAAATTGTGTTATATCATTTAACAACTGAAGAGTTCAATCTTCTTTTTAGTAGTAATTGCTTCCTTTTTATTATAATATTGACTTGTGGAAATTGTAATGATTTTAATTAATTATGCAATAAACATTCTGATTCTGTATCATTGTACACTGGGCCTTCCTTGTAAATCGGAATCACAAACTGGATACAACAGCCGTTGAAAAGCAGTGGCCAAATCCAGCTGATAAAGAGAGTGTCATGTTACCTTAAAACAGTTTAGCATTGTTTTTACACTTAACGGTAGAGTAGATATTAGTGTATGAAACTGCTTGAATATTTAAACATGAGCTAAGGATTTACATTTTTCGCAAAAATCACTGTTTCGAAACTATTATAGGTTTTTAGAAAAAGTGAAAAGCACGGTTTTAGCTAGTTATTATTTGAAACTATGATTTGGGAGATATTTTACTGCAAAGCAAAGTTGGGGAATTTGAGCAGTTGTCGTTCCTGTGCCCAAAGCAGTTAATAATAAGGAGAATGTCTTCAGGCACTATGAAATATGCAGCTTCAGCAGAAGTGACAGTATTGTGCGCTTTTATTTAAGAATAGACTCTGATAGCAACTAATTATCCTATGTGATATGGCTCTAAATGTTTCATTTTGGAAAACAGTTCATTAGAAAGTCTCATGTTCATGTAATAAGTATCATTGTTTTGACGACAAACATCTCTGATGTAATTGCAGAAGAGCATGTTTCATTTATGAATGGAAATTTAAAATACTTACGACAAACAGCTGTAGAAATGTACGATTCCCACATTTTAGTGACTCAACTGTAAAAGTGTTGTTTATAGTGGCAAGAATGTATAATGCAAGGTAAAAATAATTGATTAGCCTGCAAAAATACATATTTGACTTATAGCCAATATTGTTTTGCTAATCCATGTACTGGCGCAGGGCCTCGACTCACAACATTCGCAGGTTCAAAGTGGGAAAGTGGAAATTCTTGAGAAAAGTATCAATACATTTCTAATCCACCATGAAATTCACAAAGATTTCTGATAGTACTCTTGGAATCTGTTGCCATCACAGATTCCCTAGGAGAACTCATTTGCATATCCATTTATGCAAATGAAAATGTACAGATGCAAATCTAAACATCTAACTCGAACGTGTTTTTCACTGTATGTTATAATATTTTATAGTACGTTATGTAGCCTTTCATAGAGAGCATCATAGCACTCCTACTGTCTGAAGGCACGACAGGCAGACTTGAATGTGTGGCTGAAGAAATGCTTGGTGACAGCGTGGCCAATCTGGGAAGCGATGGATGAGGTGCAAGAGGTCCTGGCAGGTGGTCTGGTTGAATTGATTATGCGTATATAATGTTCATAGAGGCATGTGAAATAATTAGGGTATGTTTCATGCAAAATGTATTCTACATACCTGGCGCAGAAGGCATGCTGTTACTATTTATTTATTTTGTTTCCTGTCCGCAGCATACACACTTACCTTGTAAGTTAGGTTATGTCCCAAAGGTAATATGTTTTGTTGTTGTGTGCACAGTAACACTCTTTGTAGTTGTGCTTTGCCACAAACCAGTGCCATGCATCCGTGTTGACCCCTTGTGTAATATGCCTCTCTTCTTTTGACCTAAGCCAAAACAAAGGAAAAACTCTGATGATTGGACAGCTGAATCTCTATTCTCATTTTTAGATAGATTACACCTTTTCTCGCATTTAACTCCTGATAGCTGACAAGACTCTGGGAGGCAAGGACGCCTGTGACAGTGAGTTGTGAATATGTCAAGTTCAAGTTCAATTTATTTATGATTTTGGAACTCAAAAGAAGAACAAAAAATGAAACATACATTCTCAGACAGTAAAATATGATTTACAAATACACAAAATATTCTAAAACATCAGATAAATTCCATATTAATAATCATGACATCCATATTAAGTTTGAATACATATCTAAAAAACATTTTAAAAAGTTAAAAATCCTGTGACAAAACATTTCATTTGGTGGATTATAGATGGCGTCTATAAATGCGGAGGCAGACAAAATGGATAATTGGAGACAGATTGGCCTCACCACTTACGTCGATATAATAAAAGAGCAGGACAAATAAAGAGCACATGGGTAACATCCTGGATAGAATTATTACACAAATTACAGACTGGGGAGGAACCGTACCATTTGAATATTACATTTTTTAGTGGAAGAGAACCCTCCCTCAATAAAAGCCAAAAACTGCGCACTCCATGGGGGAGGTTCCAAGTAATGTAAGATTGTACTTTATTTATCAGACAGGAGTCAATAGCTGGATGAATGCCTCTCTTTAGAATACGGGCTTCCCTTTCCATAGTGAAACTTAATTTCCAGGTGGCCTGTTTCAAAATGGCCTTTAGCTCATATGATGATAAAGTAAAAAGTACAGATTCATTCAATTGAAGCAAGTCAACGCAATTCTAAATTTGTTTACAATTAATGATTGCTCATTTAAGGTTCCTAATAATTCTTTCTGAATAAAAGATCTTAATGTACCAGGATCACCCTTTACAAGGCTTGTGACCCATCGCACTATCCCTGCAAGACCCTGTACCCAACTACTTCGCAGACCAAATTCCAACCTGAGTGCGGCGACAGGACAAGCAGAGTTAACTGAGGCTAGATTCCGTAAGATTTTACCTTCTGTTGTATTTAAAAAGCTCAATTTTCCTGAGTCGAGTAGTTCAGTACCATACAACAAGGAAGCGGGAATTTTAGCACGAAATACCTCTAGTAGGAGTGCAAAGTGTCTTCTTCCTGTGGATCTATAGAGGGAGGTTAAACTTTTCCCTTGTGCTATTGCTTTACGGATATTGTTTTCTATATGAGCCTTGTCACTTAAGTTTCTGCACACCGTTTTTCCTAAGAAGACATATGATTTTACCAATTCCAATTTTTGTCCACCTACAGACCAAGCATAATTCCCATACTTCAACTTTTTCCTTCCATTCATGCACATTACTTTACTTTTAGACACATTTATCTTTAACTAATGGGCCTCTGCATATTCATGTAATACCTGCAGACGACTATTTAATCCCCTCGGTGTTAGATCCAATATTAATATGTCGTCGGCATAAAGTAAACAGACAATCGATTTTCCCCCCAGTAATAAGGCGATACCTTCACTTAAAGACAGGGCATAGGGAAGGTCAGATAAATATATAAGGAGAATAGTAGAGGGGCCATTAAACAACCTTGTTTTAAGCCGTTTATTGTAGGGATAACTTGGGAGAGACCTCTTTCCCCTCCCATCAAAACTCTACACCAAGTATCAGTATGGAGAGCACAGACTAACTACACGAGGATAACCGGCATGCTTAGGTCTGACAGTTTTCTCCACAGCAAAAGACGATCTACTTTGTCAAATGCTGTGGAGAAGTCTATGAATGCTGTGTACACTTTTCCTCCTCGGACTTTAACAAGTGTGAATATGTCATGAGGAGTGCTCTGTAAATTGTCTCTCAATGTTATGCCTAGTTGGGTTAGGAAGTTTTGGATTACAGTACCTAAAGGGTCTTGCCTGCGTTGCCTGAAATATTTATTTGCATTCCTTTATAATTTTATGTAGGTGATAGCAATGTAATTAATTTTCTAGAGCAGTATAGTTTATAGAATAAAACTCATCAAGCCTGACACAAGAGGTGTCTTCCAACCAAGAGTCATCTCTGTCATCTTTGCCGCAGGAGTAAATTGTTAGAGAGTGTTGCCACGCGTGAAGTAAACTCTCATATGCTTTGGTGGCATGCCACCATAGTGTAAAATAGTGTAGCACACATCAGGATCAGATAGAAATGTAGATCAGAGCAGAGTAGTACATAGGAGACTGGAGGATTTCCACTGTGTAGAAAACCATAGAAGCATGTAAGAGGTGTAATACGATTTATCTGAGAAAGTGACCATTTTGTCAGATTGAGTAAATGGACTGCCCTCCCTGGACACAATCAAGCGTGCATTATGTATTGACATAAAGCTCCTGTGATCTTTGTTAGGTACTTTTGAGCCTTTTTTATATTTACATCATGAGCATTGACTGCTGGACCAATATAAGCTCCACTAACCTGAAAAGAGAGAGCTAATCTACAGTGGCACCACTAGGCTGCTGCTTTTTCCCACCTGGCATTGGTCATCAAGAGTGTTCTTTTCTTGAGATTAACTTTTATCCACTACTGTAGAAATCTGGTTGGATACTCTGATTTAGCTTTACACTGCTAAACTAATATTTAATCCATGACTATGGCTAGGTGAGATGAAGAAATGTCTTCCAGTAGGAAAGGCCATCTTTAGAGGACAAACCACATTATATATTCATGGAACCATAAAGGAGCTTGTCTCAAGCCCTCAGAGGAGTTGTGGGCTTTTCAGATTGCAGAACTCTTTAGGTCAGTCAGGTTGTAGGCAAACTCTGATGACAGTTCAGGAGATTTATAGCGTGTCTATGTGAAGAGACTTGTAGTCATTAAAATATTCACAGCATGAGCAAGTAGAGCTTGAGGCGGAAAATGAATAAGCTATTTTACATTAATGCCGATGCTAATCCGTATTGATCTTTTCATGGATGATACCATAGATTTAGGTATATGAACAGCTGTTTATCTCCAAACACTCAGCATGCTGAACAGTGTTTTATACAGTTGTGATACTATTAGGTTTTTAAATGTTCACAGTATCTTTGACCAAATGTCAACGACTTTAGGCAGCATTTATCTTCATTACAACTTGCTCTCTCCCAATGTCCAGCTTCTACTGTGGTCAAGTTATAATGCTAAGAGACAGTGCCTCTAGACTTAAAGAAGCATTTCTACTGATATCTCCAGAAATCACTTTGGGCTTTGCTGGAGAATACTCTGTTTCTGGACAACTTATCGCAAAACAAGATTACAACCCAGAATTTATTAGGCTATCATACTAAGTTCCAGGACTGGAAATAGTGTCATTAATGACTTTGAGGGAGGTGGTCAACCTATATGGACTAGGAGTAGAATGAGGGTAGTGCAGAGTTGCCTACCCTTTCAGAATATTCTCTATTGATCACAAACTGTAAGTTTTGATGTGTATGCGTTTTTCTCTCCTAGAGGAAGTTCAGGTGAATGTCAGGTCTCATCAAGTAATGTCCATCCTGGCAGCCAGGTCAAAAGGAAGCCATCTCTTTTCTGCTCTTTTACTTTTTGAAAGAAGCTGGCAGATCCTTCAGGATTAAGGTCACACAGTCATCAAGGACTATAGACTACTGGCGGGAAATCAAGCATTTCTGATACACCGAAAGGTTCATGCTTTATAAACAGATTGGCTATTTCTTGTGCTAAGGGTTTATGGTTGAGATCATGTCCATAATGTTTTTAGTTCTATGGCCAAAGTCAAGGGCAGAAATGTTCTCTGTTTTCCTAACTGAGTAGAGAAAGATACAACATTCTCTCTGGAATGTGCCAATTCTGTGGTAAAAACCAACTTCTCAGAACAATATGCATGTTTCTACTAATTCTTAATTTGATAAAGTACCTCTTTTTGCTTGGTTACACCCATTTTTTGGACTGATGTGGCTTTTTTTACCTCTGTGTACCAGAGCACCACTGTCTAGTCCTTAGGGCATGTGGTCTGACCTCTAAAACATGATACGATTGGCATATTTAATATTCCAGTAAGTCAACAGTGTAGGATAAACGGGAATGCAACAATGGCATAGAAAGTTAAAAGTCAACTGTGGACTGTAGCATCTACTGTGCCATTCACCAGGCTAAAAAGAAAACATGACTTCAGGCCTCCACGCAGGGCCTGACTCCTGCAGCATTTAAATCTACAGGCAGACCTGTCAAATGATACCTTTTACCAGGAGGGAACCCTACTTTTGAATATTAAGTAAGTCACCCATAAGTAGGCCCTGGGATTTAAATGTAGAACATTTAAGAATGTAATGCTTGCATGACCTTAGAGTGATTATTCTTAGAAAAGCTTTGGATGATAAGTGGTTATGTAAAGTGCAATTAATATGCTAATTATGTATATTAGGTTTTGCATAAGCTACAGAGATGTTTCAACCACTGGTTTTAATATTTATTTGAAATCCAATTCAATAGTGATGTTTGATTTGTATAAATGTAATGGAAATGTACCTCTTAAAAAGTAATATTTCCGTGCCTGAATCCCCTGCAAGCAAATTAGCACTGGCCTGCATGTAGTGGCCTGACATTGCTACAATGATGAGGTGTAAAATACTGCTCTCAGAGCAGAGACAATGGCTTCGTCTTGGCAGGATTGCCCAGGCAAAGATCGTGACCCAACTTAAACCTAGCCAGGCAGTTTAGAAATATGCAGAAGCTTCACTATCTTCATAGGGATCTGAACCTTTATAGTTCAGTGATAAAGGAAGAGTGGAGGACAGGAAGTCTTTTGATCTCAAAACACACTTTAATCTCCTGGCTTTAGTTTCAGTGGAGGAGTGATCGGGTCCTGGAACCAGTTTAGAGTAGTTTAGTGGGAGGGGACTACCCGTTACTTTAAACAGTCTGCTAGTTGTGCACACGATCTCTCCAGGGGCAGAGAGACTTTGCCATGTTGGATTTTATTGGAAATAGTACATGTTACAATACCTTTCAGCAAGTCAAACAGGATGTGCTGCAACAAGTGGAAAGGTCCTTGGGAACATTTTGCCCATTGGTTAGGAAGTGTCCAGGTGTCACCCTAACCACTGTCTATTGAATTGAACAAAGAAGCACCTCATCCCAACTTCTCAGAACCCTCTCTGAGGAGCTGGAGATTTCAGTTAATAAAAGACCACAATTTACAACTTAACTCCTTAGCCAATGATAGACCTTTAATATTGGCGCTTACTAATAGAGGAAACTAAGAAGACAACCAAGACAGTAAAATGCACATTTTTGAAAACTTGAAGATATAGCATCAGATACTTCAAAACAGAATTCATAACCAAGATCAGAATCTCCGTGAAAATCTAGACTCTTACTCAGTGAGACCATTCTTTTAATGAAATACCAATAATATTGCTTCCTATTGAGACAAGCTTGCAACGAAAACTTCACTTCTCACATCTGCTCATTCTTTGTATGTTAGCTCCTCCCATTGTTATCACACAAAAAGTGGTGTTCGTAGACTTAATTATTCAACTATATATTAATATGGCAACAAGACATACGTACTGATATATATACTGTCTGTTAGCAACTATGAAGGAGGAAAATATGTAAAACAATACTGACAATGATACCCCAGACAACATTGTAGTTAGCAATAATCGTCGTGCAGTTAAATGGGCATATATACTGGAAAATGAAGATGTAGTGGTAAACATTTATAGCTCTTTTGCCAACACATTTGGAACTTATAACATTTCTCAAATTGAGCCTAGGATATTTTTAGACCTACACAAAACGTTTTTCAAGGAACTCCTACTACTAATGAGCAAAAGACCAAAAAAGATGGGAGGTGTAATTGATTAAACCTTGGTTTAACAAAGAGTGCATCACTGTAAAGTTAACTTTAGTTCAGGCAATTAAAAACAACAATGTATTGGCAGTTAAAGAGGCTAAGAAAGAATATAAGAGAGCCTTGGCTGAAGCCAAATCTTGTTGGGACCAAGAAATTTGGTCCAGTATGCTTTCAGCGGCCAAAATGAAGGGCCAAAAATTATTTTGGGAAATAGTGGCAAAAGGCAATAAAAAGGAAAAGGCCTCACGAGAGGTCTTCCTTGATGAGGCCACTTGGATCGACCACTTCACCAAGTTATACGATATCCCAGAGGGGGATAAGTCTCTGCAGGTTGTACATACACCACCATCTGCACCTATAAAGAGCATGCCCATAGTCTTTGGCCATCAAGAGACTGAACTAGCCATTGCCTTGGTCAAAAATGGGAAGGCCCCTGGGCTTGATAAAATACCAGGTGATTTATTCAAACATGAAAAAAATATCTGGGTCCCATATATAAATCACTTATGTAATGTTATCGCTGCTGGTGCAGAAATTCCGGACACCTGGAAAGGGGCAGAAATCATCACTATTTTTATAAAGGGCGATAGGACTCCTCCAAACCGGACATCACTCTTGCTACTCCCCCTGGTTATCATTTCACTGGCATTAATCGAGACAACTCTAAGACCGGAGGAGGTCTTGCGATCATTGCTAAATCCCATCTCAAATTAAACCTCACGAAAATTCCCAACCTTGGCATCATCGAAGCCGCTCACTTTTCAATTATGGACCCTGCTTGTTCCATCTGTGCAGGCATACTGGTCTATAATCCCCCGGCCGTCACCTCTTCCTCCCTCATCACTCTGATTCACTCCATCGCCGATTTTTCTCTCAAACACCCCCATTTTACTGTTTTAGGAGATTTTAATATTCATATTGACAATCCTTCCTGTACATTAGCCTCCTCTCTGTTAGAAACCTTACAAGGACTCACCTTGCCTCAACTAGTGACAGGTCCTACTCATATAGCAGGCCATACTCTTGACCTCGTTTTTTCCAATCTTCCTTCTCTCTCCACCCTTCCCCCCACTCCTTTGACTTGGACCGATCATTATCTTATTCCTTTTTCCTTCATGGCCCCCTCCTCTCCTCCCCCTATCCCCCTTAATCGAGTTAAAGGTCGTAAATGGACCAAAGTTACATGTAACTCCCTGGAAGCTCATTTACATTTTCATTTTAACCAGCTAAATAACCTCAATTCAGAAACATTGAGATTCAATTCGGCCCTCTCGAATGCACTTGACTCGGTTTCCCCTCTGGTTCCCGTCACTTCTTCCAGATCCCGTCCTTCTGCCCCCTGGTTCTCCCCTCTGTTGCGTGAGGAAAAGAGCAAGTGTAAGCAGCTGGAACGTAAATGGAGATTGAACTATGATCTTGTAGCCAAATTGGCCTACAAATCTGCCCTGAGTAAGTTCCGCAAACTTACACGCTCGTCCATGAGAGCTTACTTTTCTAATTTAATTCAACAGGCGCAGAATTCCTCCAAAACTCTTTTTTCCATAGTGAATGATTTCGTAAATCCTCCTGCTTTGAAATCCCTCTTTACTCCCACTCAAGATCTCTGCAATGGATTGTCTGATTTTTTTCAAGAGAAGATAGTTAAACTCTCTTCCTCCTTTGCAGAAATGGCTCCGGATTTCTCTGATGATTGCCCTGGCCTCCCCTCCTGTTCTTTCAACTCTTTTAGCGAGCTAACTCCTGATCTCGCGTTAGCTTTATTACGCAACGTTAAGTCTGGTTCCCCCCTGGACCCTGTTCCTGCTAAAATCATGGGTAATCTCGCCCCTATCCTTGTGAATCCTTTTCTTTCCATCTGGAATGTCTCTTTGTCGCAAGGTCTATTCCCCTCAGTTTGGAAACAGGCCAGGCTGGTCCCCATACTGAAAAAACCTGGTGCAGACCCTCTGCTTTTTAGCAACTATCGACCTATTTCTCTCCTGCCTAAACCCGCCAAGATACTGGAGAAGGTGGTTCAGAAACAAGTAGCACTGTACTTAGAGTCAAATCAGCTGCTACACGACACTCAGTCCGGTTTTAGATCCGGCTATAGCACCGAGACTGCGCTGCTCGAAGTTTCTGAAATTATCAGGGAATCAGTGGATAGGGGCGAGGAGGCCATGCTGGTCCTCCTCGACCTATCCGCTGCTTTTGATACTGTCTCCCACAAAATACTTACCTCCCGCCTACAGCAGCTAGGGGTCGGTGGGACAGTGCTGGCCTGGATTATTTCCTTCCTGTCTAGCCGTTCCCAAAGGGTTATGATGCACCCTTTTGAATCTGAAGACAAACCCCTCCTGTGTGGAGTGCCCCAGGGCTCTGCCCTGAGCCCTCTACTGTTTAATGCTTATGTGGCTCCTCTGGCCAAGGTAGTTGAATCCTGGGGTGTCAGGGTGGTCTCCTACGCTGACGATACTCAGCTTATCTTTTCCTTTCGAGACCATTCTGACTCCCTCTTCTCCAACTTTAGAAACTGCCTTGGTAACATATGCTCCTGGATGTCAGCCAATCACCTTGCCCTTAACACCGACAAAACTGAGGTTCTTTTTTTCAGTAAAAAATCCCCCCCCCCTGCAACTCTCTGGTGGCCTACCATTCTGAATCCCCCACCCTCTCCCGTGAAGGCAGCTCGTAACCTGGGCTTCATTTTTGACAACTCTTTGTCCGGAAATGCCCAAGTTAACAAAGTGGTAGGGGCCTGTTTCTCTAAACTCCGCATGATCAGAAAAATCTTCCCCTTCCTCCCTCTATCCTCACGCAAAACCGTAGTCCAGACCCTTATCATCACCCATCTGGACTATGCTAATAGTCTATATGCAGGTGCCCCGCACTATCTTATTGACCGCCTGCAAATGGTCCAAAATGCGGCAGCCCGGCTTATCGGTAACATCCCTGCCCGTACTTCAGTCAGAGCCTACCGAGAAGAACTCCATTGGCTTCCCATTTCACGACGCATAGACTTTAAAATCCTGATCCTGACATTTCGGGCTATCCATGGTACTGGCCCACTTTATCTGAAAAAGCGTCTCAGGATCTCTGTCTCAGCCAGACATCTCAGATCCAACAACCTTCGTCTTCTGTCGGTCCCTAGATTCAGGCTTTCTCGGACTGGCGGCAGATCTTTCACCGTTACTGCCGCCAAGCTCTGGAATAGCCTCCCCCTTGACCTCAGGTTCTGCGAATCTGAGCCAGCCTTCCGACGCAAACTCAAGACCTGGCTGTTCACTAGGCGGTAGGACTTGGAACTGCCAACTCTTCTCCATTTCCCTTTTTCTCTGTTAGATATGATCTTGGTTACTCCTCATGGGGACAGTTATGTAATCTTAGCGCCGGGACACCTCCATCGGAGGTAGCTGCGCGCTCTATAAGCTCCATAAAATAAATAAAATAAATAAATAGGAATGACCCTGCTGACTACCGCCCAATTAGTTTACTTGACATATTACAAAAAATCTTCTCAAGGCATGTTTTAAATTGTATTCACACATGGATGGAAGAAGAGTTAGTGCTCACAAACTATCAAGCAGGGTTTAGAGCTAAAACAAGTACCATCGACCAGGTACTAAGATTTTGTTGTTTATGCTGGAAGTATATTACCTTAAGAAAAGGCCACCTGTACGTAGCATTCGTTGACCTTAGGGCGACGTTTGACTTAATCCCACGAGAATTGTTATGTAAGACCCTTAAATGCCAGGGGTTATCAGCTGACTTATTGAAGCTGGTCATAAAATTACACATGAACAATTATGCAAAAGTTAGGTGGGGACCGAACGGGGAATTATTACAACCTATACCAATTAAGAGGGGAGTCCGTCAGGGATGTGTGTTGGCCCCAACACTCTTTTCCCTGTTTGTCAACGACATCCCCTCTTGTATGGAGGATTGTGATAATGATTTCCCAAAATTGGGGGGCGAATGGGTTTCGTCCCTCCTTTTTGCGGATGATACCATTCTTATTTCTCAAACACCCCGGGGCCTAGAGAATCTACTGAACAGGTTTCAGTCATACTGCAGCACAAAGGGCCTAGAGATTAATGTAAAGAAAACAAAATATATGGCCCCAAACGCCCATAAAAATTTAAGGGAAAACCTGACGTTAAATGGACAAAAATTGGAATGTGTCCAGAATTTTACCTATCTGGAGGTTTCTCTGGATTCGAAATTAACATAGAGAATTCAGATAGAAAAAAGCAAAATAGTGTTTAAACAAAATTCTTTACCTATAATGAAAAGACATGGTAAAAGCCTGAATAAAGCAGTCACCCCGGCTTTAGAGATTTTTAAAATTTAAATCGGCTGTACTATACGGGGCAGAATTATGGGGACCTATGTGTAGAAACTCCTTTGAAATTGGAGAGAATACGTTTTTCAGGGCGTTGTTATAACTACCAGTCAGTACCCCGTTGATTCCCCTTCTTTTAGACCTGAATATGAATCGCATAGACCACCATGCAATTCTGAGACCGTTGATGCTCTGGGTCAGATTGTGGATGATCCCAGAGCTCTCAGACTATAAAGAAGGTCTAAAAGGAGTTATGGATCTAGATTGCTGTAACAAAGTTCAATGGCTTAAACATGTAAGATCCTGGTTGGTAAAAATAGGTTTAGCACACTTTTGGAATGAACCAGTATCAATGAACTCGTCCTCAAAGAAAATTTTAAAGCTATCATTCTGGTCATATGTGAGTTAAGAGACAGTGAACATAAAAACACATGGATCTCTGACAAATAATGTCTTATTGTTCAAAGACTTAGGGGCAGATGTATCAAGATTCCATTTTGCGATTCCTAAATAGCGATTTTTAAGGAATCGCTATTTAGAATTCGCAAAATGGAATTTATGAAAAAAATCGCAATTTTATTGCGATTCCTTAATCTCCCTTATTTGCGAATTCGCATTTTGCGAATTCGCAAATAAGGAATAATTTCCCATGCATTCCTATGGGCCAGGAGGCCCATAGGAATGATTGTGAAGTAATTCTCAAATTGCGAATTCGCAATTTGCTAATCGCAATTTGAGAATTATTTCAAGGATGCAGGGGTGTCTCTAAGACACCCTGCTGCCCCCCTGAAATGTACATGTGTGTGCATATGGCACACATACATGCCCTGTGGGCATGTATGTGCATCACATGCCACCACCAAAAATGCTAAATTGTGCATTTTTTAAAGACTTCGCAAATTCCCATCAACTACAACTTGGTGGTAATTTGCGAATTCTTAAACATAAATCGCAATTCAAAAATGCTTCATATATAGCATTTAAGAAATCACAAAATTGTGATTCCTTAAATGCTATGGCAAAATAAGGAATCGCAAATTTTTGCTATTTCTTATTTTGCAAATTTTTGATGCATGCCAAAACATGCAAAACGACCTTTTGCGATTTTGCGAATTCAAGCCAAGCGACCCCCTCCCAACATTTAAAAGCCCCGGGGGTGGTGGTCACTGGGGCTGGTGGGTCCGTCACGGACCCCCCAATTTAAAAATGTTGTGCCCCGGGGAGGTGGCGGCCCCCGGGGTGTGTGGGGGGGCTTGAGCCCCCCCACACAGGTTCTTTTTATTTATTTTAGAAGCACCGGGGGAAGCGGGCCCCGGGGCTGGGGGTGCCGTGAGCCCCCCATACATAATGTTAAAGCCCCGGGCGGTGGCGGTCCCCGGGGCTGGGGGCCCGGGGGTTGCAGTCCCTGGGGCTGCGGGGGGCCGTGAGCCCCCCGCATATGTAAATTTAAAGCCTTAGGGAGGTGGTCCCCGGGGCTGGGGGCCCCTCTGGGCCCCCATCATAAAAAAGCACAATGCCCCCAGGACTTGGCCCCCCGGGGGCTTATTAGAAAAAAATCAGAATTTGGGGAGGGTTTTTTTGCAGGATACGCGTATCCTACACGCATCCCGCGATTTAAAAATAAAATAAAAAATTGGGGGCCTTGGGGGTCCTTGTGGGACCCCCTGAGCAGGCCTAGGGGGTCAGAGTGTTTCTACCCTGCCCCCTTTGCGCCTTTTGCACACTTGTTTTTCAGTTTTCTTGTGCCTCGGTTCTACGGTTGCAGCGAGGTGTAAAAAGGGGAGTGGCCTCTGAACACCTGTCTGTAAGACAGCCCCCTGACGCATGCTGGAGATACCTGTTGGCCTATTTGGCCCTCAGGGACACTCAGTATTGAATGAAAATTAATTCCCCAACTTAAAACGCGCCACAGGGCGCATTTGCACAGTGGTGAAATAAGGAGGCGTGGCCTATGGTGATATGTCTGCAAGCACACCCTGTGGCGCGTTTTAAGTTAGGGAATTAATTCCTCCTCAATCATTTGGGTCCCTGGGGGCCAACTAGCCCACCAGATCCCTCTAGTATGCGCCAGAAAGCTGCGTTGCAGAGAGGTGTTCATAGTCTATGCCTCTTTTTACAACACTGCAAAGCAGCTCCATGGCGCTTACTAGAGGTACCTGGTGGGCTTGTTGGCCCCCAGGGTCCCTCAGTATTGACAAGGAAATAATTCCCCAACTTAAACCGCACCACAGGGCGTGTTTGCACACATGTGAACTCAGGTGCCCCCCCCTCCCTTCACTACTGTGTAAATGTACCCCGTGGTGCGTTTTAAGTTAGAGAATTAAGTCCCATTGAATCCTGGAGGTCCCTGGGGTCCAACTAGCCCACCAGGTACCTCCAGTAAGCGCCACAAGGCTGCGTTGCAGAGAGGTGTAAAAGGGGGAGTGGCCTCAGAACACCTCTCTGAAATGCAGCCCCCTGGCGCATACTGGAGGTCCCTGGTGGGCTAGTTGGGACCCCCAGTATTCAAGGGGAATTCTTTCCCTCTCTGCAAACACGCCAGGGGGCGTGTTTGCAGAGTGGTGCAATGAGGGGGCGTGGCCTTCGGCACGATTACAGTTTTTTTTAAGAAGCCCCCTACTTTTTCAATTTTAGGGCCCTGGGGACTCCATCCCCAATGGCCTGCCCCCGATTTATTTATTTATTTATTTTTAAATCAGGAAGGGGCTGCGTGGCCCCCCTCCCAAGGCCTTAGTCTGCCCCGGGGACCCATCCCCCAGGATACAGGCCTTTTTCTTTATTTTTAATTATGAGGGGGGCTGCCTTGCCCCCCTCCTGTGGCCACTTTTGGCCCCGGGGACCCCATCCCCCAGTCCAGCCATTTTGTTCTCATTTTTTTGGAGGGGGGCCCCCTCCTGGGCCCCATCCCCCGGGGCTGGCCCACTCCATTGGGGACTGTTGGGGACTGTGGGGGGTCCCCAATCCCCCCCATGGTCCCTGCTGGCTCCCCGCATCCTGCGGGAGCCGGCATTGCTTTTCTACATTTGGAAGAGAGAGCAGCTTTCCTGCTCTCTCTTCCAAAAATCAAAGCGGTTTGCAATGGCAGGGTGGGAGCCACAAGGCTCCCGCCCTGCCATTGCAAACAGCAGTGTCCCGGGGGTGGGCACCCCGGGACACTGCAGGAGCCAGCCCTGGGGTTTGGCGGTCCCCTAAGCCACCACAAGGCTCCAGGAGGGCCCCCCTCCCAACATTTAAAAGCCCAGAAGGGTGGTGGTCAATTAAAAATTTAGTGCCCGGGGAGGTGGCGGTCCCCGGGCGTGTGGGGGGGCTTGAGCCCCCCACACAGGTTTTTTTATTTTATTTTTAAATAAAGAAGCCCCAAGGGTGTCGGTCCCCGGGGTGGCCGTGAGCCCCCTCGCATACCTAATGTTAAAGCCCCGAGGAGTGGTGGTTTCGAGGTCCCCCTCCGCAATTTCGATTTATTAGAGCCACGGGGGGTGGCGGTGCCCGGGGCTCGGGGGCTTTAGAGGCCCCCCCAGAATTATACTTTTAAGCCCCAGGGGGTGGTGGTTCCCGGGGCTACGGGGGGGGGGGCGTGTGCTCGCTGCTATTTTTCATACTTTTGCCCAGGGGAGTGGCAGTCCCTGGGGCAGTGTGGGGGGATATTGGGCCCCCCCACAGCTTTTATTTTACAAAGCCCCCGGGATACAAATGAAGCAGCCTTCGTTTTTTTGTTTTTTTTCCCCGGGATATGCGTATCCTACACGCATCCCCGATTTAAAAAAATATATATATATATATATTTGGCTTAGGGGGTCCTTGTGGGACCCCATGAGCAGGCCTTTTTGCATCTTTTGCGCACTTGTTTTTCAGTTTTCTTGTGCCTCGGTTCTACCGAGACACAAGATGGCTGCCAACACTTCCTGGTTTGGAGTGTTGACAGACAGTTGACAGCCAATTAGCATGCAGCTCATGCTCGTAAGGATATGCGCATGATCCTTGGAGGATAGGCGTACCCTACGCGCCCATAGATATATCTATGGTTTTACTTTTGATTTTCTCTGGAACTACTGCACGGGGTTACACCATTTAACAAAAAGCGTGGACTGTGAACCAAACTCTACCTTTTTGCCAAATTTGGTGTAATTCCGTTCAGCAGTTCGGGCTGTAGCCGCGGCTCAATGTCCCTATGGAAAATTGCATGGGGAAAACACGTTTTGGGACCCCCCTTTTTTCTCGGCACCTATGGTTTTTTCAGTGAATTTCTAAGGTTTTTTAAATGCTTATTTCTAACTATAATTTGCCTGAAACCTATGTTTTTTTTCTGTACATTTTAAAGGTTTTTTAATGCTAATTCCCAACTATAACATTCCTGAATTGAATTTCTAAGGATTTTTTAAATGCTAGGCTCTGACTTTGCCTACAGAGGTAGGCCATGTGAAGAAAGAAAAAAAACGCACAGAAAGAAGCAAAAGAAATGAAGAAAGAAGCAACAGAAGTCCTCAAAGACTAAGAAAGGTGCAGGAAGAAGCAAGACATGTGCAGAAAGAACCAACAGAGGAGCAGAAAGAGTCCTTGTTACAAAGTCATCCTGTGCCCACAACTTTTTCAGACGGGTACTGGTGTTAACTGACTTTGACTAACCAGGCCTAGAACCAGTGGTATGCTAAAAGACACTTAGAATACAGTGAAAACACCTACATACACTAGGGAACACTATGCGTTGGGGTACCTGTGATTAGCATTACCTCCTCTGTAAGTCCCTAGTACATAATAGGCCAGGGGGATTAAAACTGCCTCTTAAAATGTGCCACAGGATCTGTTTGCACACTGGTGAAGGGAGGAGGAGGGCCTGAGGTGACACGTGTGCAAACACGCCCTGTGGACGTTTTAAGTTGGGGGATAAAGTCCCCTTGAATCCTGAGGTTCCATGGGGGCCAACGAACCCACCAGGAATGTCCAGTAAGTGCCACAGAGTTGCATTGCAGAGAGGTGTAAAATGGGGCATGGCCTCGGACCACCTCTCTGCAATGCAGCTCTGTGGTGCTTACTAGAGGTACATGGTGGGCTGGTTGGACCAAGGGACTTTCAGGATTAAAGGGGTCTTAACTCCCCAACTTAAAACGCGCCACTGGGCGTGTTTCCACACGTCACTTCAGGCCCCATCCCCTCCCTTCACCACTGTGTAAACTACATGCCCTCTGGCCTTTTTAAATTGGGAGATTAAGTCCCCTTGAATCCTGAAGGTCCCTAGAGTCCAACTACCCCACTAGGTACCTCCAGTAAGCGCCACAGAGATGCGTTGCAGGGAGGTATAAAATAGGGGCATGGCCTAGACCACCCCTCTGCAACGCAGCACAGTGGCGCTTACTAGCAGCACCTGATGGGCTAGTTAGCCCCCATGGGCCCTCAGGATTGAAGGGGAATTATTTCTCCAACTTAAAATGCACCACAGGGCGTGTTTGCACACATCACCTCAGGCCCGGTCCCCTCCCTACACCACTGTGTAAACACGACCTGTGGCCATTTTAAGTTGAGAGATTAAGTCCCCTTGAATCCTAAGGGTCCCTAGGGTCCAACTAGCCCACTAGGTACCTCCAGTAAGTGCCACAGAGCGGCGTTGCAGGGAGGTGTGAAAAGGGGCGTGGCCTCTGAACACCTCTCTGCAACGCAGCTTACTGGAAGCACCTGGTGGGATAGTTGGCCCCCAGGGGCCCTCAGGGTTGAAGGGTAATTATTTGCCCAACTTAAAACAAGCCACCAGGCGTGTTTGCACACTTCACCTCAGGCCCAGTCCCCTCCGTTCACCACTGTGTAAACACGCCCTGGTGCCATTTTAAGTTGGGAGATTAAGTCCCCTTGAATCCTGAGGGTCCCTAGGGTCCAACTAGCCCACTAGGTACCTCCAGTAAGCGCCACAGAGCTGCGTTGTAGAGAGTTGCAAAAAGGGGCACGGCCTAGATCACCTCTCTGCAACGCAGCACAGTGGCCCTGTAATGGAAGCACCTGGGGTGCTAGTTGGCCCCCTGGGGCCATCAGTATTGAAGGGGAATTATTTCCCCAACTGAAAACGCCCCACAGGACGTGTTTGCACACGTCACCTCAGGCCCCTTCACCACTGTGTAAACATGCCCTGTGGCCATTTTAAGTTGGGAGATTAAGTCCCCTTGAATCCTGAGCATCCCTAGGGTCCAACTAGCCCACTAGGTACCTCCAGTAAGCGCCACAGAGCTGAGTCGCAGAGAGGTGTAGAAAGGGGTGTGGCCTCTGATCACCTCTCTGCAACTCAGCTCCCTGGCGCATACTAGAAGTACCTGGTGGGATATTTGGCCCAAGGGACCCTCAGTATTGAAGGGGAATTAATTCCCCAACTTACAACTCGCCAGGGGCCCATTTGCACAGTGGTGAAGGAAAGGACGGGGCCTGCAGTTAACATTTGTGCAAACATTTTAAGTTGGAGAATTAATTCCTCTTCAATCATGAGGGTCCCTGGGGTCCAACTAGCCCACCAGGTACCTCCAGTATGTGCCAGGGAGCTGCATTGCAAAGAGGTGTTCAGAGGCCACACCCCTTTTTACAACACTCTGCCAGGCAGCTCTCTGGCGCTTATTGGAGTTACCTGGTGGCCTCCGTTAGCCAATTCATTAATTAAAGCCACAGGAGTGGCAGTCCCCGGGGCTTGGGGGGCTTGGATGCCCCACCACGTTAAAAAGCAAAGCCTGGGGTGGAGGTCCGTCTGTGCTGCGTGGGGGATTGGGCCCCCCCACACTTTTTTTTTGTCTGCCCCTGGGACCTGGCCCACCCGGGGGCTAAACAATAACGAAGCGTTGGGCCCACAATTCGTTTTTTTTTTAGTTGGCCAAAATTCGCACTGGGTGCGCAAATTTCACCAATTATTATTTTTTAAAAAAATGTTTTGAGCCCTGGGGTTTCTTGTGGGACCCTCTGAGCAGGCATAGGGGATCAGGGTGTTTCTACCTTGCCCCCTTTTCTTGTTTTTTGTGTTTGTTTTTCTGTTTTCTTGTGCCTCAGTTCTACCGAGGCATAAGATGGCTGCCAACACTTCCTGGTTTGGAGTGTTGACAGCCAATTAGCATGCAGCTCGTGATCGGGAGGGTGTACGGATCCTGCGCGCCTCTAGATATCGATATTTTTTTAATTTTGATCTTCTCAGCAACTACTGAACGGATTTACACCATTTAATAAAAAGGGCTCTTTCTGAACCAAGGGATACCTTTTTGCCAAATTTGGGGTAATTACATTCAGCAGTTCGGGCTGTAGCCGTGTCTAAAGTTTACTAGGGAAAATTGATGGTGAAAACACATTTTGGGACCCCCTTTTTTCTCGGCCCCACCTTGACAAGTCACCCCGAAACTTTCAAGATAGGAGCTGACCGGAGCAGGCCTCAAGTTTTGAAAATTTCGCGAAGATTCGTCAATAGGCACCAAAGTTATTGGGAATAAAATGTTGCGATTTTCCTATGGTAGCTAGGTCTTAACTTTAACTACCTACTGTCGCCAGTAGGTATTTATAGTTAGGACCTAGTTTCCATAGGAAATCCGCAGCATTCTATCGGGAATAACTTTGGCGCCGGTTGTTGAATCTTCACGAATTCCTTAAAGAAGATGGATGTTCCGTTCCGCTTCTTCCCTGAAAATCTCGGGTACATTCGTCAAGCGGGGGCCGAGAAAAAAGGGGTGTCCCAAAACGTGTTTTCCCCATGTTAATTTCCATGGGACGTTTAGACATGGCTACAGCCCGAACCGCTGAATAGAATTACACCAAATTTTGCAAAATGGTAGAGTCTGATTCGCAGATCACGCTTTTGCTCAAATGGTGTAAATCCCTCCAGTAGTTCCTGGGAAAATCAAAAGATAAAAAATATATAGATCCATAAGCGCACACCGTGCGCGCACCTTCCCGTGTACATGCTGCATGCTGCTTGGCTGTCACTGTCTGTCAACACTCTAAAACAGAAATTGATGGCAGCCATCTTGTGCCTCAGCAGACTGAGGCACAAGAAAGCAGAAAAACAAACGTGTAGAACTCAAAAAGGGGGCAGTGTAGAAGCACCCTGACCCCCTAGGCCTGCTCAGGGGGTCCCACAGGAACCCCCTGCGCGTACCGTACGCGCACCCCGCTATTGCCCCCCCCCAAAAAAAATTGGGGGGGAAATCGCGGGGTGCGCGTGCGGTGGGCATACCCCGTGATTTTTTTTTTTTGCCTTGGGGGTCCCTTTGAGTTCTAAAACTTTCAGAGCATGAGCTGCATGCTAATTGGCTTCTAACGCTTTTAACCAGGAAGTGTTGGCAGCCATCTTGTGCTCAGTAGCTCCGAGGCACAAGAAAGCAGAAAAACAAATGGCATAGTGATAAAGAAGTGTGGGGGGGCCAATCCCCCCCTACACTGCCCCGGGGACCTCCGCCCCCGGGGAAAAGCAACGAGGCCCCTGGTGCATAATGGAGCCTCATGGTGGGCTAGTTGGCCCCCAGGGACCCCCAGTATGCAAGGGAACTTAATCCCCAAATTTAGAACACTCTACAGGGCGTGTTTGCACAGTTTAAGTTGGGGAATTAATTCATGTTCAATCCAGAGGTTCCCTAGAGGGAGCTAGTCAAACAGGTATCTCCAGTAAGCGCCATGGAGCTGCATTGCAGAGTGTTGTAAAAAGGGGGCGTGCCCTATGAACACCTGCCTGCAAAAATGTAGTAAATCAGTATTTAAAAAACCTTCAAAATTCAATGAAAAAAACATAGGTTTCAGGCATGATATAGTTAGGAATTAGCATTTAAAAAACCATTGAAATTAACTGAAAAAACCATATGTTTCAGTCCTTATATAGTTAGGAATTAGCATTAAAAAATCCTTGCAAATTCACTGAAAAAACCGTAGGTGTCAGGCCTTATATAGTTAGGAATTGGCATTTAAAAAACCTTTGAAATTCACTCAAAAAACTATAAGTTTTAGGGGTGTTATAGTTAGCTGGACATTTCACTCATACAAAACCATTGAAATTGCTCCTATATAGTTAGTTGTACTAACTATATTTCGCATCCCGGAGAAGTGTGGCTCAATGATTAGAGCGGATGCAGAAGTCTAGCCCGGGACCAGGGTTCAATTCCCCGCTTCGTCGGGTCTTGGGCTCAAAATACCACGGACCTGATAATTCTCGCCTCGGTGCCTATTCCAATCATGGAGTCCCACACTGCAGCTCTGGGCAATAGCTTGCTTAATATCCACAACGGCCCCCACAACGCTAAGGATGCCTGGCCTTCACCTTGGGGGTGCCCAGGAGTGGACGCCTCACAGGGAAAGCCAAGATGGGTTCCACAGTGGTATTCGTACAAGCGCCTTGAGACCCTTGCGGGTGAGTAGTGCGCTCTACAAGTATCAATTTACATTTTACAATTTACAATCCACTGCTGATGATGTCACATATTACATCATTCATGACATGGTCAGTGACATCACTGATGACATCTCAAATGACATCACTGATCCTAATTCCCAACTATATAAGGCCTGAAACCTATGGTTTTTTCAGTATATATATATATATATATATATATATATATATATATATATATATATATATATATATATATCTATATATATATATATATATATATAGACACCAGATGTACTTAAGGAGATAGTGGTTGTAGTAGTCTAGGGTTGCTGTTGTGAGCCTTGTTCTTATATCTGTGATGTTGTCTTAAAATGGTCTGGAACAAAACATCTTGTACTGTGGATGGAACTAAGAAGTGGACATTTATGTAACTGGGTTGAGTTGGGTTTCAGTTCACCAGAGGAATAGAGCCTGAACTCTTGTTTTAAAATTATTTTAATGTGTTTTGGTTTATATAATAATTTGATGTGTTATTAGTTGTAGAATTGCTAGTAATTTTTTCAAATATAGGGGCCGATTATGATGGCGGACGGACCTGAGTCCGTCCGCCACCATAGAATAGGAGGGACCGTCTGCAGGGGCTGCGGAGGTCCCTCCGTGCAGATTAGGATGTGACCGCCAGGGTGGCGGTCACATCCTCAATCTTTAACATTGCGGCGGGTGCAGCTTGAAGCTGCACCCGCCGCAATGTTAAAAAAGCATGCACAGCATTTGCGTGCACAAAGCGGCAGGCACCGCGCGGTGCCTGCTGCTTTGTGCACGCAAATGCAGGGGGGTACCATAGGTACCCCCCATGTGCACCCCCCACCCCCCCTTCACCTAGGGGGCCCGCAACGGGCCCCCGCAGTGAAGTTCCGTATGCTTTTCCACGGAGGAAAACCCGCCGCGGAAAAGCATATTGTACCGCCCATCCTAATATGGTGGACGGTGTCTGGAAGACACCGTCACCATATTAAAGCTTTTCCGCCGCGGTTGTAAGCCGACCGCGGCGGAAAAGCTGCGGACGGAAACCAGGACCCACCAGCCATCCTAATGTGGCGGTGGGTCCTTGGTCAGTCCGCTGCGGTTTTTCCGCATCCTCGGGGCCGGCGGTGGCCCCGAGGATGCGGAAAAAACGCAATCCTAATGACCCCCTTAGTTTGCAATTTTAAGCGATTTCTATTTTTTATATTTAATTGGAAAAGTGTTGCTGCGTTTGTAGGGGATAGGGTGGGAAGTTACTTAAGAAACAATTAATTATTATTTCACAGTTTTTAAGTATTTTTGGTGTGGGTTGCTAGGTTTGTAGGGATATACAGTGTGAAATTAATTAAGGAATACCAAATTATAATTAGGTATTCATGTGTTATTAATATTTTAATTTATTCATAATTATGTATATTGTGTAATAATTGTATATTTTTGTCATATTTTAGGCTTGGGCTGCTGGGTTTGTAGGGGTGTAGGTTTTAAAGTGTATTAAGTAATAATTGATTAACAATTATTCATTGTTTGTTAATTATTTAGGATTATTCAAATATCTAGTGTGTTTGAAGTGAAGTACGTTCTTTACTGTTTCTCAGGCTGGAGTGGGAAAAGAAAATTGAATCCCTCCAAAGTCCAGAGCTTTTTCTACTTTTGCACAGACTGCAGTGTGAATAGTAAACCTCACCTCTTCGAAGTCCAACACTTTTCCCACTGTTGCACAGACTGGAAAGGGAATGGTAAATGTAATCCCTCTGATGTTCAACGTTGCCTTACTCTTGAATAGATTGGAGTGGGAGTAGTAAATCTTACCCCTCTGAAGTCAAACGCTTTCCCTACTGTTGCACAGATTAGGGTGGGTATAGTAAATGTATATATATATATATATATATATTCACTTAAAAACCATATGTTTCAGGCCTTATATAATTAGGAATTAGCATTTAAAAAACCATTGAAATTGCTCCTATATAGTTAGTTGTACTAACTATATTTCGCGCACCCGCAATCCACTGCTGATGATGTCACATATTACATCATTCATGACATTTAATAAAAATGATATATACTTAATATATATTTTAACAAATATAACAAACTTACTTTCATACACATAAATACATTTATATTAACATACATTTATTTAAAAATATATAACTAAACTAATATTTTTAATTTATATCATAATTTAAATTTGCTTAAATAATATAATATATATCTATATATGTACATCAAAAACGTAAAATATTTAAAAAGCAAATGACTTTAATAAAAATCAATGAGCCGATTACTTTCACATCCGGAAAGCATTACTACCAAATTGGTCCCGTATTGCTTTACGGACGACTCGGACCGGGTGATTCCAACTGAGCGATTTGGATGTATACGGATATGAGTCAGTCGGGCTGCCATTGACTTTAAAGAGAGCTTATGTTCCAAACGAGAACACAGGCTCCCATTGAAGGAAGGGGTGGCTGGGGAAAACCTTGCACCCTGAGGCAGGCACCCACTCGCCCGCTCGCTCGGAAAACCGAGTCCATAGAGCTGTACAATTCGACTCCAAAAGATGAAACCTGTCCGAAGCCTTTCATAACCAATTCGGAAAACCCTACCGGTTTACAGGCATCATAATCGATCTTTGGGAACTGTGTAAGATGTGGTCGGAAACAAGGAATCCGAATCAGATTTGGCAAATCCAAATCTCATTCGGAACACCCTTCCGAACGGCATCGTAATTAACCCCTAAACAGTAAACATCATACATTTTTTACAATTTTATCAAAATAATTTACAAACAAAAAAACAATAACCATTTTAAATGTTATTCTTCTAAAGAAACAACACCATAATTATATAAATGAAAACAATATTAACAGAATATTAAAAATTAAAATTAATACATATAAATATCCCACTACAATTCAAACAAAAATAAACAAGTTATTATACTAATATGTACTACTCCCACCTCAAACAACATTACAGTATTAGAATTGTTACATCACAGAAATGTAAAATGTACTACTTTCACTACAATAAATACATGAATTAGCTAAGTAGTATTTTGCAGAGTACTAAAATATAGTAGTCCCACTACAATTAATATGACACTAGTAAAGATTTTAGATCAATAAAATGTAATATTCCCACTCCAATACCTGCAACAGTCGGGAAAGTGTTAGATTGTGGAGGGATTACATTTAATATCCCCACTCCAGTGAGTGCAACAGTAGGGAAAGTGTTGGATTGTGGAGGGGTAAAGAAATGTAATATTCCCACTCCTACGAGTGCAACAGTAGGGAAAGTTTTGGATTGCGGAGGGTTGTATTACTATTCCCACTCCAGTCAGTGCAACAAACTTAAATATAAATATTAAAATTAAACAAATATATTTCAGATAAACATTTTTTCTAATAAATACATATCATTTTAAATACATATCATAAATAATTACAAACATTATTAAAAATAAAATCCAGAAATAATTGGCTCATAAAAAATATTTTAATTAAAAATTAGTGAACAACAATGTATTTGTAGCATACATTTTAATTTAGTTACCTCCCACCATATGCCTTACAACACTTACAACCAACACTTAAAACTTAACTTTAAAAAGCTAATTATTTACACTATTAACAGAAATATTTATCAATGAACTAATTATCAATAATTAAAAATGTATTATTATTTAAATGAATTTATTTTACTTTCCACAATACACCCCCACAAAATATACAACACACTCCTAAAATGTTATAAAAGAATAATTACACAAGTAACATCATTAATTATGAATTGAATATTCATTATTAATAAATACATAAATATAACATGTATCCCTATAAACCTCATAACCCACACCTAAAATTAAAAAAATGTACTTACACAATTAACATAAATAATGATCAATTAAATAATTAATATAATTACAAATTAAATTTTAATTAATTACAATTAAATTACTTCCCAACATGTACCCCTATAAACCCCACAACCCACATATAAAATTTAAATTAAAAAAGATAATTTACACTACTAATATAATTAATTATTAATTTAATATTTAATATGAATTAACAATGAATACTTAATTAATTAACATTATATTACTTCCTACTCTAAACCTCATAAACCCCACAACCCACACAAGAACCGTAAATGTAAAAAAATAATTACACTATTAACATAATTATTTATTATTGAAATAAACAATATAAATTAAAAAATATTCATTAATTTATTGTAATTAAATTACTTTCCACCCTGTACCCCTCTAAACCCGCTACACTACTAAAAATAACAAAAATTACTTTAATTTAATTTAATTTAATAACTACTAAATAAAATTCAAATCCATTAAAAACATAAACAATCATTTAAAAAAAACCATCATGTACATTTGAAATACATACCAAAATACATAACAATAATTAAAAATTGATATTATAAACAACAATATTATTGTAATCAATATTAATGACCTTGGTATTTACAAAATCAATATTATTTGCCTTAAAATCAATATTCCTGACATAGATATTTTTGACTCAATATTTGTAAGAGTCCGTGTTTATAACTCCATATTTTGTCGCATCACCCATGACAACCCCTCATTTTGTTTGTTTACTACATCCACTTCCATAGGACTTTTACAATTCTGTAGCTCTAGTTCCGCAACCCAGTACTTAGGTGTGCCTTACATTTGTCACGAATGTAGATTGGTCACACTCTAGTGGTTCATTAAAACACTAATGATGCTGTAGTAGATCACAGGTGAATCATCTGACAGACTGCTGATGTTAAAGGCACATACTTCTGTTTTCTTATCTAGAAAAATCATCTCTCCCGAAACAGAATCCCTGTGTGCCCACAATATCTCCTGTACATACTCATTATTGACATGCAGTTTTATCTGATCCCTTGTATGCTCATCAACAAAGGGGCCAAATTTGCAATTGATTGCCAAGTGTTTTAAAGCCAACAGTCTTCAATGGATTCAGATTCATCCTGTTTCCTGTGGAAGAGGTTAGAGGCGGCAGACCCGAGAGCAGAGGACGGCCCGGGAACCCTGGTTCGATTCCCGGCGCGGCAGGTTTCTGGACCAGGGTCAGCGGACTCGATAATTCTCTCGCCTCGGTGCCCACTCTGATCAGCGATCACACTCGGCAACTCTGGGCATTAGCTTGCCTCATCTTCACTAACGGCCCCACCAGACCGCCGGGGATGCCTGGTCTCACCCTGGAGATACCCATTAAGGGACCATCTCTCAGGGAAGCCAGGAAGGGTTTCGCAGCGGTCGAAGCGCCTTGGGACCCTACGGGTAAGTAGTGCGCTATATATATATAAAAAATGCCAATACATTTATAGCGACACATTACAACAGTGAACAGTAATGGTCAAGATCCACTAAGGGGTTCCCAAAATATCTCCTTCTATTGGACGCCTTGTTTTTTTCTCTATTCTATTGTAAACCTGTAATCCAACTTTTTTTCTTTCTCTTTTCTTGACTCAACTCCTCGGTAGTACTTATATAATTCAATAAATATTCTTTCCATTCCTGCCACTTTATTGGTGCATCCCCTAGTACTGCTAGGAACGGTTAAGGAGGTGTTAGAGAAAAGGTTTGTGATGTACACATTATGAAGTCTGAGTACTTGCATGTAATTTAGGCTGAACCCCAACACTGTGTCCAATGTGCTAAGTATCTTATTTAATTTAACCTCGAGGAGAAATCCCCACAATAGTATGGCCACACTGTAATAATAGCAAGTTTCAATATAACTTATCTTCCCACCACAGGTACAGTACACCTGAGGGTTATCAGATAACATATTTATTCCTTTGTGCTTACAAAAATGTACCAAAAAAGGTTCTGCCATAAATAACCATTCTTTAGTCTAGGATGTACAATATGGATTTAAACCAGAGTGGAGGACAGTAAAGCAGAACTTGAATTTACATTCGCTAATGAGCAAAATTTATGAAAGTCAAAAAGGGAGCTATTCACTTGGCCTTTATGGACCTCAGCATGACTTTTGACAGTGTTAACAGAGCTAAGCTTTGGGCCATGCTGGAGTCCATGGGGTCAAGAAGTCGTTGGTCACTTTTCTGCGTAATTTGCACTATGTGCTTATGGCCTCAGTGAGATACTGTGAGAACTGGGGTGGCAAAGTGAGCTAAAGAACGATGATGGATTCAACCCAGGTCTGTGACTTGGGGTGAGTATCTGAAAAGTTTCAGTGCTCCGTCCATCATCTCCTTGTGTCTGTGAGATATGGCTCCAATGGGGAGTGCATGATGCAGTTTCAGCTGAAAAGAGGAGATGGAGAGGGCTGTATCCTAGTGCCTTTTCTCTTGCACAGACATCCCAATGGTTGGGGGCAGACCTGTGCATGCTCTGCTTTATGCAGATGTTACTGTTTTAATTGCATACTGCTAGCAGTCTGCTAATGAACAAAAAGAGGTGCACGTGCCGCTACTCAATTAACCTGGAATGTTTTTTTCAAAACATCCGAATGAAACGCTATGTTTTGTGTTTTTATTTTCAATTATTTTATTTACTTCAATGTTTTATTTAATGCTCTTCTATTTGGTATTTCAATTTTTCAAAAATTGCAATTTTTAAGACCTTATGTACACAACAAGAAAAAACCACAACATTCCTATTTACAATAACAATAATACATTTCAAAAATCGTCATTCAAGCCATCAATCATCCCTCTCTCAATCCATTACAAACGACAAAAAATATTAAATTTAAATGAGTGCTGGAATAAAATTATTCACAACAAAGCCATAAACAATTGTTATTCTCAAAAAAAGCCTATGTGTTCCAATTTCTGTGACTTTTCTCTATTTTGGGCTTTTAAACAGTCTACGCGTTTCGAACTCGCGTTATTTGGGAGTTCTCATCAGGACCATAGTCTGTAATAAAAGAAAGAAAGAAACCTTTCTTTAGAACATAAATTACTACTACATGTGTGCTCCCTTAACCATTACTTCAAGCCTCCTTATCTTACCTCTCTCATATCAGAGTACAGAGGAAGGTGAATTATCCCCGATGTGTACGCAAATCTGGTGTAAGAGAAAATCACAAAATCACGTTTCCCTTCAGACTTTATGTCAAATACACATCTAAAGCACCCATGCTTGCATCACTTACTTAATTACATTTGCCAGTGTCCCGCTTTCTCTTGCAGCTGCCTGGCTCTCACACCACTAGAGGAAGGGAGAGAGACCCATAAGTGCCAGCTTTAAGTTTAGGTATGTTTAGTCTCACATGGATGGTAAGCATAAGGTTTTTACCTTAGAGGGGGGCTCAGGCTTATCTTATCTTATCTTAAACTGCATTTATAAAGCGCACTGACACCGGAGGTTTCCTGGCGCTGTGATTGAGATTGAACATGAAGACCATGGGTTAGAGGGAGTTCGAGAAGAGCCAGGTCTTTAAGCTCTTGCGGAAGCTTAACAGGGTGTCGGAGGTTTTGATTTGTAAGGGGAAGGAATTCCACAATTTGGGTGCCAGATAACTAAATCTGCGGCCACCCCATTTCTTTAATTTAACCACCGGAGTGGTAAGATGGTGGAGATGGGCAGAGCGGAGGTTACGAGCCGGGCAGTGGGAGTTGATAAGAGATTTCAGAAAAGCCGTGCACTTGGTCTGCCGTGCCTTATAAATAAGGCAGCCTATTTTAAAAGCAGCCCTTTGCTCAATGGGCAGCCAGTGCAGCTTGGACAGAAAGGGTCTAGCAGATTGCCATTTAGGGGCTTTGCAAATAAGCCTAGCTGCCTGGTTCTGCACCAACTGGAGACGATGAAGTAGGGACTTGGGTAGGCCCCAGTAAAGGGAGTTAGAAAAGTGCAGGCGGGAAAGAACAAGGGAAATGACAATTTGCACCAAGGTTTCATAGGAGAGCAAGTGGGAGATTTTACGAATTTTTCGTAACTGGAACATGCTGGCCGAGATGATGGTACCGACATGGGATTTAAGAGAAAGGTCGGTGTCAATGGTGACGCCCAGACTTTTTACCGAGTTCGACGGGCTGGGCGGTGTACCTAGCTCGTTTGGCCAGAAATGTGGGCCTCAATATGCCGGGCTTGTGCCAGGCAGGATGAGTTCTTTTTTCTCCGGATTTAATTTGAGCTTGTTGGAAATCATCCAATGTTGGATGTGGAGCATCACTGCCTGGAAGTCAGATGCAGCGTCAGGGGTGTCTAAAGGGAAGATAATCTGCATGTCTTCAGCATAGTTGAGGACAGTGCCGTTCCAGTTACTCAGTGAATGGATCAGCGTACAAAGATATAAGTTGAACAGTAATGGTGAGAGGGAGGATCCCTGAGGGACTCCACAGGCAGTGGGGACCTGGGTTGCTGTAAAAGGGTCTAGATGGACTGTTTGCACTCTGCCCGAGAGAAAGGACTTAATCCATTCCCGGGCAGGTCCCTGGATGCCTGCCTGTCCGACACGGTGGAGAAGGATGTCATGGTCCACCGTGTCGAACACGGCCGATAAGTCCAGGAGAACCAGTGCCTGTAGGGACCCTCTATCGGCATTCTCCCGAAGGGTATCAAGGACCTTTAGGATAACTGCTTCAGTGGAATGTGCAGGTCTGAAGCCGGCTTGATTAGGTTCCAGGAACCCAGAGCTCTCTATAAATGCCGACAGGCAGGTGGTCACGTGGGCCTCCAGAAGTTTAGAAGTGTAAGGCAACAGAGAGATGGGCCTGTAGTTGGCAGCATTGGTGGGGTCAGCTCCTGCTTTTTTCAGAAGGGGGACCAGTATGGCTTCCTTGAATGTACTGGGGACCGTACCAGTGCTCAGGGAAGTATTCAGAAGGGGGAGAATTCTGTCAGGCAGAGCAGAGAAGACCGCCCTAAGAACTGAGGCGGGACAACAGTCCCTAGGAGATCCAGATTTGATGCGGGTAGTGAGCTCAGAAAGAATATTGAGAGTGATGGCAGGGAACTGGGTAAAAGAGCAGGGGTTAAGAGGGAGGGAGTCTAATGGATTAACAGGGATGGAGGGAGAGATAGCATTCTTAATGTCTACAATTTTCTGAATAAAGTAGGAGTTGAGCGTGTTACAAGTTTCTTGGGTAGGGGCCTCAGTGGGAAGTACTCTATGATCTGATGAGAAATCATTCAAGATTTTGAAGATTTCTTTAGATTTATTGCAAGCTGAGTCGATTATTTCAGTGATATGGGAGGCCTTTGCTTTGATAATTGCGTTTTTGTATTTGTTGCGAGCCCTCACATATTCTACGCGGTCCTCCTTGGAGTAGCCCCGTCTCCAGTTGCGTTCTAAATGGCGGAGATTAGTTTTTTGTGCTTTAAGTTCCTCAGAGAACCAGCGATGGGAGTTGCCATACCTGGTATGTGCAAATTTAGTGAGAGGGGCAAATCTATCACTAGCTGATTGCAGCCAGGTGGTTATCCCGTCCTGCATAGAGTTAATGCCTGATTCCGGGTAAATAGTGGGGCGGGTGTTGACCACGAAATCAAGGAACCCCTGAGAGTCATAGGAGTTCCATTTGCGGCACAATCCACCAGAAAGGGTGGGAGCCTTGATCTTCCCTTTAATTGAGATGGTAACCTCGATCAAGTAATGGTCTGACCAGAGGCAAGAGGAGATAATTGGACGAGACAGGGCGAGGTTGTGAGTTCAGATATGGTCAAGGATATGACCCTTAATATGGGTGGGGAGGAAATGTGTTGTATCAAATTGAGACTGGTCAGGATTTCAAAAAGTTCAGTAGCATGGGGCCCAGCTTGGTCGTCACCAAACCAATAATTAAAATCGCCAAATACGGCGAGTCTAGTGTGATGGGGGAGCAGGACGGCTACCTGTTCACTCAAAGGCAGGGGGAACGATGGCATTAATTGAGGGGGGCGATAAAGTAGTACAATAGCAAGGACACCACCTTCAGTTTCCAAGCTGATGACTATATTATTTACCCCAGGTAAGATAAGCGAGGCAGTGGTGAGGAATCTGAAAATTTTGTGTATGATAGCCGCTACTCCTCCTCCAGGTCGACTCAAAGAACGATTGACATTGAGGATATAATAGTCCGGTGGTAGGGCCACCAGAACATCCGGATGGGAGTCCGGGGTGAGCCATGTCTCCGTTAGTAGCAAGACATCAGGTTTGTCCGTACTGAGCAGAAGAAATAGATCATGCTGGTGTTTCACCATAGAGCTGGTGTTTAAGTAAAGCACCCGAAGTTGAGTGTCATTACTTAGTGCATGTGGAGGATCCTTAGGGTGAGAGTGAGTGATACCATGGTCAGACCGGGTACATGAGGCCTGTGAGTTCCTGGCAATCTCTAGATGAACAATACGTTCTCGCACGCCTGGCGGGAGTGGAAGGTTTGAGGACTGCAGTTCCCTGAGTACTTTTGCTGGATAGGTGATAAATTGACCAGGGGTCATGGCCCCTGGGCCCGGATGGGCGCGGACGGGCGAAGACGGGCTTGCCTTTGGAGCGGCGTTGGCGCGCCGCCAGCGCGCCCGCTGCGCCCGTCTGCTGCGCCTCCAGGATGAGGGCTCCATTTTGTAGTGACCGAGGGCGAGAGGGGCCTAGCACTAGAGTGCTATCCCTAATCCAGCTCCTCACCTAAAATGGCGGTCCCCCAGGCAGCGTCCAATCGGTTGCAGGAGGTAAGATCAAACAGCGATCACCAGCCAGATGATCCCCAATGTAAGTTTAAGTGGTCCGATTTCAGGGAGCGATGAAACCGCTAAGGTGCGGCGATATTAGAGCAGATTCGTGACCAATTACAAGTATTCCAAGAGTGGTTAAAATACGGCGATTATAAAATGACAGTTCGAATGCACACAGTGAGTCCCGGCTTTCCGCCTCAGGACGTTTTTAAACTAACATGCCACACATGCAATCACAATCATTGGAGTGTGGGTCTCGGGGCTTTTTGTAGTGACCGAGGGCGGGAGGGGCCTAGCACTAGAGTGCTATCCCTAATCCAGCTCCTCACCTAAGATGGCGGTTCCCCAGGCAGCGTCCAATCGGCTGCAGGAGGTAAGATCAAACAGCGATCACCAGCCAGATGATCCCCAATGTAAGTTTAAGTGGTCCGATTTCAGGGAGCGATCAAACCGCTAAGGTGCGGCGATATTAGAGCAGATTCGTGACCAATTACAAGTATTCCAAGAGTGGTTAAAATACGGCGATTATAAAATGACAGTTCAAATGCACACAGTGAGTCCCGGCTTTCCTCCTCAGGACGTTTTTAAACTAACATGCCACACATGCAATCACAATCATCAGGCTGCTGTGTATACACCTCGTGTGCCTCCGCCTGAAAGAGCCAACAAAGGATCCATTTTTAGTAATTTAGCCGCTCTCTGGTTGTTTGGAACAAGAAAGGATGGCTCGCCAAACGATTCATGCTGCTACTTCTTTTATCATCTTTATGGATTGTATAGATTTGAAAACTAATTTTTCCAAATCACACATCATCGTGGTCGGTCCAAAGAGTGTTAAAACCAGAAAATCTATGATTAATAACCATCACAATAATAGAGCTGATAATTTTTGATGTTTAGGTATTTTATTGGCTTTTAGCTGGAGTGTCCCACTGCTTCTGTGGCTCTCAGTTTGTCTGAAAGCTGAATTTCCCATTAATAGATTTATTTTAAGGGTTTGTATGGGTCTGAAACACCAGAATTGTGTACCTGGTTGTATTATATTACGTACACTTTGGTTGACCTTGGTGCTTTTTTTGTTCCAGACAGTGATAACAAACATGGATCAAACATGCTTTATGTACTTAGGCTCATGCGCATAGGGAAGCCCTTGCGCTGACTAAGAGTTAGCTAACCCATTATTACATGGTCAACTCTATGAGCAATATTGAAGTTAATCTGACCTATATATGCCATGTTAACATAGAAGACTTTTGACTTATTTCAGAATAAATCTGTTGCCGCAGTGTATGTTAGTATGGGGCAAGACCTTTGAGTTTCCTCTATGTATTTAAGATTTAGTCTCTATTCCGGACACAGCACCTTGCTTTTATTTGTCCTAAATATAATCCACTGTAACACAATTTTATCTGTCTGCTTTTGCTGCAGATGAATTTTAGTAAAAAGCTACCAGCCCTATTATATTTGTGATTCTTATCCACCTAAAATGCATGTTTTTCTGTAACTAACCCCCACATGCATCCAACTAAAAACCGGTTGCAAAGGGGCAGATTCTCAAAATCTGCCCCTTTGCCACTGGTATTTTTGCATTTGGGATGCATCAGCCCAAATGCAAAAATTGCAATTTAAGGAATCGCAGAATTTGCTAATACTTAAATTGTGATTGGATTTAAGGAATCGCAAATTGCGATTCCTTAAATGCAATGCATGATGCAATTTAAAATAGTGATTTCGCTATTAGGGGTCGCAAATTACTGTCAAATGAAACGGGACGGTAATTTGTGAAAACTTTGAAAAATGCACAAAAGTGCATTTTTCAAAGTTACATGTTACGCACACACATGCCCCAAGAGTGCACATTACAAATTCAGGGGTGCAACAGGGTGTCCTTTTGGCACCCTTGCACCCTTAAAATAGCATGAGCAATTTGCGAGTACCTAATGGGTACTCGCAAATTGCGCATGCAATTCACATTCATGCCTATGGGCCTATAGGCCCATAGTAATGAATGGAAAGCCATTCCTTAATTACGGCTCGCAATTTGCGAGTTGCAATTAAGGAATTAGAAGGAATCGCTATTTCTTTTGCGGTTCCTACATGCATAGGCTTTTGCTATTCCATAATTGCGATTCCTTAATAATCACAATTAAGGAATCCTGAAAGCCTACCTTGATGCATGTGGGGGTTAGTTCTTATCTGGAGTTTTAAATTCAAGTCGATGACATGCAATGTTTTTTTTCGGTCTCATTTTAATATCTTTGTTTCTTTGTATGTCATAATGAATTGCATGTTATGTACTTTTATAATCTGCATTGCTCAAATTAAATAAAGTGATACTTGACTTGTCTAGTCTCACCGCAAAACTTGAGAACGTTAAAGTAACCTGGAGAATGTGTATACTGTGTGTACACAATGCTGTCCCAAATCATACACAATGATGTCCTAAATCTGAGGCACCTATTGCCAAATGTATGTAAAAATAAAAAGAATTTAAAAAAATGGCCATCCCCAGGATTTACCCTGCGTGATCTCACAACTTGTGACACCATGTCGAGCTGTCCCTCCTTTGTTTTGGTGAATGGTAGACAGCACCAATGTACTGCACACACTCAAACTCCCTTTGATCCTGCTCGATCTCCACTGTGCATGGCAGGAATCTGAACCCTCTTCAATGAGTGCGCTAAGGACCAGTCCAATGAGTTTGTGCTAATTCACATGCTCCAATGTGCAGTAGGTAAGATACGCCCCCAAAATGTCCTTGGTTTTTTTGTGTGTCACGTTTCAGTTTCTCTCCTTTCTGCTGCATTCCTATATCACCGCTGTCCAACACAGCACTCCAACGCTTGTTTGCTTAATTACTAGACATCCAACTATAAACGTGGGTTCCTTGAGGGGCGAAAGCTGTTGCCACTTACGTTGTGTGCAAGGATAACCCTTCCACCAATTTCTCGGAGATATATTCATTATATTCTTTATTTGGCCCAGCTGAGGGAGCAAACATCCATGCCTGGTATTCCCTCCACTCCTCGGCTCAACTGTTAACAGTCACCCAGCCCACAAATATCTCACAAACCCCAAATTCCATTATGCCCATATTCCATTACTTCTAACTGACCTAGAACCTACATCTCACGCAGGAGACATGAAACTCAGAACACAACAAAACTGAACATCTGCGTCTGTTTCAATGTGAAATATAACTGAGAGTCTACCTACTCTATCCACTATCCAACTCATACTAAACTACCCTACTTCCCTTGCCGCTCACCCAAAAGCAGTATATTGGTTATAAAAGAGAAACTTCTACTAGTATTTGTGTCCAGCAAAAGAGGTGTACGAGAAGAATGATACCGTTTTATTAAATTAGTAGATAACTCAGGGTTTACAAAACGAGTTACCTGTTGAAGGTAGTCTTATTACTATAGGTATGTCTAAGCCTGGCATTATTGGCCCTATGATTTCTACATATATTTTTCTGTAATTAAAAATATTTACATCTGTAAATGTTCTGTTACTTGGATTGTTTATAAATCAGTAGGATGCAGAAGGTGAAGGTTCGGGTGGGGAGACATCTCATCAGTATAGATTCGCAATGCGTCCTGATCAAAGTCTTTGATGTGCGAATTTTCAGGGATTTCTTAAACATAACTGCTAGGTCTTCTCCTGTCTTGCAGTATGCATACTTGGGGTAGGGAGGCTTCATTGTATGAGGGTGTGGTATCACCCTTGAGCAAAAATTATCTGATGAAGCTGAGTTCAGGTGCTGCATCAAGAGTAGGACAAATATGTTAACGCAATTTTTGTTTGTGGATCTGGCATGAAAAGCAAGCTATTTAGTTGTGCTTTACTTTCCTGGTTGTGTTTGTGCATTCATGGATGAGAAAGGCAGATATGGATGGAGGAGAGGACCATAGCCTGAGGATCTTTGAGGTTAGGCTGGTGGGATGGTGAACCCATGGGCTGGAAGGAGGGGGCCCAGTGGTGGCAGCTGGAGAGGCTGGACTGGAGTTTCAGAGATCCCTAACGGCTGGAATTGTATGAGAATGGTCATGGAGAAAGGCATGTTCTTGCTACTTGGTAATCATGCATGTGTGGTGTGCTATGAGCCTTAGTTTCTTCCAAATGAGATATATTGTAGGTTTTCAGTCTCTTAGAATTGTGGTGCTTTGTGGATGAAATCTGATTGTAGGAGGTAGGTCCCAGTTTAGAGATACATTGATAGCTGATGGACAGGCCCATACGCGAAGGGATATACATTCTAACATGTTGGAGATTGATATATACCAAGTGACTATCCCTACCTTTGTGTAAATATCCACTTTATGTGGACCTGGTAGTACATTACTCAGTAGTGAATTGCCCGTCTGGTAGAGTTGACTGTGAGTAATAGACAGAAGTGACTAACCCCGCCCTGCGGAGCTGATAGTGAAGTATACCCGGTAGCATCTTTTGCATCCCTATAGAGCTGGATTGTGGGTGATACCCTGGAGCAACCATTCCAAACCAATGGATGAGTCTGAGCAAGCTTTGAGGTTAAACCTGACAGAGAAACTATGAACCCAGGGTCCTTAAGGGAGCTAAAGCTAAAGATAGCTACAAAAGGGTGATAGCTTTCCTGGAGGTCTGGGGGCCGGAATGGCTGAGTCTCTAGCACTAGACCCATCCAGGTGCTATTAGGTGTGATGCCCTAAAGCTGTTGCCATTTATCTGGATGTGTTGAGTAAGCAGTCTAGGTACTACAGCAGTTGGGGGCAATGGATCACATGATTTTACCCACTAGACTGCAATCAAGGTTCCTGGCTGAGTTTTGGAAGGTGGATGGGGGCTCAGGGTCAGGGCATGCAAGCAAAACAAGATGCAGCACTCCAACTTGGATAAAACAATAAAACTAAATCAGCAATCCTGATTATTTGAGCACAGCAAACCAAAGTGTGTTTAACTCTTTGTGAGTAGCATATGTCAATTGAAACTACAGGACTCACAATGCACCACTAATAAGAGCATAAGGACCAAGAAAAGCACATAACATCCAATCACCTAAGGAGTCAGTGTTACAACTGCACAGAATGCTTCAGGGTGTCTCTCATCTTGCAGTGGCTGTATGTATGAAGGATGACAGATGCCCTCTGTAAGCGGTAGGTGGTAGGGGAAGGGGTATGCTCTTAGAGAATCTTGCTCACTGGCAAGAGGCAGATGATTGGCAGGGAAATGTTCTGACACTGTTCCGTGGATTTCAAAGTAAGGTGTGAAAAAATTTAAATAAGAGTGGTTAGCACTGTTTTCTTCCTTCAAGTGTTCTCTCTTTACAATTAACTTTTATGGCACAACAAGCTGCTCTACTCCACCTTTGCTGAAGCAATAAAACAGCCACAGCCCACTTCATAAATATATATCCTTGTTTGTTAGGTGCAACATCTTTAAATGGGTGTGACAAGTGCAGACTGGAACAGTGCTCCCCACTACATTTAATGCACTGCCCCCAATGCAGCGGAAATCTGGATGGTGGCACATTAGTGAAATGTAGGACAGCCGTTCTAAGAGACTGGTCTGTCTTTCACTATGAAAGCAGCTATTTAACCTGCTTTTGAAAGGGGGCAAGATTCCCACTGCAGACAGGTGCAGTGAGTGACTGCAACATCTTCATGCAGGGGGGTGTCAGTAGCGGCTCCTGGTGGGAGTGCTGCAGGGGGGCGACGCAGGGCGGGTAAGGGGTAGGGTAGGGGGTAGTAAACTCTGGATTATGGCCTAACTCGTATTTGTCGCTGCAGCGCATGCAACGAAATTCGTTTTATTATTTTATTTGTATACTTACCTCCGTTAGGCCATAATCCAGGGTTTACTACCCCCCACCTTGCCCCTCCCCCGCCTTGCGTCACCACCTGGCAGCAGTCCCTCCAGGAACCGCTACTGGGGGATGCCCATGGGAACTCAGTACCCGCACTTCAAGGGTACATTCACATGCATAGGGATGCCCATGGGAACCTTGTGCCCGCATTTCAAGTGTCTCTTGGGGGCACACTGACTGTGCAACAAGTCTTTGTGCTGAACAGTCAGCGTGCCTCTCAACATAATCTTTGTCTCTGCATCCATTCCTCTATTACAGCATAGGTGAATAGGCAAAGTGGTTCCTCATTTGCATGGGGCAACAAACAGTAAATGAAAACAAATCGGCTCCTAGTGAGTAGCCATCATTAATTGAAATGACAGTGATCCAGCGCTCCTACTAAAATTCTGCATAAATGATGTCATCATCTACCACCAAACTTACCAATCAATACCAGGCCCATAAAAATAACAGAGCAGCTGAATCATGAGGCGAATGAATCTAATATGTTGTTTAAACTATCTACAATAAACAAGACCGGTTTGTCATTTTAATACGTTTATTCAAACATATTCTTGGAAGCTTAGGCTTTGGAACTTTATTAAACAAGTATTAGAAAATGTCATAAAGAAAGATTCATTCAGCATTTATAAAGAGAGCTTGTTTCAAGAAATATTAATCATTAATAGAAATAAATGAGAAAGAGCATTTCCAAACCCTAACTAATTCCCTGTCTCTACCCTCATCGCCAGAAAACAAAGTCTTTAAAAGTCTCCTTTCCTTACGTGTATTCATCGGTCATCAGAACACGTCCCTCTGGAATCAAGAAGCGTAGGCAAAAGTCTGCTCCTTGAGCCAATTCTTTATACCCTAAAACTAAGGCTAAACTAACTATTTTCACATTCCAACAGCTGAATTCTGGCCCCCCATTGGCTGAACCACCTCATGCCACTGTAAATTGTGACATCTTCCACCTCAGGTCCGGGCTTTTACACAAAGCCATTGTTCATGCACAGAGTCCTGGCGGCACTTCCTTAGGCTGCTACAATTTGTAGCAAAGATGTTCATGTAGTGCACAGAAAATGCCACGACTCACATCCTGGCCTTGAGCCCGTCCGTTCTGAGCTTCTCGTGGCACAATAGCAAACCTCTCCAGAGTCGTCTTTTGCAGTTCTTTTCAAAAACTTTTCACAATAAAAGTTTATAGGCTTCTCATCTTTTTCAAAATAAGTTTTCTCGTGTGGCTTTACATCAGCAGGCCTCTTTTCAGAAAGCGTCAATTTTCTGCGCCACTTTAGCTTGCGTCACTGCGTTACTTTTAGCTTGCGTCACTTTTTCAGAATGCATAATTTTTCTGCAGCCAACTCTAGGCTTCTTTTGTAAAACTATTATTTAAACAAACACAAAACATCAATTAATGAAAGAATTGACATTTGTTCTGTTACCCACCCCCTTTGCTAAATGTTAACCCATTAATTATGTTACATAGCAAAAGCACATTTAAGCAGCATATATTACCTTTGATGTACCAATCCGATCTGAACCTGCATTTGTCACAGAAAAGACAAGACAGAAGCACATTTAAAAAGCGCATGCTATTATTTTTGACATCAGCAGTTAGTATATGACAAAGACAATAGACAATAATTATTGTATTATTTCTTTTGCATTTTGCACAAATAAGCATAATGTTAGTCCCATATGTTGATGTTGCACAGTTTATTCTAGGTTGATTTAATAACATGCAGCAAACATATTAGTTTTATTAAAACATTATGGAAGACTGACTTCACAAGCCTGAACAAAATATTGTTCATTAACCCGCTCCATCAACAGCACTCATAATTCACCATGTGTTACAAGTTGCTCCCTTTTCCCCTTCTAGCTTGTCTGGTTTTTGTTTTTTTAATTTCTCCTGCCTCAAGCTCCTCCATTGCTCACCCATGCCCTGTAATCCCCATGGCTCCTCCCCCTCATGGACCCCCAATAATTATGACGCGTATACAGCAAGCATCCATCCATACACATCATCAGTTATCAGAACAGATGAACTGAGACCATATGGTAAATTGTAAATCATCTGGAAAAGAGGCAGGCTTGTAAGTCAATGCATGCTTTAGGGAGTGCCTTGTCTTGCAGAGGCTGTGGAAAAGGAAATGTGCAGAAGATCTGAAGCCCTGGATAGGTCAGTAGGGGAGAGACAACCTCCTAGAGAGTCATGCGAGACTGAACTAGAGGAGAGTGGCAGCTGATAGGTAAGGTAGATCCTACAAAACAGTAATGTTGGAGAGAAAGCAAGTATGGAAAACAAAACATTATTGTTGTCAGCACTGCATTCTTCCTACAGACACACTCACTAAAAGCAATGTTTATGGCACAAGGAGATGCTGCACTACAGTTTACAAGAAACAGTAAAGCAACCGCAGTGTGCCTGATTTTACAGATTGCAGAAAATCAAATGTTTTCGACTCCTAGTAAGTGGCCAACATCAATGGAACCTACAGTATTCATAACACACCAGTAATGAGAGCAGATGGACTAAGCCCAATAGGGCAAAATCGTTTACCAGGAGAAAGGGCAACAATGCGAGGGCACAGGAGCACTTCAGGGTGCCACTTCTCTTGTAATGTCTGTGGAAACGAAGGTGTGCATAAGGACAGTTACCTGGTTGGGAGGATGAGGGAACGGAAGGCTCCTAGGGAGCAAACTGTGTGCAGGACACCTACAACAGTATTTTTAGTTTTCTCTTGAGGAATGGGATATAACAATGGGAACTGGTGTGTCCACACTGATTCCTACTTGCTTTTATTCATTATGGGAATTCCTAATCTGAATATTTTTCCTTCACATATTTAACCAAATGTATTCTTGTAGTGAGTGCAGCGATATGTCACCACATAATTTGTTATTCTATCTATTTTGCTGGTAACTTCTGCTACCAGCTGAATCTTGATTTCTGAGTCTCTAATATCAATAGTTTCACTTGGCTGTGGCCCATCCCACTGCATACCATTGGGTGGCATTCTTGTCAATCGCATTTGTTTCTTATTTAATGGCTTCCCTTCTGCTTCTTGTGGTTTCCCTTAAGCATACATTTTTAACCATCCATTGCATTGGATGAAACGTATTCTCCCACTCAAGGAATTCATGTAACTCGTTTTTAGGTCTTGCCTAGCGATGCAGCGCATGTGCTGCTCACCTTGGCGAGACCTATAGTTGCCGGTTTCTCTGACGAAAGGAGACAGGAGGTGGCACGCGCAGACAGGAGACGTGTACTCGCGGGCAGGAGATGTGCACTCCGTACGCGTGCACATCTCCTGTCCCCGCGTGAACACAGCACACTCATGGCACACTTTGACTTTCCCTCCCTCCTAGTTAGTTTCAGTGTTGACATCATCACAGAGGACAAAGCAGGAAGATGTTGCTTCCTGCTTCGACCACCTAAATTGCCTTGTTTAATTGGTTAATGAGCGTAATGTGTTTCAGATCTCCGTATCTGCATCACTAGCATTCCTGCAGGCAGAAATCTCAACCAGATGTCTGACTCGCGTCCAACCCCCGCCGCACGCTCCCTTTCATGTGGTCCTTATTAAAGAGAATAATAATAGCTTTGCACGGCGATCCAATCTTTGCACTTATCACTATCGGGGCTGTTTAATCGCATTCTAGTGTACGGCAGCGCTAATAATGTTTAAAGGCCCGGGGCTGTGGTCTGGACTTTACATCAGGGCGCTCATGGGGTAGTAGGTGCGAGCCGCTTGGCTGACACCAAGCCCCGCCCACTGCCCATCCAAATTGTCAACGCAAGGAACTAGCTTCGAAACCGAGCCTGGCTGAGGGGGCTTCTCACCTAGAAATAGTACCTGAAATTAACTTTGTTTTATATTTTTAGTCTAGAATGCGCTGCTTAATGACAACAGCAACTAGGGAGGGAAAAGGAGGCTTTGGGTAAAGATTTGTTATCATTGATGTGAATATTTACTGTTATGAAACGCTCTGATACCTTCGGATCTAGCTAGCGCCATATATAACTCTCAAATAAATAAATAAGTTATAGTAAGAGATGATAGTTGCAGCTCCTAGAAATGGCTGAATTGCGATATAAAGCTCTACATAACAATTATTAATACTATTATTTGCACTGCCAGGGCACATGTAAGAGAAACACAAAAACAAGCATTTGCATTGCAATAGGTCTCGCATTTACGAGAGTTTGTGCTATTGGCATTGTAAATGAAAATGCTGTTTATTTATGTGTTGATTTTTAAAACATAAATAAAAGGCATTTAACAATGCCAATAGCGTAAACTCTCGCCAATGCGATACCCGTTGCATTGCAAAGGCTTGTCTCTTTTCCTTTCAACAATTCATGGGAGTGCAAATGTTTTATCCCTCACTTGCTGCTTCCCTCTCAAATATCCAATCGTGTTCCACTTTGCTCCCTTTCCCTCCTCTAGCTTGTCTGTTTTTTTTCTTCTAAATTTCTCCTGCCTCAAGCTCCTCCATTGCTCACTCAAGCCCTGTAATCCCCAATGCTCGTCTTCTTCACAGATTTGTCTTCTCCCCCTCGTGGACCCCGAATCATTAGGACTGCTAGTCAGCATGCATCCATCCATACTCATCATCACACTTGTTTTGAAGGGTGAGAATTTGACATTGCTGCTCAACATCAGCAAAAGCATTGATCTTTTTGCTGATGCTGTATAGCATTGTCATAAAGCATTGACCAAGCCAATAGGTCGCCATAGGCAGCTAAAAGGGCAGATCTATTGGCTTTGCCATGCATTTTCGAAAGTGTGTACACAGAAACTATACATGCATGTACATCATTTGCATCTAAATACCCACCTCTTATGCAAGCATTTGCACCTGTATGAGTCCTAATTAAGACTGCATTATTATATGTACTTATTTATGCAGTTTTTTCAGGGTGAACATTGTCCAAAGGTATTATACTAGTTGATATAAAAAAAATATATAAATTGCATAAAAAGTCAGCCGACCCCAACAATAATAATGTAAGCTTAACACAACACCAGAGAGTTGAAAATATTGGTGGAGAAATGGTGGGAAATAAAAAAATAAAAAATTATACTTGCAACACCTTAGTCCGATGGACACCCTGGGAAACAACCTTTACAACTCAACTTTTACACCGCACTACCATTACAACGAAACTTTTATAACGCAACATCCATGACAATGCATACATTTACAACGCAACCAGTACAACGCATGACACTACAACGCACACCACTACAATGCATGCCATTACAACGCAGTCATTACAACGCATACCATTACAACGCATAGCATTACAACACATAGTACCCTTACACTATCCAACACTTACTCTACTGTTGCACCCCCTGGAGTTAGAATAGTAATTGTTACCCCTACACTATCCAACACTTACCCTACTGTTGCACCCCCTGGAGTTAGAATAGTAATTTTTACCCCTACCCTATCCAACACTTATCCTACTGTTCCACCCCCTGGAGTTAGAATAGTAATTTTAACCCCTACACTATTCAACAATTACCTTACATGCAATGTAATTTTATGCGTTCTAATGGTATGCGTTGTAAAGGTAGTATGCATTGTAGTGGAATGCGTTGTAATGGTATGCGTTGTAATGGATGTTGCGGTGTAAAAATTGCGTTGTAAAGGTTGGCGTTGTAAAAATATGCGTTGTAACGTCATACATCCAGACACCCCCCTCCCCCACCACCAAAAAAACCCAAAACCAAAAGAATTAGCATTCAGAGATGTGGCGAGGAGAAGTTCGTGAAAAGGTATTAAAAACATAGGTGAAGAGGCAAGACAAGGTGGAGTAAGAAAACAGTATGTAAAGAGGCAGGGGAAGAATTAGATGGAAGACATGTGAGAAGGAGGTGCCCCTGCACCTTAGGGCTGCCTCATGGCTCTGGGAATTCAGGAAAGGACTCAAGACCTGGCTGCTTGATTGTACAGAGCACCACAAAGCAGGTAACAACTCCTGCGCCTCGAGACCCTCACATGTGATTTGCAGCGCTTCATAAAAATGATTGATTGATTGATAGAAGTCAGAAGAGACCCCTAGAAAGGAGGTGAAAGTGTATTAAGGAGTTCAAGAAGAATGGGATTCCTCCTCCCTTTGTTAACTGCCTCCTGGCATAGTGTTGTAATCTTCTTGACCGTATTCAGTCTTCCTGATTTACTTTCTGCAACACATAGCATTAGCAACTTAAAAACGTCTAAGAAATTAAAATAAAATAAATTCCATACTGTATTAGGGGTAAACCTAGTTTAATTGGGAGTATCTAGCAATGCTTTCTCGATAGGCCTCCCATGAATGAGGAGGTGCCTGGGGCAGGTCAAGAGTGGACGATGGCTTGAGTGAGCTGCTAAGAAGAGCAAGCCCCTCAGCAAACATAATGCGAATTTTCAAATCTTGAAATATGTTCATTTACAGTCGATAGCGACAGTTATTTAAAAAACGGCAATGCATATTTTGCTTTTTCATGAAATGAGTGTTATGCTCCTAGTGTCATAACTAAAAGGAAAACATTACAAACACCGGCGAGACAGTGCAATAAAATATGGTTATGTTATTTTTAATGAGTCAAACACTGTAAAAAGGCTTCCTAATGATTTGCTACATCAACGCCTGAGGGAAGTGAAGAAAAACTGAGGTTCAATTGCTGCAAATTAAAGGCAAGCATTACCATTGTGATGTCTTTGTGAGAGACTTACGACTTATGCATCTCACAAGTATGCCTCCAATTTGGAAGACTGGTGCGCATTTAGAAGGGCCAATCTTTCCGCCACTTCTCATTATTTGTCAAGCACTAAAGATCTATTATCCTTTCAAAGCTGGTCATTGAACGAGGCAAATTGACATGAGCTAGCAGTCCTCTGCAGGTCCAACAAACTATATATATATATATATATATATATATATATATATATATATATATATATATATATATATATATATATATATATGTATATATATATACTTGGCAATCATGTTGGTGTCCGAAAAAGCAAAGCCAGAAATTGCTTTTTGAAATCGATTGGCTCTCTGAAATAAAATTGAGTTTCGGCTTTTAGAGTGGGAATACAGGTCAACTTGACCTTAATGTAATGGTAAGCACATTTTACATCCACAACGTGCAGATGAGCACACCCTCACAAATTTCCTTGCTAAAGGACCATCTGCAGTTTGTACACATCAGTTAGTCTATTTTACATTTTCATGGTACACCAGCATGAAAAAATTGGAGGCAGTAACAATGTATACAATTGGTATTTTAAACTTGAAAACATGCAGTGCACAATGAGGACTTTAGATGGGAAACATTTCCTTTGTTTACTCTGTCAAAATTGTCATTACGTGAAAGCAAATCAGAAGCCTATTTGAGCACGTTTCTTAAATATTTTTACAGAACTTTCAGACCTAAGTTGAACTAGATACTATAAGCGACCGGTTGGTTTTTATTGTGAAATATTTTTCATGTGTTTTCCTCAGGTGTTAAAGGGTTTTCCAGAATGCCTACAAGCTGATATTTGTCTGCACCTGAACCAAACTTTGCTCCAGAATTGCAAGGCGTTCCTTGGAGCCAGCAAGGGATGTCTGAGAGCCTTGGCTATGAAGTTTAAGACGACGCACGCGCCGCCTGGGGACACACTCGTCCACTCTGGTGATGTTCTGACCGCCCTCTACTTCCTCTCAAGGGGTTCCATCGAAATCCTGAAAGACGACGTCGTTGTAGCGATTCTCGGTAAGTGACTTAAGAAACAGCAAAAGGTAAATCTGCTTTTTTGGTGCTTTTTGTTGCAATAGAAATTCACTTGCGTGGGGAGATTTGATTACAGCCTCTATTTCAAGATGTTGGCCTGCACTCTCACCAAGACGGTCTTCATGATTTAAAAAACATCTAAAGTGTGTACAGAATATGTTTACAGTGTGCCTTCCTTGCATCTTCCCTCCAGCCCCATCCCTCCACCAATAAGCACTTCTGTATCCCTTTCTTTACCTACTGATCTCTTTTGCTTTATTTTCTGCCAACAACCTCAGAATATTGCTTATTCCCAAAGTTTTTCCCTTTCCCTTGTGTGTTTCTTCATAGATTCCTATGTTGATCTGGTTTACACTTTTAAGACGGTTGTTACATCTTAAGATATTTCTTGCAGTAGCTAATTTAACACCTTCTTGTAACAGCCTCCCCACAGGGCTGTAGGTTTAAGTTTTGTCTAGGGCTCTTTCATATAAAGCATTCTAGCTCGTCTTGTTCGTGTTTAAATTCTTCTCAGCATGAATAAGTCTGACCCTATCCCCAGGGGTGTCTCTTGGGGGATGCTACGATTGTTACACCTTCTGCTATCCAGGACCTTTCTTTCTAACATACTCATAAATCTGGCAGTGTGTGCATATCCTATTTGTTCTACACACAGACGGGTTGTTGTGATAACCTTATTACCTCTACAGAGTTCTGCCTTCAGACTATGCATACAACTGTAAATGAGTTGCAGAGTGTATGACAGGGGTGTAAAGCAGGTCCCTGCAGCCCCTTTGGCACAGGGGGCCCTCCATAGCTTCGAGACCCCCAAATACTTCAGGAGCGCCACGCTCCACCCATGGCTAATGAATATCTGGGAGATATGGAAGTCTCAGGGGCTCCTCTTCACACTCTGCAGTGGGGACCCAGCATTTTAGGGTTCTGCCACTGTGTATGGATGTTCAAGAAGCCACATTTGCCTTCTTTGTAGGGCACCTGTCTTTTTTAGCATGCTTCACACTTTATGTGTGGCTAGCTTTCCAGTGACATAAGCAAATTATTATGTAAACGATGCTCATCTTTAATTATGCCAAAGACTATTGCATGACGGAAAGAAAGATTGTTTTAATTAGCTTGCCATTACTTTAATTACTGTGCCTCACATCTTCCATGACTGCTTCTTTGCTCATTTGTTTTTAAGTATTCTGATAAACACACTACAGCAAAATCTCGCTCAAGTTTGGAACCCACATACATTATTATCGTGATTTTGTAAGTAATCTGCTGATATTATATATTAGAATACATTTGGCCAGTGAATGGGTTTATTATAAATCTCAGCTTATTTATGAAATCTTTATGAGCCATCCAACTGCTTTAATCTCATAAAGGTATGTTGTATACTTAGAGGTGCTACAGATGCATGATACATTACACATTTTCCAAAGAAAACTCAATCATCCATCTAAGCTTAATCTACTCTTGAAAAGTGTGTCCACATTACTCTGCCTGATTCTTGAACACAGGTATAAAAATGCATAACTATTGTATCCGATAAGTCAAATCTCTCCAAAATGCTTGCTATGCTGTATGATGATATGCATTCTTCTCTCCATTCCAATAAGCGCTGACAACACTGTAGTTTAAGTTGGAGAGCTGTGGTCACCACATGTAGATCGACTGTGGCATGTGCAGCACATGAAAGTCAATGGCCAAAAATGCCTTCAGAATCTATAGTGACTTCATGCAACCTTTCAGACCTGAGAACATCAGCTGGTTGGCCCCATTTGAAAGCTAAGGTCACTCAACAGCTTACTGGTTGTGGCTTATTGTACAGAGTAAAAGCAAGAAATGAAGAAACTAAAAAGTAAATATGGATTTTGCAACCCTGTTTATTTCCTCTTCCTCCTCTGTCTTCACAAACCCGAGACCAGGGAAAGTGCGAGGGGCACCTGAAGGTAAACCACTCTGGCTATGCCTGTATGGTGCCCATGATGCACTATCCAAGCAAGCACAATGGACTAGTGCTCACAAGAGTAGTTAGGCACAAACCGGATCTCAATATTGCACAATAGAAGTTACCATTAACTGCAAGAGGTTTAGGGGGGTTGAAATCCTACTCAGGAAACAAGCACAGTTCTTATCAGGGTGACACACAAAAGGTCATTAAAGATTAAAATTCACTAAATTAACCTGTGCTCAACATTCTAGTAGGTTAGCACAAACGTAGTCAGGCTTAACTTAGAAGCCCTCTGTGAAGTATTTATGGAAAACTCAAACAGTAATTAAGTGAAAGAACACCACAAGAAAAATCACTCACCAATTCATGAAAATAGAATACATTTGAATACATTATTTGAGACCAAAACGGCAAAAATCCAATCAGTAGAACTGGAGAAATGCAATTTTAAAGATTTAAATCAAAGTAGCGGAAAAAGAAGCAAAATGCCATCTGAGGGTATCTGGTCTTGCTGGACAGAGGCAAAGTCACAAGTTCAGGCTGACAATGATAGAGTGCAGGCCGACCACAGGGCCAAGTTTGGCACACTGAGGATTCACCATCTGGTCCAGTGCACGATTGGGTGATCACAGGTCCTTATACAATTATGAAATTGTCAGTAAGTAGGGTTTGGCAATGAAACATGTTGGCCATTCATAATAAAATGTTTTAAACATAGGATTTAGTTTTAATCGTTAATATGGGCATGGAATAAAGAAATATACTAGATGCCACTTTAACACATTTTTCAATTTTTTTCAGGAGGAGAGGATAGCCTCTTTTCCTTTATGATGACATATTGGTGGCTGATTAGTGTGTTGGAGTTTACTCAGTACAGGGGCACACACAAGCAGCACTTTTTGATTCATTTTAGTTGGTTTATCTATCTTATAGGAAAGCTGCCAATGATGAGAAAGTGAGCAAGTTGGTGAGTAACAGCCAAGTAGCTCGTGGTGGTTGCTTAAGTGAGGCACTTCCTGTATTTTTACACAATTCTTCACACAATCTCAGTGAATGGGATTGATGTGAATATCCTTTGTCACCTGTCAAAAGCATCACATGCAGGCATTAGGGTAGTCTCCAAAAGGTATTGGAACTGGACCCTTCCCTACTACAAGAATTAAAATGGTATGCGGTTTGCCTTAAGAATTGAGCATACAATGAGGCTGGCAGCTGTGCAGTGAGGCTTTTCAGGGCTTCGCATCACTGCGTTGATTCAAATAAAACTTGCAGCTGTGCGGCAAGGCTTCGCAGGGCTTCATGTGGCTTTGCACTGGATGTGGTGGAACCTTCAATTAGGCTAGGAGGAACCAAGGCACAGGACGTGGGGAGGCACCACTTGGGGATCAAGAACTCACTCCAGAACAGCCCTGAGGTCTCAGGCACTCCTGTTGCATATCCAGGTAGGTCCAGTACAGCGGGTCAGCTGGGCAGTTGCAGGGAGGCCTTGTGTGAGCTCAACGTAAGTAATCTTCGGACAGGCAATATCTCATGCACACTGATTTGCTTTTAGCTTAGACAGTTTGGTTCCAGGATCTCCTATTGATCTAGTGGCAAGAAGCTATCCTCACCATAAATAAATACATAGGTTAGCCAAATTATAGTCAAAATAGAAACTAGGACTAATCAATAACTGAGTTATAGTTCAAAATAGAGTTTAAAAGATTTTTTACAGAACTGTTAATAAAAACAATACAGAAGAATGTATATTTTGCCATAAAGTCTCGGATACAGAACACATAATATAGAGAGATGTAATTGCCTAAATAGGGATTTTATTATGATTTATGATTCCAAGTCTCAAACTTCTATGAGTACTGACATTGTCATAAGAGAGTAAAAGAAAATCTCAAAATAATTGGAAGAAAATTGAGAAGCCACTCCCGAACCTTCAAAACAAGGGGCTTTATACATAGTTACATCATACATTATAGTTTACAGATAACAACAAAGAGAACTGCAGATTCAGCATGGTATGATCATGGTAGTCTCATTGGCTAAACAAAAACAGCCTTGTAATTATTAAGACCCGTTTCTTAAGATAAGAGAATTCTTCTGCTTGCTTCCTCAGCAACTGTGCTCCAGAAATGTACAACATAACATGACACATTTCCCAAACAATAGCTCGTAGAATTATGTTTTCCTGCAAGCCTGCATCAGAACTTCCAGGAGAAATCCTTTCAAAATTATACATAGGTACATGATTTAAAGTTTCATTCATAATACATGCTTTCTAATACAATCACTTTTTCATTGCACTGTGTGTTCCACAGAAACAGTAAACAGAGAAGACTCGCAAAGGTCTCCGATTGGGAGGTGGACCTGACAGGAGCAAGATGAGCTGAAGATCAGGAACCTCATCAATTCTATCAAAATTGAGTCTCTACATGCAAATGTGGTCTAATTATATTACAATATTAATCACACTTCTAATCAACCTCATGAATGTATTTCAATTGCATTTTAAGTAATTCATTTGTTACAACTATGTGCATCATTTAAATCTCTAATTTGTACAAGTAAATTGTCACCCAATTGTACTTATAAAAACTTTAATAACTCCCCTCTAACTATTTTTAAATAAACACTACAACCCCATTAATAAGCTTTTTTAATCAGCCATTAGTTAGTTAGAACTTTCATTTTCTTACATAATTCATTATTCGCCTCCATTTCCTTTCATTTTGCTATACTCAATCTCTGTAGTCGTCCATTTCCATATTGATTGAGCTTTTCCTTTTTCTGGATTTAGTATTGCTCTTAGCCCTACTAGTATGTCTCATAATTCTACACTCTAACAATATTAGTAAAAGAAATGGAGTTATTCCACAAGTCATCATAATTATTATAGGTGGTGAAACTGATTGAAGAACACCACCATCAATATTACATAAGCATTCATCTACTTTACCAAAGCTACTTCCTAACTCCATTATCCAGAATGTTACAGTCTCCCATAGTCCTAGTTCATCCAAAGATCTTATTTAATAATTCAAATTAGTCATACTAGTAATAAAAGATCAATTATTCCAGTATAATCTGGTATGTAAGTAGTGCACCTCTTAGCTTTAGTCACTTTGCAAAGTCCTCTCTTTTTCACCTAAAGAATACCTAAAACAAGACAGTTCTGCCTGACCATTGCTCTAATTGCTACCTTCTCTATATGGAATAACTTAAAAGACCCTGCTGTATATACACTAAGCCTATATACTCCTGTAGATAACCATTTAATCTTCACTTCATTTATTGCCACCTCCCATTGAAGGAATAACTGCTCCTAAAATGTCTAAAACCACTTGTCCAAAATGTTTCACTCTCTTTCAACTATGTTCTTCATCTAACTCATCTACATGATCAGTTGCAGGAAAACTAAAGCCGAGTAACATGACCCCAACCAATTTCTTGGCACATTAAAATAAGTAGTCTTTCCACAAATATAATACATTTCCCATAAAATGTGTTCTCCTCCAGACAAAAGATTTCAACTAACCTTTGTTCAGGGAGTTACTAAATGACAAAAGGCGAAACCTGAGGTTGGCTTAAAGGAAATGGAGACAACACCCCTCATCCTCCCAGTTACAGCTTCTAAGAAAGAGTAGAAACGCTTACAACAAAAGCATTCTCAGATCTAAAAAAGATTTCTTTAGTACTGAACTTGATAATACCAAAAACAGACAAACTGAACATGGAAACTCTTCAAAACAATAAAACAATAATCAAACAGGCTGGACAAATCCTCTCATGAATCTACAAAATCCAACTAAGCTGAGAGGAATTCTCTACTTTTTTTTACATCCATAGCCAACTCCTTGGAAAGCGAGCTATTGACAGCCACTGATTCACTCACTAACCCGTGGATATTCCAACATGGCCCACTACTCTCTCCATTGGCGAATCTAAAAATAAAGCACAATGGTTGGATTTCAAGCTAAATACCACAATGACATTGCTAGAATCCTTTCGTCTATAAATCCAAATAACCACTACAATGATCCTCTCCCCTCTAAATGCCTTCTGTTACTCTACCAGTGTATCATCTCCATTTGGACTAACATAGTTAAAGCTTCCTTATCTCAAGGTTCCTTACCAGACGGACTCAAAATAGGGCAAGGTTCTTCCCATCTTAAAAAAACTGACAGGGAACCCTGCTGAGCCAAATAACTTTAGGCCATTGACCTATATACCTCTTTTAGCTAACGAGCTAGAAAAATGTCTGCAACAACAGTTGAGCCAACACATTCTGAAATTCGATTTGCATGACAACTGTCAATCTGGGTTCAGACCAGGTCAGAATACCGAATTTGCAATTCTTCATATAGTGGACGATGCTCTGCATGCACTTGATCAAAACGAAACCTGCCTATTAGTTCTTCTTGACTTGGCATCTGCATTTGACATGGTAAATGGCTAGCCTGACTTGAAAACAGAATGGGGTTATCAGGTACTGTCGTAGAGTGGTTAAAGTCCTTCTTGCTGAACAGAACCCAAAGATTTTTTCCAAAGCAAGATCTGTCATCGATGTCCCCTATTTCAATTGGAGTTCCGCACGGCTCAACTTTATCCCTTTCACTTTTTAACCTTTACATCGAACCACTAACTGAAATTCTACAGCATGCTAGCACATCTTTCCACATGTACTCTGATGATACCCAGACTTTTATGGAGATCTCTTCTATCGTGAAGATCATGGCAAAAAATCATGCCTTAAAGTTGACCTTACAATGGTTAGCCTACAATCATCTTAAATTCAATACACAAAACAGAATTTCTTTTAATTTCTCCACCCAAAACCTCCTCTGATGTTAAGGTATAGACCAAGAAGATCACTGTTCTAAATTGTACCCCGGTCCTGGTTGACTCACTTGAAATTACACAAAGAACCTTAACATGCAATTCATATCAATTTAATGGCAAAAAGCGCCCACTTTCACTTGAGGCATCAAAGGAAACAGAAACCATTAATTTCAGCTACTCATCGTCTCTTCTTTTCTTCTTATTTCATTGAAACAATAATACAAAACAAGGAAAAAATCAGTTTCAGATTTCAGTTTTGTAAATGTTTGTATATCAAAATTTAAACAATCCGGTTATAGATTGACTAGGCTCAATGTCATTTCAGTCATTAAGCAAAAGTCTTTCACATTATGCCCATGGCTTTCATCAGAGCTTGGAATTTAAAGTCTCAAATTTTCTTTTCAGAAGGGCTCTTCTTCAGTTTCAGTCTCCAGATATGAACTACTCTCAAATCTGCATTGGTACTTGTTCATTCATAAATACTCCTCCTCAATTTCTTCTTTTTCTTCACATACTGTGACTAAATACACCCAATCAGGAAAGGCAAATTTCAATTTGGAACTTCCCTTCTGATTGATCTTTTAGCACCTAGTCATTCAGTACCACTAGTTTATAAATTCAGCTGTCTCTCAAAGTTTCTTTCTGGTTCACAATGCTTCCATTTCCAAGTACTCTTTCTTGGAATGTCCTCTAACAACGCTTTTTCAATGGCAGTCTTTCGCTTTTTGTTTCCTTCAAGCCATTGACTTGAGTACGAACATGAGCTTTGTTCTAACTCCCCTCTTTTTCTTCCAAAAGGGCTCTTTTTAACTCTTCTAACTGCAGCTTGTCACTGTTTTGATCAGAGACTGCTTTTTCTTGCTGTTACTCATGTCTTGCTCTTTGCTTTGTAACAACTCATCACTCTGATCACTCTGTAATTGGACTTCAGGTGTTTCAGGTTCTTCATCCGAACTTTCGTTCATCCAAAACTTTCACTTTTGTCTTAGCACTACATCTTCATCAGTTCCAAAAACATCTTCACCCCAAACTGGTTGATTCTCACTGTAAACCTGGACTTGGCTTTGAGCTTTATGAGCAGACTTTGTATTTCGATTATGCATCTCATCCACTGCTTCAGGTACTCTTTCGTGTGAGCAGAGTGGATTCACCTGCATACTTGACCCCACTATTTTTTGTCATGATAGTTTGGAAAGGCCCTCTCCATCTTTCATCGAGACAGCCTTTAGCAACATGTTTGAAAATTACTACCCAATCTCCATCATTCAGTCCATGGCAGGTCATATCTTTGTAATCTTCTTTTGTCACATTCACCTGATGAGACAGATTTCACCATATCAGTCTGACCGTTCCAATAATCCAGAACTATATCATCAGTTATTAAAACTAGTGCTGCTGAAGGTAGATATGCAAGTTTCATCGCTCTGCCTATCACTAATTCATGGGAGATCAACCTATTTTCCCTCTCAGGTATGCTTCTCATATTCATCAACACACGGGGAAGAGTATCAGGCCACTTTTCCCTAGTCGAAGTACAGACTTTTGCCAGTTCACTCTCGAGAGTGCCATTTGTATGCACACCTAAACCTGATGATTATGGCTGATAACTACAAGGAAATCTCTGATGTCAAAAGCTGTGCAGATTATCTGTAACACTTCATTCTTGAAGTGCATGCCACCATCAGTCTCACAAGAAGTCAGAATGCTAAATCGAGGAGTCAACTCCCTCAGCAACAACTTATCAAGTCTCAGGTGATCTGTTATTGTGGGAAATGCTTCCATCCATTTGTAGAACAGGCACACAATTACTAAGACATATTTCAAGTCATTACAATGTGGCATCTCATTAACGTCTGAAACACACAAAAGATGATGGGGGAATGCTTGCAAAAATGTCCAACCACTGGCAATTGCTCAGGGAGCAGCTCAACCCATTGTTCTTTTGCTCAGCATTCCACCTCAGTTTGGACCTTTCCATATGCAAATCAGTCTTGGCCCTGCTCCTCATTGGAACAGCCCAGCCAGAACTGGATTGCTTGTGTTCCGGTTCAAGGAGAACCTAACAAATCTATCCTCTGTCGAAACAATCTTGGTAGCTTTGTAATTCATATTTGTCCTACTTTGACACCAAAACCAGTGACTTTCACAGCAGCTTGACAATGACCGCCAATTAACTTGGCCCACTGAGGGATTCTGACTTCAACTGAAGGGACTAGGTTTAAAGGTCTTTGACTGGAATCACTCACTTGGTGTAACCAACCTTCACTCATTAAGGCAAGGACCCAGCAAATTTTAACATTAATGCTTTACTTTCTCTAGCTGATTTTTGCCTTAAAACCTTGCAATTTATATCTCTGGCTCCCTGTATCCAATGTTATTGATGTTGGTGTGTTTTTGCTAATTACATCTTTCTTGACCATTCTAAATTGCTTGGTAATTTTATTGTGTTGTGTTCTTTACTTTCAAAATCTTAATGCTGTTAGAACGTACCATTCACTTCCCTGGTAACTTCCTACTGCTTGTGCTGGAGTTACAAGGGATGTACATAAATTCTTTAGGAACTGTGTTTTCAGATTAATGGAGAAATCTAAGAGACTAATCTTTATTTATTTGCAAGACGCGTGTAAACCAGTTCCAGTAGTTCTGACAGTTTCTAGGAATAAAGACAGTTTCATCTCTGATGAATTATTTGAAAGTCTTCCTTCTTGTATGAACAGTTGAAGTTTGACCACAACATTGACTTGATAGATGAGGTGAGTTTCAAGTCAAAATAACAGAATAGATATCATGCATTCTAAGTAGAGGCCTGTGGTAATACCAGTAAGACAGGCCACATTGAAGCCAATAGTCTACTCAGGTGAGGGGTTTCCAACTATTCTACCTATTTGTGGCATTATTTCAAAATAATGAGATTCGTGCACTTGGTGCTCAACTAGTTAATTACCTTATTTTCTACCCAAAAGTTGATTTATTTTTTTCCACAAACATTTGAGAGTCATCATGGTAGAAGTCGATTAGCCTGGCCAGAGAACACATATAAACGTTGAATTTGAGAAATGTAAAAACCCCTGTGCTCTATCTTGTAGGGTCAGGAGATTGAAATAGCTGAATGCCAAAATTCTGATATTCTGAAAGTGATTACTGTTGGATTACTGGATCCAGTCTCGGGCTGGACATCATATTCCTGTCATATCATTTAACCCTTTCACAAAGTTGTTGTGATTCATGGAAACAAAGGCCACCAAAAGTTACAAGTGGAATGAACACTGCCTGGTATTCCTGGAGCTAATGTAATGTGGAGTCCCTCCTGAATGTTTTGTACTGCAGTTTTGATTTCATTCATGGGTCCAGTGCCAAAGCAGAAGTTGGGCAAAAGATAATTATGCTCTACATAATCCTGCAATTGTCTTATCAATTCCTGATCAACTAATTTCCTTAAGTAGCTGAGACTATATGTTGATCTAAAGAAAAAACAATGATCTTGGGGTTGGCAATGGCTTCTTTAAAATTAGATACATAGAATGTCTTTTTCCTGAGCCCAATTTAGGTCAGAGTTAATTTGAGGCGCAATGCTTATCAGTGGTCTGCCAACATGTTAAAGGCTTTGAATTTGTTGTCAAGATTTCTCATTTTATCCCTTAGGATGGATTCGCAGATAAAAATAAAATTAGCCAACAATTGTTTGGGACAAACAGAGGTATGTTTACTGCTCATGGATATATCTTGGTGTCATGGTTATGTCCTCTGAAATCGCAACTATCTTTGTCTCAGAAAAAGAGAGGTAATCCTCACATTTCTGATTGTGTCATGCATGGGGTATTTTATTATGCTTCCCTGACTGTTATTTCATGAAAGATATTGGATCAGTCCTGATTGTCCATTATCTTCATTGGCATGATTGGTATAACATTCCCCTTTTGCCAGTCAGTTGTATTGCTTTATAGTATCCATTATTAGGTATCTTACACAAGGCTTTGCCCAGCTTCAGATTGTTGGTGCAAAATTACAGGGGCAGTATGATTTCGAAATTGACATTTGAGGCTTTAAGGTATTCCAGATATAGGTTAAGGAGCATTTAGGAACTAGTTAAAAAGTTAGATCTCTACGGTAGTGATAAGCCACTTAACTGGAATAGATTTTTCTTGTTCTATTTTTATTTTATGCACAGTTTTTGTTGCCAAATGTGTATAGTGGGCATGGAGTCTAATCTAATTTGCCTCATATTAAAATAAATGAAACCCCTTTCTTTGAATGGGGTTGCCAAGTTTTACCTTCATATGATTTCTTTAGCCCCTGGGACATTGTAGTTGGTATTTTCAAGTATACATTTTGATTGTGAGCTTATTTGGTGTTGTCTATGTCTTCTAACACATTTGAGTTAAAATCACGAGTGATTTTCTATGTCTGATTCATGCTTTTCTATCAGGTGCTCTTTAACATCTATAGTTTTTAGTAACACAATGTAATAAGACAGTAGACAACTTTTTCATTCCTCATTCTCTGCCTTGTGTGTGATTCAGAGAGGAAAATGTAATGATTGGATAGATGCAGCTTTTTGGGGAATTTTTGTTTAAATATATCATCAAGCTGATGCCACAGCAGTCAATTTTCAATCTTTCTTTGCGCTGTTAGTGTGGTTCCAGACCTCAGCACTGCTACTGGCCTCAGCCAAATGACATTGCAGTAGCATGCATGTTTATCTTAATGATCTCATTTGCATGTACTCTGTAGTTTACCTAATAAATCGAACAGTTTGGAATTTTTGCAGTTTCAGAGAATGTGAGGTGCAAAGAATCCACATATTGTGGCTTGAAAGTTAGTTCATAATTCTGACAGTGCAAACAAAAAGGATGAAGGTTCAAGGTCACTAGGCCCTGGGCAGTACAGGAAGAAGACAGTGTTTGGGACTGTCGCCTACCATACATTTTGCAATTATCAATGTTGCCTACTAGATGGGTTTAAAGAGCCAAATCCTGATATCCTTTATACTACATAAATGAAACTTTAAAAAAAAAATAATACCTAATTTCCTGAGCTGTTTGCATGTGTAAGTTCAACTTTCATGTGCAAAAGAAGTGATTTACTTGTACAAATTCACATTTGCAATTAACAAAATATACATTTTCAGGTGAAAATGTATTCCATGCTTAATGCTCAATATGACTGCAGGGACCAGAAATAGGCTTTCTAGGACACGTATGCTGCGGAAACAATGGCTCCAAACATAAACTCAAATCGTTGACATTTTAGACCTATTAAGAGCAAAAGTACATACATTTCTAGAGTAGTAGTTGAAAGGAACCACCCAATTATTAGTGAAAATGAAAGGGAAGGGTTTCAACTTTGGAAATAATATTTGGCCAGCGAAAATAATTAAAAACAAATAATTAAATATGTGGAACTGCCTGCGCATGCTCATAAAAGACAATTCACTATTCTTTTCCAGGATTAGCCCTTCGAAACCGGGGACTGTCACAAGTTTTAAGAGTGCTTTTGGAAACCTTTGTGAGTTTAATCATTTGTACATCTGCACCCATGTGCAGAATTATTCTAGGAGTGTAAGTTTACTCGTTTTTTCAAGATTCAGCCACAGCAAAGAAAAACAAAGTATTAAGCAAAGGCGATAAGTGAAGAGCAATGTGCCTTTGTCAGACTAAGACATCCAAAGAGCTGAACTTCCTAAAGAAAAAAACCCCAAAACCATCAACTAAAATGTCATTTTGTCAGTAAAGTACATACATCATAGAGCGCACACTAGAAGTCAATTGCAAGCTACATGTTGTATCTTTCTAACAAAGAGGCTACTTGATGACCCGCCATTAAATTGTAATATGAACAGAAATGGGACAATGTAACACCGCTCAAAATGGCCTATCCTGGATTTGCACCCCATCCAAGCATAGGACAACAATGACAAACACATATAAACCGATGGCTGTGGGGTGCTGACATAAATCCCACTCTCTCTATTTATACCTTTCTCATTATACCTTTTCGGTAGATTTGATGACATCAGATTTTCCCAAACACCTAAAGGTTCCTGTAGACAATGCAATTTCTATTTTATGTATCAGAATCAAATGAAAAAAGCAATGAATCACCTAACAGCTAATTGTAATAAGAATATAAGAGATGGGAGAACCAGATAAAACACAACAAGGATATCATACAAAAACAACAGGAGAATACATAGAATCATATCAACATAGAGGTTTATTAAAGTATAACTCCAAAAAATATGAACAGATGGATTTGTAAATGTTGCATTAGTATACATTATTTTACAAAGCATTTTTTCTAATACTTCTTGGGTCCATCACCCACTTTCGCCATTTCTACTGTTCCTAGTTGTTTAATTATCTTAAAATATCCTGCTGTGATGAACTACCTTTTACCATGAAAAAATGATTTTAGCACTTAGTAAAATGAAGGTACTTTGGAAAAAAAACAGGTTCAATTACATGTAAATTATTGTAATATATATTCTCAACTAATTACGTCCATGCAAGTGGGCCCTACACATATAATGAATAATTTTTGGATCAGATGAAGGATAGAAAAGCAGAGACCAAATATAAAAAAAATAAATGAAATGTTACAGGATAAAAATATATCAAATTGTATGATAGGACACCACCCTTGTCAAGCTATTGCTATGCATCATGTCCCTGCTACCTACATTGATGCTAAATCACAAATTCACCTTCACTCTCCTTAACAACACTATTCTCCATTTCTATTCCTGATAAACACCATTTTACTTAACTCCTCATCCCTCTGCTCCAATCAAAAAGGCAAAACATGCACAAAAAAAATCAGTCTCATGGCAACAATATATTTTCTCTTCACCTACACTGAATAGTAGTTCATATAAAGGTACCACTACACAACGCATAGAGGTTTCTGTGTCTGCATGGAAAAACTCGATCTTCCTTCATAGTGTGAAGCAAGATACTAACAAATAGTCAGGGACGGCTCCTCCATGTGGGTGTAGGAGCGTCACATCACTGCTTTCTCAGAATGCGAGAAGCAGGAACATAAAATGGTATAAATACCATTTTATGTTACTGCTTCTCACACTGCGAGAAAGCAGAAGGGTTTGGTTGGGGGCAGGCGGTTTACTGCTTCTCACACTGCGAGAAAGCAGAAGGGTTTGGTTGGGGGCAGGCGGTCTTTCAACAGGTCAGGAGAGGAGTGGTTAGCCCAATGTCGCAGGCCCTGACTGTTTGGTCGGCCCTCAGGGACTGACCAAACCTGCATGCAGCTTACATGAGAAAACGGCCTCCCCATAGGCACCTGGCATGGGTGCAGTCTCCACGCATTGTGATTGGCTTAGAAGAGGAGAGGTAGGCTGCCTGCTTCCTGCTTCCTGCAAGGAGCAGAGAAGCAGATACAACGCGTGACCGGATCGGGCCGTTCAACGGAAGTTATTTTTTTGCTATAATTAAAATTAAACCTCCACCACCACGCAACCCCCTCCCAACGCGACGTCACCGCCCTCCCCACCCGCAAGTCATGCCGGCTGTGACTGCAAATAGTGTCATATTACCTACTAATAAAAAACAACTATGGGTTGGGATGATAAATTCCATTGGCATACGTTTACAGGCTGAATCAGTGAGCGGAAGGAGATAGTGATGTGTAGGTCATGAATTGGAATCTTCGTAAGTCAGAATCAGCTTTTCATCCATTCGTGGTCATTAAATTAAGTACCATTACATTGGCTACCAGGGTGCATTGTATCTACATCACTTATAAGTAACATGAGCACTTAATAAAGCTGCTTGTAAGAAGAACGTAATTATTTACATTTGAACAAAACTCTGGTAAAGAATAAATGACCGTGTATTACAAATGTGCAGAATTCTCTATTATAGGTAATATGAAGCATGTCTTGTTATAATTTTCTTGATGGTCTTCTTTTATAGGAAAAAATGACATTTTTGGAGAGATGGTTCATCTTTATGCAAAACCTGGGAAATCAAATGCAGATGTAAGAGCACTAACCTATTGCGACCTTCACAAGATTCAACGAGAAGACCTGTTGGAAGTTTTGGATATGTATCCTGAATTTGCAGACCAGTTTCTTACAAATCTAGAACTTACTTTTAATCTGAGGGATGAACGTTCCAAGGTAAACATTTTTCAGTTTTATCCAATTTCATTTTTATTTTTTTTTGCAACTAGGACCAGTTGATGCAAAACCATGTTGCCAAATGATATGCAAAAATGCACAAAAAGCTGGGTCTGTGTAAAAAAAGCCTGAAAACAAATCAAGAGAAATAGCTATGGAGACACAGATTTAATATACTGGCACTTCACTGTATTGTCATTATGGTAAGTAGAGTGTTAGTTCTTCTTATTATCAAACCCCCTCAAATATTACAACAGGCTTTTTAAAACCATTTACTTATAGATGTCTTGAGAGCAGTGCTTAATTTGAGACAGTGTTTTCCGGTGCTTGGGACTGGCACTTAATTGTCAACACCGGCACATATGACAGTCTGCCACATGGTGAACCCTTCTTTTTTCTTATTTAGATATAAGCACTACAACAGTTTATTAGTTTAAAATACATTACAACCACTTGTGTCTGCCAACCAAGCCACTCTTATAGCTTAGGGATCTGGAATAGTCTTAACTGTCACACTTGTAGGAGTGTGATGGTTAGTAGCTCTATTGGTGCTGTCATTGACAATGCTGGCAGGGACAATGGGTGGTGCAAGCTGCAGTGACCTGTTGACGAGGACCCTGGCACCTACTTTCTCACTAATTAGCCACTGCTTGAGAGAACAGAGGAGAACCAATTCTATGCAGGAGGCAGTTTATTACATACAATATGTATAGGTAGTCAAGTGACACCTTCGGGTAGCTAGTTATGTTAAAAGCATCACCAATAATTAGGGATCCTTGTTTCCTTAAAAGTCATATTTAGCCTTTTTTTATCATAGAGGGTGCATCAGCGGCACAATGTGCGTCTGGATCCTGTGTGAACCACATGGCCGCCGGCTCTGTGCTTCTTGGAAATTACATGACAATGCATCTTCACCTGCACAGCCTATTCAGGGCAAAAGGCAGCAGACAGTCATCGAGCGGTAGATAAAGATGACCTATGAGTGTGTGTCGGGGTTTCCTAGACCAGACATAATCTCCAAGGGCCCTGAGAGACGCATTAGCGGCTGACTGCTCATGTACACATCCAGTTAGAGTGGCTTCTTCTACACTGACACGGTGAGCGCCTTTTTAACTGCTGCTAAGGGTGCAAACTAAAGGTGTGCGTTATAAAAAAAAAACATCAGTTTCCTACTAAATTTAGAGCAAATATCTGAACTTTTGAGAAGTCACAAAAAGTTTTACAGTAGCAGATTCCTAGGAGTTTTCCAGGTCAATATTAGGGAAATGTCTCACATGAGAACAACTGCACTTTGTAACCTTTCCCCCCCCCCTACTAACCCACCAATTGTAGGGTTGTTTTTTTGCGATTTCTACAACTGAAATGGACTTACTCATGCCCTTGGTTCCAGATTAAGCATTGGCTGAGAAACAGTATATAAAATACCCATAAACAAGAACATGTATGGTTTCTCCCAAACTTTCGGGGATTTGCCATGCATGAACACCCGTTCCATGGCCCAGGAAGAACATATACTCAGTTGAAAAAGAAAAGGTGAGTACATTATTTATGATAATTTTAGGATCCTGGTAAAATCCCTCAAAACTGATTTAAATAAATGTACGTTTTTTAGATGGATCTTTTGAGAAAATACAGTTTGAATCAAGGTAACATTTTTTTAAATGCCATTGGGGACATTATCGATTTGTATCGTTCTGCAAACTCACCATTTAAGGATGTATGGATAAATATGTTGTGCGAAATTGGGATTGGTGTCTCCACCATGGCAATTAGGTAGGCCCCAATTTCTACAACCAAATTCTTTTACTTCTGGTGTAATTAGACCCTTGTACTTCAGACCCTCAAGCTAGGAACAAATACCCCTTTTTAATACCTAACTTTCAGGGTAGCTCGGCAGATCAGTCCGAGGCAAATATAATGGGTGAGGGGGTGTGGTCTAGAAGCTCAGTCCTCAGCAACGCAACAAATACCACTTAATACATAAAATTGCTTTTTATATAAAAAAACAAAGCACTTTAATACACACAATACTAAATACTGTGCACAATAGTTCAAGTATGTACAGAGTGGGCAAACCAATGAGAACATCTCTAGGAAAGTAGGATCTGCTTTTATGGTTACTCCCACGTTTTTGCTTAATATGATGCTGTTTTTACTAGTCTGACTTGGATCCTGCTAATCAGGACCCCAGACTATCTGCTTTCTCCCTAAATTGTTGTGTTCAGTACCTAGGTACATCCCAGATTGGATACTGGGGTACCCTTGTCAGTCCCTAATATATGGTACCCATGTACCCAGGGCATAGGTACCCCTGAGGTCTCCCATGGGCTGGAGCATGCATCATGCCACCCATGAGAGACCATTCAAAATGGATCTACAGGCCTGCCATCGCAGCCTGTGTAAAATGGTGCATGCACCACTTACTAAAGATATGGGTTTACTAGATCTAAGGGTCACTGCACTTAAAACCTATAAGTCACCCTTGAGCAGGCCTTAACAATCCTGAGGGCAGGGTCTTGGTTCTAAGTGAGAGGGTGCCCCTGCATGAGCAGGAGCAGGATACCCCCACAGCCTACGGAGTCCATTCTCCTGGGTTGTCAGTGAAGCGGTCATATACTATATAGAGGGGCACTGCATAATCGCTCAATTACCATCTCGAAAACGGCTGCAACGAATCCTATCATGTTTGTATCAAACTTGTTGGAATAATACCCCCACACCGTAAACGGTGTGGATAGTATGATTCCAAGCATCGGGAGAGCCCTCCATTAGGCTCTCAGTGTTCCCGGTACTAACCTTCTAGTCACAGGCAGCACAAAATGGTTGCTGCCGATCAGAGACACATTTCTGCAGCCACGGCCGGCAGTAGGAGTTCCTGTAGGGCGGTGACGTGGGGAGGGGTAGGGGCAGGGTGGGGGGGAGTAATGTATGGATTACGGAGTTTAACAGGTAAGTAAGTAAACATATAAATAAATAAAACAAATTTCGTTGCGTGCACTGCATCACTAAATGCGATTCAGTGCGCGCACCGAAATTCGTTTTATTTATTTATATGTTTACTTACCTGTTAAACTCTGTAATCCATACATTACTACCCCCCAACCTGCCCCTCCCACTCCCCAAGTCACCGCCCTACAGGAATTCCTACTGCCGGCCGTGGCTGCATTTCTGCCCTCCTGCTGCTGAGCCAAGCTTGAGCAGGTGAAGGCAGAACAATCGGCATCCTGTCGCATGGAGGTGTGACCATCTCCCAGACAGGATTTAGGGCCCGATGTAGGTCGGTCGGTAACGGCCGAAAATCGGTATTTTCGGCCGTTACCGATCGGTATACATGATTTGACATGTAGGTGCACTATTTTACCGAATCGGTAACTTTACCGAATCGGTAAAGTTACCGATTCTGTAAAATACAGAATCGGTAACTTTACCGATTCGGTAAAGTTACCGATTCGGTAAAATACCGATTCGGTAATTTTACCGATTCGGAGCCACCCATATGTAGGTGGGACTCTTCAGAGTCCAAGGAGCCTTAACGAATCGGTATTTTACCATCAAATCCTATTTGATGGTAAAATACCGATTCCGGTGTGCATGCACATGTGTGCATGCACACCTATGCCATGTGACAGGCAGACCTGCCCTTAGGGCAGGTATGCCTGCCACATGGCACCTGTGCCTGTTTTGGGGGTGCCAGAGGGTGTCAAAGTGACACCCCCTGCACCCTTGAGAAATTCGGTATTTACCGATTCGGTAAATACCGAATCGGTAATGCCCATTCATTCCTATGGGCTTCAAAGCCCATAGGAATGAATGGGCATTACCGATTCGGTATTTACCGAATCGGTAAATACCGAATTCATCCGATTCGGTATTCCAGCACATCTGGAATACCTACATATCGGACCCATTTATTTACCGATTTTAAATTACCGAATCGGTAAAATTCGGTAATTTGAAATCGGTAAATCAATTTTACCTACATCGGGCCCTTAGTGTATTAGGGCTGGGTGGGTGCGTTTGCCAGCGCCTGAAAATCTGCATGAGATGCACATTTGGAGTCCCTGTGCAAAGTCCAGTTCAAACCAGTCCTGGGAACTGTTGGCTCCCGCTATGGTGTGAAACTGGACAAAGGACATGGGATTAACCTCCCTCCTATCCAGACCCTTCCTTTGGAGGGTCCCTTGAATCTTCCTAACCCTTTCCCTAAGGTACTTAAAGGCTCGCCTGGGTGTAGGTCCCTAGATTCATCGTGGGATAAGATTCAGAACTGAAACCACTGCACTGCTACTGTCTGGGCACTCTGGACTTCGCTGGACTTCATTTGGGTCTGACTTTGTCTCCCTTCCAGTCTGCTGCATCGTCTGTGCCTGTGCATCATACAGGAACCTTCCAAGGCCTCTGAAGCATCATTGACAACCAAAGTAATATCCCTTGGAGTGAAGGAGTCACTCCCCTGCATATGCAGTCACTACAACGAAGATGACCGGTCTGCATATCCCAAGCTCCTCTGGACCCAGGTTGTGGTTTTCCTCAGCTTCTGAGGCCTGCTCTACCCTCTCACCAAGTTTGAGGCCAATAGTCGTTGTGGGGGTTGCAATTACCGAACCCTTGGCTACTGCATCCCTTTGCAGTTGCAAAGGCTTGTTGACATCTTTGCAAGAAGATCTTTGGGTTCCAAGTAGCCCCAATCACGAGCACCTCCAGTGACAAGAATCTTCAGCCACACTGCATCATCTGCATCGTGGCCTGCATATGTTAGTGACCTGCTTGATGTCCTCTTGCGACTCCTGTGCCTTTGGCCTGTGGGTCCATTTGAGGGTCACCTTTGTTTTCCTTGGGATCCCCTGATTGCTCGGGGCCTGTCATGACTCCCCTGCCTGTGGTGAGTCTCCTGGACCTTGCTGGTCCCAACAGTGCACCTTCTTGACTTCCTGCATGGGTTGCATTTGTCAAGACTTGTTGGTGCTCCCGCCAGACACCAATCCCTCTGCACTCAATGTCCTTCGTGGAACAGCTCGTATGCAGGTCCTGGTCATCATCAGCATCGCCTGGTCCTCACAGCTGCTGAGTCAATATCACTGTCATCTTATCTGAAGCACCCAACATCGGAGGGCATCCGTCTTCCAAGTCTATGTTCACTCCCGAGTGACATAGACTCTGTCCCCTCTGCTTTCAGGTACTCCTCTTCAAGAATCCACGTTTGGATTCCTCCGGACACTATTGCAGGGATTCTTCACATACACAGAACTATGTGCAGGAAAACAGGAACTCAGTGAATAGGGGTGTACCAACCTACCACATCAGTACCCAAAATCCCAAACCGACTAGCTATAGTGTCTCATTCATTCTCTTACAAATATCACAGAGCTACAAATGATTAGACAACCCAGAACACAACACTCCAGACTCTCTCAGGAATCGCAGGAGCCAGGCATACTCTTTGGCTCACTCACTCGTATTTGTCCACAATGCGAATAGGCACTGAAATAGTTCAAAATGTTTATTTTTGTTAGGGTTAGTCCTCTCTCAGTGACCATGGACTGACATCACATGACCTGCTGACAGAGGGATAAATGTTGGTCCTACCTCTACCTCGTTGCTTGATATTGCCATTGTATGGATTCTGGTATCCTGGTCTCCTGGTTGCTGTTTGCTGTTGATGGAAGATTCCTGCTGCCCTGGATTCTTTTCCCCTCCTTCCTCACGGGCTCGTGAGATGAGTTTTTGTCCCTGCCTTTGCTGCCCCTTATTGGTTCTCTTCTCCCTTCTTTAGTTAGATAGTTGCACGTCCCGTTGTTGACTTTTCCCTTTCCCCCCCTTCGTATTTTTCCCAGCGTTTGTTGTTGGTCTTGAGTGTTCGGGGGCTCCCGTTCGCTATATTCGTTTTGAGTTCAGTGCCCTTTTTGGAGGTTTTGCCGAGAGGACGCATTGGGTTTACAAAGCGTTTAGCTTCGTTTCAGCGCGTCCTCACTTAGGCGCCTCTTTGCATCATTATAGGCGGAAGTGACGTTTCGGGTCATTCCGCGAAGGGCTTTGCATTCGAACGCTGGGATTCTCGGTATTCCCGAGTGTTTCCTCCCAGTCCCTTTCCCTTTGGCCCTTGTAACAAAAACGAAGGGTTTTTTTCTGGCGTAAAACAAAGCCTGTCATAAGTCCTTTTACCCCTCGTAGTGTAATGTAAAAGACGAAGGACACTGTACATATGAACTTCTGATTGGCTATTCAATACAAGAGACTTTATCTTGAATTGCCTTCTTTTTTACTCTCGTGCCCAGTGCCTTCACGAAGCAGAGCCTGCGCTACCCACTGGTAAGAGGGGTTGTGAATGTTGTGGCAGGACATGGTCACTGGTGTTGGGAAAGCACAGTGTGGAACATATACATATGAAGGGTATGTCTTTTTTCTGTTTTACATAGGTGCAGAAGCGTGGAGGAGGGAGCTGTGTCCTAACGTTCTATAAGGGTGGAAGACTTGGTGTCTCCTCAAAATACCACCCTCTTTTCAGGTTCATTGGTGCACTCATAGTGGTTGTCTTGTGAGTGGCCAGTGGGCAGGGGAAGGGGACTGGTGCATGCTACGTTCCTGCAGTGCTCGGGCTGGGTGGAATCCAACAATTTTCACTATCGTGCTCTACAGTACAGTATACATGCCACTACTAGCAGCAAAAATGCATAAACTCAGCACAGTTAGCATTGTTTCAATTCCATAAAATACAAAGGGAGAAGTCATTTTATAAAGACTGTGGAAATAAGGGCTTTTAGGCCTGAGCACCCTCCCCTTGACTAGACGAAGTTTATGTTATAAAAAAGGACGATCTCTCGGCTTTGACAGCAGACCCCATACCTTAAAGCCCGTATGTAAGGTTTACATCATAGGAACAGCAGAGCTCTTCTCCATGGAACGGCTTTCTCCAAGTGTGTTAAAACAACATGCAACAACGTAATATCAAATCACAAGTCTTCATTACTGCAGCTGTGTGTAGCATGTTATGTCTAGGTGCTAGGGACTGACCAGAACAGAATAGCAAGGGGCATTGTTGTTCGACCTTGCACATTGTGTTCAGACTAAACTCCAGGAAAGGCAGAGAACACGAAGGCAGCCTGTTCTCATGTGAAACGCACAAACAGACTGTTGTAAAAACAAAGTCATGTAGTAAAGTGCGCCAAAACAGCATCATGGCAGTGAAGCTCATGCTAACTTAGCAATGTCGACAATGTCCCTAAGGGCCCATATAACAACAATTTCTACTCTTCCAGCAGCTGCACTTTCCTGAAATCCTCCATTGGGTTCGACAGTGGTTTCCGATACCACTCACAGATATGCACCCGGTTTCCCTGGGATAGGTAACTTGGGTACCACGGTATCCGTGGGTGGGGTGGCTCTCCAACCTTCTGTCTTCCACAGGGTTTCTTCAGGCCCTCTGGGAGGGGTCCCTAATCTTTAAAATTCCAACTGTGACTTGCACATAGACTTGTACGGAGCCCGCGGTCGTGTTCACACACTGCATGCGTTCTCCGTGGGGTCCCTATCTACTTACCTTTTGTGGTTCTGTGGGTCTCCAGCTAGTCTACATCCTCTTGACATTGTCATGACTCGAGTCATGGATGTTATACCACTTTTTAAGTATATGGTTTGGTCCCCCCGGAGAACACTGTGTATTAGTGCTCTTTACTGTGATTTATTTGCTAAGGTATTGTGTGCTTTTTTTCTGTCTCCATGTAGGAGATACTGTAACATACTAGAGAGTGTTATATAATACATATTTTTATAAATACCTTGTGTGGTTCTTTTTCATTTAATTCATACTATAATCTTGCATTCTGGTACAATAAGCTGCTTTACACAGGCTGCTCTCCACAGCTACCACTGGGATAGCTTTCTAAGGTTGTCTGAGACATCTTAAATCACCATAAGGGTTGTCTGGACTGGTGCAAGGTGTCCACTTACATTAGTGGACATCATATACCAGGCCAGCTTCTCAACATTCTTTCAACGTCCTTGCCTACAGTAAGGTATGGGTGCAATAGTCAAATAAATCTCTAAATCCACACCAAAGACTTTACTGTAGAGGCACCTTGAACAATCTGCCTGCCAGTAAACCTAGCCCATAAAACCACAATATTTCTCCCACCTGCCTATAACAAAGTATGAGGTATGCAATATGAAAATGTCTAGGCTTCTGGCTTCATCACATGGTATCACCATACATTTAACAGTAAGAGAATGAGTGTTCTATATGAAAAAACACTACAAGATGTTTAACACCTTGGCTGCTAATGGTTTTCCCCTCCTGTGCTGAGAGGCTTTGAAAGCCCATTGTTCATGACGAGCTCAGCTCGTCATAAGCACAGCTCCACTGTGCCTCATGACGAGCTGAGCTCGTCATGAGCATGGAAGGGGTTAAACAGATATGCACTATATAAAATCTGCCTTTTCGGCATGGTCACCCTACATGTTTCTCCTTTTTTTGGATCTTTGTGTACAGATGAATTAATGCTGATTTTACAAGTTTTACATATTTGGTAAAAAAGAATAGTTTTTTGTGAAGATGCAACGAGTAGTGTATGCAGAAATGCAGACCAGATGAGACATTGTTTCATTTAAACATGAACCTCTTGAGAAACTATTCAAATATGAATTTGTAATATTTGCTGTATATGCTGTTAGAAATTGGGTTTTAGGTTGGAGGGGACCCTCCTTAAGCAACTATTCCAAGCCCAGTCTGGGTGAACCACAAAAAGTCGCTAAATTAATCTTTTCTTAACTATCTGTTAGCTTGGTACAAAAGCATTCGGGCTTAACTTAGAGGCAAAGTGCTAAGTATTTATTCAGAACTTAAACAGTAGTAGAGTGAAAATACAATACAAGAAAAATCCTAATTTAGCAAAATAGTGTAGAATTGTATAAACTACTTGACACAAACAAAAAACAAAATCCAATCAATATAACTGTAATTATGAATCTCTAAGTTTATAGTGAAAAGCTGGCACCTAAAAGATCAAAGTGGCACCGGCAGACATCTAGTCGCACAAGACTAGGGCAAAGTATAAAGTTATGGGCGACCACAATGGAGTGCAGTTTGCATTCACAAGCTGGATTGGGTAAGGCCTCCAGGCACCTTCTGACTTAAAAGAATTTTTGAAGCAAAATGGCTGAAAAGATAAAGTGCTGCGGGGTAACGCAGCCGGTGTGTCTGAGGAGAAGGAGTCATCATTGAGGAGCCGCTAGATGAAGTCGTGGAGATGATTTCTACGTTCTGACTTGGTCTCTTTTTTGGAAGTCAAAAATCTCCAACAGGACAAAGCTGCAGGCTGTAGCCAATGAGGGGGTCCATGAGGCGGGGAGTCACTGAAAAAGATTTACAACTACAGAGAAAAACTCAGAGGGAGCTACTGTGGAGTCAGACCTACCGGAGATAGACCTTTGGGGGCTCAGCGAGCTGGTAGGCCACAGTCTCCTCTTGCTTCTGTAGGCACTTTTGACTAAACATTTCTTAAGTCCCAAGTTTTGGTTTTAGGCAGTTTGGGCAACTTTAGCACCACTTCCATGGGTCCCGAACTGGTTTGGCACCACATGGAGGGCAGGAATATCAGCAGGTAATATCTAGGTATAGGGTCAAGTTGTGGAGCTCTTTGTGTCCTTATAGCTCACAGTAGGAGGCCAGCCAACTAGCCCTTGAAGTCATTCCAGTAGTTCTGGGTTCAAGCAGCGAGGCAGACCTTCAGCAGCAGGGCAGTCCTCTGAGGATTCAAGGCAGGCTTCCAGCTGCAGGGCAGTCCTCTGCAGTATAAAACAGGCCTCAAGCAGCAGGGCAGTTCTCTTAAGTGCAGAGAGACCTTCTAGGTATCCTCCACAGGTCCATGAGTGAACTGAAGAGTGTATCTGAGAATCCTATTTTTATACCTGGTGCCAGCTTCGAAGAGGAAGAAACGTCTGGAGTTTTCCACCCACAGATGGTTCTGGAATTTCCTTTCTCCCCGCCCAGGCTCCGTGATGGTCTGAGGTGACAGAAGGTTAGTGAGAAGTTCTTTGTGACTGTGCTAAGGCAGCTCCTTTGAAATGTAAGTAGGTCAGGGAACAGCTCCGTTCCACTTTACTAGGGACCTACAACTGAATTAAAGTTACCAATTAAGTGTAGGCCAAATACCCCATGTTTTAAGGAGTGAGAAAAACACTTTAGCCCTAGTTACCAGTGGTAAAGTGCACCGAGTCCTAAATTCAACCAGAATGAATTTCAGCAGGAGAGGAGTAGGCAAAAGCTTTAGGGGAAGACTACCCTAAGGCTCTACCACAGGGGTCTCCAAACCGGTCCTGGAGGGCCGGATCCATGCCACATTTTTAAAATTACTACATGTATCTCAATGGGGATATCCAAAAAATCTGGCATGGATCCGGCCCTCCAGGACCGGTTTGGAGACCCCTGCTCTACCATATGCATTTGGTTATTATTTATGCTGTAACCTAATCAGGTGCAATCACACACAATGGATAAATTGTTGTCACAAATAATAGGGTAATATAGGACAGAGAGAACAAGTAAATATCCCATTACCTTACACTTAAAATGTATCTCTCGTGTGTAAGCTTCTCATTTCTTTTATGCTGCTTCTAATATTTTTGTTATTGAGATTCAGATATGGTTGCGCCTCATTTACAAACAGAGGTACAAAAGGGGGTGGTGATGGACTGAGCATCTGAATCAATCAAACACTCACACCCAGTCAAAAGATCTGGGTTTAATCCATCACCGTTCTTTAGCCCACTCTGCCACCCCAGTTCAGACATGGCTGTATGCAAATCAGTCTGACCCTGTGCCTCATGGGAACAGTCCAGCCCGAACTGCCAAGCCATGTCTTCCCTGGACCGGAAACAAGCTTCCGAGGACCGGTTTCTGGCATTCCAGCCGTCTTCAGCCCGGCTTGCTTGAATCCAGTGGCAAAGTGAGCAAGGGACTCTCGTCTGAGCATACCCCATCTTCTTATCTTCTGGGGTTGCCGTTGGCTGTCAAATATTGCCAGGTCTAGTACCACACGGGCGCGCGGGTGGGGGGTCCCAGGCTCGTCAGCCCGCTTAAATATTTCAAAAAGGGGGTGGGGTCGCACACCACTCACTCACCAGCGGGATCGCCCCTAAGGACTATGGTCAGTGTAGTTTAGTATTCCGCGATGTATCCATCTTCGCCATCCCTGGACACGTGTTTCGGGGTATTTACCCCTCATCAGCAGGGAATAGGCCATCTTCTTATCTTCTGGGGTTGCCGGTGGCTGCCAAATATTGCCAGGTCTAGTACCACACGGGCGCGCGGGTGCGGGGTCCCAGGCTCGTCAGCCCGCTTAAATATTTCAAAAAGGGGGTGGGGTCGCACACCACTCACTCACCAGCGGGATCGCCCCTATGGACTATGGTCAGTGTAGTTTAGTATTCCGCGATGTATCCATCTTCGCCATCCCTGGACACGTGTTTCGGGGTATTTACCCCTCATCAGCAGGGAATAGGCCATCTTCTTATCTTCTGGGGTTGCCGGTGGCTGCCAAATATTGCCAGGTCTAGTACCACACGGGCGCGCGGGTGCGGGGTCCCAGGCTCGTCAGACCGCTTAAATATTTCAAAAAGGGGGTGGGGTCGCACACCACTCACTCACCAGCGGGATCGCCCCTAAGGACTATGGTCAGTGTAGTTTAGTATTCCGCGATGTATCCATCTTCGCCATCCCTGGACACGTGTTTCGGGGTATTTACCCCTCATCAGCAGGGAATAGGCCATCTTCTTATCTTCTGGGGTTGCTGGTGGCTGCCATATATTGCCAGGTCTAGTACCACACGGGCGCGCGGGTGCGGGGTCCCAGGCTCGTCAGCCCGCTTAAATATTTCAAAAAGGGGGTGGGGTCGCACACCACTCACTCACCAGCGGGATCGCCCCTAAGGACTATGGTCAGTGTAGTTTAGTATTCCGCGATGTATCCATCTTCGCCATCCCTGGACACGTGTTTCGGGGTATTTACCCCTCATCAGCAGGGAATAGGCCATCTTCTTATCTTCTGGGGTTGCCGGTGGCTGCCAAATATTGCCAGGTCTAGTACCACACGGGTGCGCGGGTGCGGGGTCCCAGGCTCTTCAGCCCGCTTAAATATTTCAAAAAGGGGGTGGGGTCGCACACCACTCACTCACCAGCGGGATCGCCCCTAAGGACTATGGTCAGTGTAGTTTAGTATTCCGCGATGTATCCATCTTCGCCATCCCTGGACACGTGAGTGTTTGATTGATTCAGATGCTCCGTCCATCACCACCCCCTTTTTTTACCGCTTTTGGCCGCCATAAGTGTGGCATGGTATGCTCAGACGTGAGTCCCTTGCTCACTTTGCCACTGGATTCAAGCAAGCCGGGCTGAAGACGGGTGGAATGCCAGAAACCGGTCCTCGAAAGCTTGTTTCCGGTCCAGGGAAGACATGGCTTGGCAGTTCGGGCTGGACTGTTCCCATGAGGCACAGGGTCAGACTGATTTGCATATAGCCATGTCTGAACTGGGGTGGCAGAGTGGGCTAAAGAACGGTGATGGATTAAACTCAGATCTTTTGACTGGGTGTGAGTGTTTGATTGATTCAGATGCTCCGTCCATCACCACCCCCTTTTTTGTACCGCTCATTTACAAACAGAGGCATGCCATCTTTGGTGAAATTAGGCATCTTGTGATCTATCTTTCTTTGATTAGTATTGCTTGAGGATATGACATCATTGGTTGTGCCCTCTGTGTTAGTCATGGCATACTATGGCAACTTTGCAGTGCCTATCAATCTGCTTTTGGTGTGGTTCTTGGAAATCTTGGGAATGCCTTTTCATGTTGTTTATTACATTTTCTTCATACCCTTTTGGGTGCTCCATTTTTGAGTGTACTTCACTTCTTTAATTTATATATCACTAATACGTTTAAGTGTAGTTCCACAGTTTGTGGTTTACAGACATTTAAACAAGTACTACTTGAGTTTATTGTAATGGTTCTTAGTGTTTGATTTAGCACCTCAGTCTGACATGCGCACACTTAGTATTGGTGTCTATTTTCTTGAGAGAGGAGTCTTGTAAAATGCTGGAGTTTCTTCATATGTACAAGATATAATCCATTCTATTTTTCTATCAAACTTATGAGTAAGAATATTTAAAACCATAGCATAATATGATGACGAGTTGCAAATGATCTACAGTATGCACATGAATGTGATCAGGGAAGGTGTCTGTAGTCCTCTAGTAATTGGGAGTTTCTTTCGTTTAAAAGGTTTGAGGCAAAAACTTCCCCGTATAGTTCATAGTTCTCAGTTGGCACACTGTAAATCCTGTTTGGGTGCTAATGTGGCTGATGTAAAGGTGGTTGATTGCCGATCTCTTGAATATGAGCTACATTCATTGGTTAGTTCAGAAAACAGCTAATTATGGCAATAATCTTTCTTTGGGGTTCCTGTGCTTCTCTTTAGGAGTGTGTTCTTCACACTCTTTTACACAATTTTAGTGAGGCGCTGGAAGGTGGCCTAGTTGGGGGATCAATTTTTCATGGTTTACGTCAAAGAGCGAGTATTGTTATGGAACATATCAGTTTTTTAGGAATTGTTAGGTCTCCACCTCTCCATACCAAACTGGGTGTTAGACTGGTAATGTATTTTTACAGGGTGATCTTGTGAACATTAGGATAATATCAATTTTAGCTAGGGTTCTATGGACGTCCCCAGCCCTTCTCTCCTAGTATGTGCATGGGGATGCTATCAATATAGGTGGTGTCTTTTGACCTACACATGCAGAGGATGATGTAAAATGAGGGTGTATGTCACTATTTGAGCGCTGTTTGTGGCTACAATGTGCCCTGGGGTCATAGTGTGTACTCCTTTAGTCCCTGGCATGCAGCGTGCAACATGACCCTCGTGGCCCCAGGTGACTTGGCATTGCCCTTTTTCTAGACACTTTTTATAGGTTAGTTTGGGATTCTTTTTGTCTGTCTTTTGTTTCTCATGTGCCTTGGTTGGGTCGGCACCAAGCTACGATGGTCTCTTATTTCCTGGTCAGCCCCTCTTCTACATTGATTATCTGGTGAGGCTTGGATCCCAGCTAAAAGCCTCGTATCAAATTCTACCTCTGATTCCTCTTCGATCAGTGCCCTGTACCTACCCAGCTCTCCTCAGATGGGCATGTTACTTTGCTTTCTTGCTGTGCTTTCAGGATGAGAGCTCTCTCTCCCTGCTTAGATTGTGACTTTTCTCCAGATGCCATCTACATTGCTTCCTTTGCTCTTAGCTATGCACTGTTCTTCTTGGTCGAAATTTGCCCTCAAATGTGCTTTCTGTTGTTTGTTTAGCTTCCTGCTAAAACCCTGTAGCTCCACCCTCATCATTAGATCCCAGAGGACTGGAACCTTTTTCCTCACCCCGCTAGTTGTATCATTGTCCAGAACCGCAAAAATTCTCCCTGTTAGCCAAGTGTGTTCACCTGAACAGGTGGGGGTGTTTTTTCTCCATGCCATTGTGTTATTTTATGCCAAAGTCAACATTTGTTATTTGATGCCAAATTTTTTGTTGCTTGCTTTACAACTGCACCATTCTTGGCAAAACTTGATACGTTTTTTAGCCTTTGTGGGGAACATGGTTTGCATGTGTTTTATTGGCAACTTCATGATAAGTTGGGTAGTTTTAGAGGATAGATGTGGCCTAGCTTCTCTGAGGTAGGGAATCTTTGGTTTTCCTCTAATTGTGGGGAAAATATAAATACGCAGGGGTTTACTAGTTCTAACTACTTGCTATGAGGTCAGTGCTATCTACATTTGCATCACGAACATAAATAATAGTGCATATGAAGGAAATCTCCTGCTTTGGTCTTTGGCGGATCTGGACGGTGCCGCTATGTGGGGGCTTGGTGTCCCAGAAACACCCTCTACAGAGGAGGAGGAGGGGCACAGCGGGATGTCTGCGCCATGCGGAAAAGTGCAGTCTGCCTACCGCGGCGTGGGAAATCCTTTTATTTGGTATTTGGCTGATCTGGACACTGCTGCTGTGTGGGGGACTCGTCGTCCCAGAAACACCCTCTACTGAGGAGGAGGAGCACAGCGGGGCGCCCGTGTCATGCTGAAAAGGACAGTCTGCCTCCTGCGCCGCGCCCACACGGGTAAAGCCTGGGCCTAGGCCAAGAACGGGCCTGTCCTGCACCCGTCAGCGACGGGAGGAGGTGGGACGAGGCCACCCCCTTGTGGTTGGAAACTAGTTTAGGAGCCCATAATTGAAAAAAGGATTTGAGTGTGCATAAAACTGGTAGCAGCTTCGAACAGTCTAATAGACTAACAACGGACCATAACAATCTACAGTCCTGTCCTGAGTTTCTTGTCTACCGCCTATTTCCCCATATATGTGGACTTGGCCTCTTGTCTTATTTTTAAGGTCTGAATGAAGTTTTTAAAGTAGGGACTTGTCCCTTTCTTTGGACTTCCCTTAATACAATACCGTACTGTGGACTTTGAGGTACCTACCATTAGACATTTTTATCAAACTGGTTAGCTTGTTATCGTGTGGATTTTTTTTATCTCTGTTTTCATCCTTCTCCCCCTTCGATCCTAAGTGATTGGGAAGGGGGTGGCGATACACAGGCCTTAATTTACGGGACAGGTATTGTTTAGGGTAATGTTTGCCAACTGTAAATCCTTAATAAGCCTATAACGAGTAAAAAAGGAATACTTGCACTCTGTCTCTGTCTCTAGTGATAAGCTTTTAGTAGTTTTATCTACATTGAATTTTCTCTTATTCTACGCAACATCTAGTAGGCATGGGTAAGAGGAATCAACCTACTACTGCCAGCGTTGCTGGCAAGAATCGCTCTCCATATAAATCCCAATTTACACTATTTAAATACATTACAAGAGTGATGGGGGCGATTGAACAAAAATAAAACTATCGAAGAATCACTGCATAATAGTGATTGTGCCCAGGTGTCAATAATAACATCTCAAGAGCCCCAACCCTCAATTCATAGTATAGTGAATGCTATTAATGGCCTTGCGTGACCAACGAGGACCTGAGATTAAGAAGTGGGCATGATAAAAGTGGAAATAATGGGTGTATCCAAGATCTTCCTGAAACTATTTCTCCATCAAAAATAAACTCCCCACCACCTAAATGGGTTAGAAAGGCACAGATTCCACCCGCAGGGTCACGTCCCACCAGAGAAATAGCGCAAATTAAGCGAACAATTAGCAAAACACAGGATCTAGACCAAGCAATTACCGAGAATTGTCTCAAACTTAGTTTGTTTTCAGGAATCTCATGGTTAGCATATATGCCACATTTCTTTTGTGATATTGATCATCCAGAGTATTTTGAAAGACCAGAAATATTCAATAATATCAGTATAAAGGTTCTGAAAGAGGAAGTGATGATGCACCTCGGAAATCTCCAACTGCTAATTGAAGTCCCCAACTAAGTGTATCAAAAAAGCAACTAATTTTAACTACTTTTAATATGCAACCCTACTTCAGAGCAGTATTGAATGGTAGGCATAATTTGTTTTGACCCGTCTAAGACTAGACATTTTTCATAGACTAGTCAGTTTTTACAAAATGAATGACTGGTCAACAAATTTAATTAGTTGCCCCTCTGACAACACAATGCCCCAGGAAGCAATGCATGTGGTCTTTTTTGCAAATTGTACTGTCATTAAGCAAAATATATATTTTATCAATTTTTAAACCATCTCGTCCTACACAATGCCGCACAGCCTATTTATAATTGCAATCATTGCCCACCCTAGAGATTTGCTGCAGACTGCCATCTTTTTTATGGGTGGTATTTTACACTAGAAAGAATATTTTATTAACTCTCTCAAACTAGGACATAGGTTCCAAGTCTATCATCGACCTGGGGACCTTACAATGCACAAAATATTGAACGAAGGCAATGATCTACATAATCTAATGTACAGTATGGATTAATTTTTAATACTATTGGCCATGTGCAATACTTTGAATGTACAGCTTTTTATCTATGACCAGTTTAGTGTAACAGCAGACCAAATTTATGTCTTTTATCTTCGAATAGCCTACTGTATGTGTGGATTTTATCAAAAGGATGTAATAGTTGGACTCGGATTTTAGATTAATTTGTCCTCTCCTGTTTTGTATTGGTTGCACCTAGGATTAAGTCCAATTACATAATTTTGAAGGAGAGAGAATTTTAAAAAACTGATACACAATGAAATCTGTATTACAATTAATGTCATTATACACACAGTAAAAATTATTCCCGGGAATGTTTGATTTCAAGAGTGTTTTGTGAAGTTTTCTGCGCGTTACATCCTTTAATACTAAGCTACTATATGTCTAAATACCCTCCACTAAACTGAACATTTAATGATATAAGAACCCAAGTTAGTTTTTAATTAACAGTGGATGTTAATTGATATTGATACATGATAAGCACTGTATAATGCTGTCTGTTTTAAATGTTGCTTATATGTTTTTTTTTCAAACGTACGAATTTGGGGGCATATTACCAAGGGGGGGCGATAGGCAATTATCACGGATTTAGCGGCCGTTTTCGGCCGATAAGCAGCGATAATTCTATTGCCCTATTAGCAAGCTGTCGCTAACTGATGTTGGCGACAGCTTTTAGGCGATAGCGAGCGGTTTGGGGCCCGCTTTGCATGTCAGCGATGTTTATCGCTAATGACATGCAAAGTGGGCGTACCCAACCAGTTAGCGACTGAAAGTAGTCGCTAACGGCGCTATCGCCGATTAGCAAGGCAGGCGTAGCGTTGGAAATATTCGCGCTAAGCGCGAATATCTCCAAATACTAACACCTGCCCTGACCAGTTCTTAGCCATGTTATCCAATGGGAGGTGGATAACATGGCTAAGAGCATTTCGTCGCTAATGCGTGAATATCGCTGTATTCTCAGCGATATTCACGCATTTCGCCGCTATCGCTGGATATTTTAGCACAATGGAGAAAAACGTTGCTAATAGCATGTTTTCTCCACTAACATATCCAGCGATAGGCAGCGATAAAAAATTTGTCGCTAAGCCTATTTAGCGATAAATATTGCTACTTGTTGGTAATATGCCCCATAGTATTTAATGATAAGTATACTAGTTCTAACTACTTGCTATGACCTCTGTGCTATCTACAGTTGCATCAACATGAATATTTCTCAAACACAAATAATAGTGCATATGAAGGGTCACAGCCAAGAAGAAAGTGCAATTGTTAAGCAAGCAACATAAAATTTGGTATCAAATAACAAATTTTGACTTTGGCCAAAAATACCAACTTTTTTGCTTTTGCATCAAATAACGATTGTGAGAAATAGCAGCACCTTCATATACCACATTGAAGCATCGACAAAATGGAACACTGAAGAAACAATACAGTTGACTATTATAAGAAAAAACTAGGCAAAACTGTATTACGTTTAAACGTATTTACTTGTTATTTTGTCACTTTAAGTTGTGGAGTACTAGATGGAAGTAATCTTGTCATACCTCTATGTGTGAGATGTATAACACAATGCTCATCCTTTGTGTGTGCAATGATTGGTGTGTTAAAATGCTCCTTCTGTAAAGCTAGTGGTTTGGGACAATTGGATGAAAATAAATTTTTCATTACTGCACAGCACAATCAATTTTGTTATTTTATTGCTGAGTGTTTTGATGTGATTGGCTATGCACTTTGTTTTGTCCATTTAATTTATCTGGTTGCTTTAGTACAATATCTGATCAGGTGTTTTTTTTTATACTTGACTAGGCAGATTCGCAAACTTTTGCTGTTAGTAGGTGTAACTTGCTCTTCTGATACCCTTGCCTTGCTCCTGGAATTCATGACACCCACAGAAGCACGCTCGTCCCCTATGGTTCTCTTTCTCGCCACACCCAGATCTCTAGAGCCAATTAATTAGCATGGAATAGTATGAAAAATTGTTAGCACAAGCACCTTTGTTAAGTCTCTTGGGCACCTTGAATTACAACAGGGACTTGACAGACTTCCTAGGAGCTGGTGTGATGTGATCTATTTCTGAGGCTCAGTGGCGTAGTTAGGGGGGCTGTCCTCCCCAGGCGGCACGAGTTTTGGGGGCAGCCGCTATTATCTACGGCTATCGCAGAATCCCCTGCACCCCTCCCGCTCTTACATACAGCCACCGCAGGGACCACTAGGGGTGGCAATGTAATAAAAGTCTGGCTGTAGCCCTGTGTTGCTGGAAATTGAGGGGATACATCATTTGTCAAAGAAAAACAAAGATATTAAATTGTGTTCTATTTGTATGGACCCCATATTACAGCTTAATCTCAAACGAATTATGCCTTAATTTGAGAATCTTCAACTATGGACTTTCAGCTTTCTTTCTGCCTTTTTGGCGTCCCCAGCAATATTTCAGTATGAACAACAATCTCACCGTAGAAAAGTGAAAGCCCGGTATGTTGAGACTGAGAGGGGGATGTAGAGGGCAAGTGTGTTTCCGCATTAAACAAGGGGTGGTTGCTCTGCATGGACTAGTTCTAGTCTCTTGTTACTTTACTTCATGTTTTTTTTCTGTAATTAAGGCACATCTAATACTGAGATCACAAGTAACCAGTGATTCTGATGAAGAAAACAGTGGCATTCGGAAAAGGAAATTGTCCTTAGGAGAAAATGACGAGAAAGGTAACATTCTCATAATTTAGTTTACTACCTCATTGTTTTTGTGTTAACTGGGTAAAGTATATTTTATGTGTATGATATACATTTGCTTGGTAAGAGGTGCATTGATTCCACTTGCTAAGAAAGGGAGTGGACCACACTAGAGCAGGACCAGTAATTCAAACCACATTGACAAGGTCATAAGCACAGAAAGGTCAACCATGTTGAAGGCAGCGGACAGGTTTAGAAAGAATTGACCAGTAGAGGACCTTGTGCTTCGTAAAACTTTGAGCCTGGCCAGCAAGAAAGACTCAGTACTGTGCCTGAGAAGAAAGCATGCCTGAGACCAATGTACACATTCTGATATTTGAAGGAGACCAGAGAGCCAATGCACCGTATGTTGCCCGAAAATCTTACCAATAGCAGGAAGATGTGTGATTTGTTTATAGCCTGCAAGTTGCTAGGATCAAGGCTTACTCTTGTCAGGAGGGATGTGCCCTTTTACATAAGTTGGGCAAATGACCTTGTGACAGAGAGGTATTGTCAGTGTCTCGCAGTGGTAAAATAATGGCTGGGGCCAAGGCTCGGAGCACTGAGACCAAACGGATTGTTGGGAGACCTAGATTTTGCCAACTTCTAACTTTAATGTTGGATATCCATAGCCACCTCAAATGCAGTCGACTTCTTGGTTTGGGAGAATGAGCCAGTCATTATGGTAACATTTTCTCTACTGAAAAACAGAATCAAAATAATGCTAACAGAGAATGAGCTCCATAAATTGATTCTTCTTGTCTGTTGTCTTGCAAAAAATGCAGTGTCATAAAAAATATATTTCGCAGGGAATCAGAGAATTTTGAAAACTATGGATCATCATAGTGAAGGCACTCTTATAGCAGTATTATTTTCATCCATTTGAGCTACAAACAACATGTTTGTGAACAGGGCAAATTATGAGACTATAGCGGTAATTCCATATTTATGTTGCACATGCCGTAGCTACAGAAGTGCATAAATCCACTGGCCTTCACCGTTGCTTTATCAACAACTTATTCATGACAGAAATAAAAACCTAAGCATTCTCCCTTATTGACTGCACTTTAAAAACAGCTTTTTAAGCGAACTACCCAAAACAAACATGTTATATCAAAAATATGTAAGGGGTAATGTGTAATCTGATCCAATATTTCCATCTTTGGGTTCCATTTACAACCCCCCTGACCTCGGCCTTGTGGTTTATGATGTGACCAATTCCTTTGAATGATTTACAGCCCATTTAGTATTGCTAAAGTAATTTGCCTAAAATTGGCCTGAATGTAGAATTGTACTGAGACGTTTTAGAGGCATTACCAATTGAAAAGGTGCTGGCTGGACTTCAAGTGATACTTTTGTATATCTTGAAACGTAAAAATGCGTTTTGCTGATAACGTAAGCAATGTTGGATGAATATGCACTACATTTTGTAGATTCTTAGCATCTTTACCTACTTTTGGTATTTTGAAATTTGTTACGATTTTTTATATTATTTTAGTAGTAGTAGTGGTCGCAGTAGTAGTTAAATAGGTCAATCTGCGGTAAGCCAATTTAACCAATTGGTAATGGGAGCAGAAGTACTTTGCGATTGTTTAGAAGTGGTAAGGTGCACAGCATTTAAGTCTAGCAAAAATAGAACCAGGCAAAACATCTGGAGTGTCCCTGCAGAAATGAAAGATTTGCTACAGAAGGTTTGGGGTGAAAATAAATATCTTGATGCACCCTGTTTCTCCATGGGGATGATCCTGAAATTCCATGTTGTTTTGCTTCAGCAATCTTCAGGACTAGGTATCTGACAGTGAAAATAACAAGAAAGTGCTACACAGAAACCCAGTTACCACAGGATCAGGTCAGTTTTCCCCAATTAAAGTGAGTTCAGTGCTCTTCAGGCTTCCATCCCTCCCCATTAACTGGACATCAAGCAGAGGTCAACAGCTTCCTCAGAATAAACAGGGCCTTCTTGACACTGCAGCTTCCAAGAGCAAACAGAAATCTACAGAATGCCAATCAATTTCCTCAGGCAGGCATATTCAGACGAGAAAGAACATCATCTGGGTTTACCACATTTCAACTATAGAGGAAGTCATTTAACTGTGTCTGCTCTTGCTCCTGCTGTGTGTTCCAAAGAAGCCTTTGAACTGTCCCAATTACCCCAGACACATTGGCTAATGGTCATCTGCCCAAGACAAAGGAATGTCGTATGTTGTAGAATTGAGTACTAGCGAGGCTGACGTTTGGTATGCAGCCATTAGAGCCATGCAGACTGAATTTATGACTTCATTGGCTTGTTGGACCTTATCACCAGATGACAAAACAGAAGTCCAGCACTTGTCTAGAGTCGATGGATGTAGAGTCAATCTTCAGATTCTTCAACATTTGAGCACAGTACTTAAAAACAAATCAGTGTTGACCATGCCACAGAAGGGAAAGTACTAGACGTATGCCTAAGCATGTAGGGTGACTCTCAAAGAAAAACAATATTTGATGGATGAAATTGAAGGGTTTTATATCTCTGACAGTATTCCTTTCTATTTCTCTTTTAGCCACCTACTGAGTTGGGTAATAATAACACGTAGTATTTAAAAGCAATAGCATTTTGGGGATGTGTGCTGTATACATAATAATCCCTGCTACTGTTCAGGTGGACCTTTGTTGGTCAACGAAGATAACTGAGGAGCAATCATCTACATTATCAATGAATCATTAAAGACTTTACAATCAGAGAATTAGTTTGAGTTAAAGGGTTTTTATTTTCAAATCTTATAGTTTTTTAAATCTATTTATTCATTTGGCATTAATCTTTAGATTTCAGCATTAAAAGTTATTTAATTCACCAAATAGATATTTGATTATAAAATAGAACAAAATATGTGTTAACATCAGAGTCTGTATAGTAATAATACAACAAGTTTGTCCCATAAAGGAAACTCCCTATTCTAAATAAATTGGTACAATAAGAGAAACGGTGTCAGATCAGAAACCCAATGAAGAGTTCTGATGAGAGAGAGATCACATCCCAATAATAAAACATTTGCAAATCAGAATAGAAATTATTCTCAGCCATAAATCAGCAGATATATAGAATGTAGGCTAAATAGCCTCTAGAGTGGTCATAAAGATCAGACATGACTGTTAGTCAGAATGTTGGGCAAAGAAATTCCACTCTATTCTAGGAACACGCACTAATATAGGCATTCAAATTCTGTGTGGCAACTTTATTTTCTTTTGTCTTCATCATCCATCAATAGAATATCAGCAGACTTCCAGAAACAAGTTCACTCCCCATCCTCTCACCAGAGCATAATAGACTTTCAGACATTTGTCCATGAAAAGTTACAAGGTTATTTTCTTATGGTCCAAACTCCTCTTCCCATGAATCATTCTTCCTGTTGCTTCATCTCCTCCAGGTGAGAACCTTCCTATCAGTTGTCACATACAAGTGTCTACTCACTAACTAACAGTAGGCTTCTGACGTTGTGTCATCTGCAGCAAATAGAAAACCATCTTGCACATAAACTACTCAATGTGAAAAACAGGGCTTTCAATGTTGATGCATTATTTTTCCCTTTAACAAAGCATAGACAGTTAGGTTAACTTCATTCATCATTTTACGTGCAGGCCTACAATATTTAAGTATGGCTACCTACTACAAATTTTGTGTTTAGCATATGTTTTATTTAAACATCAGTTTGTGCTCTTTATTAATACGTGTTTTAATAGATAGAATTCACAGCGGCAGACCTCATCAGTGAAGTGCAACTTTAGTCGCTGTAGTACAGCATGGAAGACTTTGTCACTAATGGACGCCAGCAAGCTACAGGACCTGCTCTTGGGCATATCCCTACCACATAGAAAGTCTCATTAGGAGGGAAACAAAAAAACAAAGAAATCGAAATACTTAAATTGGGGAGAGGATGTGGCCTATACACAGTTCGAGTCTCAGCAACGTCGCTCAACATATTGTGATTCTCTGCAAATCACTTAATCTCCCCGTGCCTAGCAAAAAAATTAATATGTCTGTCTGTAATGAAACTGGTGTTCATGTAATGCACTCTGATACCTGATGTCTTTGGGTCGAGTTTGCGCTATACAAAACTCTACACACAAAAAATTATGAACCTCAGCCATTAGTAACTATCTTAGCCAGCATTCCATACCATAATTATATCACTCAGTGTGCAATTTTAGACAGGGACCAACCATATTCATATCAGTCATGGTCTTAACCTCAAACCACTAGCCCTGTTTCTTCTGAATGGGAATGCAAGCACCAATAGGTATTTCCAGTGTACAGATACAGACCCCTACCATCCATACCTCCTCCCCCTTTTCCTTTGACTTTCCTGAAAAACAAATATTTGAATAGGACTATTAGATATATAATTGTATGCAAGGCAATGGACCACAAATCTGATGTAACATGGAGCAACCGAGGCACAAATATGTGCTAAGACCAACTGGCCTCCTAAAAAGTCGAACCCTCCAAACGACCCATACACATCCATATTCCACTCCATACTCTTAATCACATTCTTTATACCACTGACACATTACGCCACACCTCACTTTAGAATATTGAGATACCACACTATTGCATACTTACTCTGTGGAGCTCTGTCCTACGTGGGTTCTTCCTTCTGTATGGCCATCTCCTATGGGACCTCCACCTGTTTGAGGTTATGGTATCAGCAGAAATCTGAAAAAGGGGGAAGTCCAGCCTTCTTTGTACAAGAATGCTGGTGATAGATTCTCCGTTTCCTGTGTCGCTTCACCTTGAATGACCCCTTGTCAGCAATGCCCATTGAGGTATTGAGGTATTGTAGGCCATTGTTGCACTATTCCTTTTCGACGAGGAATGCCTGGAAAGAGCTTATGGCCCATTACATAGTCTTCCACGGCACCATTTCATCACTCTGGTGTTCCTGCCAAACATTTCTTACTAAACTCCCCAATACCTACCATAAGCAGCCTTTCCCACATCAGGGCTGACAACCTTCCTACTGTTGGTTCCATGGCTCTCTTTGAGTAGTGACATTACCAGTTCTACTCCCCAGTTTGGTCCTGGTTATCCATCAGCAGCTCTTGCCAGTGGGTAATTCCACATTGGCCCAGCCCGTTAGTATCTCCTTGTGACTGTTCCTGCTCTCCATGATAATGCATGCAGGTGTCTCTCCGCTCTTGGTCATATGTGAGCTTCAGGTGGAATTCTCTGAGCTGCAGCTCATACTGGTGCTTCCACATCCTTACATTACCAAGTACCAATTTCAATTGATTGCTGTTTATGCTTTACAAATTTGATTCATTTCAAGGACTTTAAAAAATCCCTTAAAAATACAAAATCTTATCTCTAAATTACAAAACTGCGATATTTTTGTTTATTCAAGAATTCTTACCACATAGAAGATGGAATAACTCCACAAACTTAGGGGCTCTTTATGATCACGGGCAGATCGCCCACGCCGGGCCGGTGGTGCTCACCGCTGGCCCAGCGGTGGCGATCCGCCCACCCAATGCCCCATTTTCACCCCGCCATATTAGTATGTTAAAGTTGAGGATGCGCCCACCTCATTTGCCTAGGGGGACCGCAGCAACTTCGGTGGTCGTCCTGTGCTACGTTGCGGGGGCGAGCGAACTTTATCCACCCACCATCGTAATAGGCCCCTAAGATTGTTAAAAAAAAAAACAGGGTACAGCAGGTTTCATAATTAAATGAGACATAATTAGCATATCATCAAACATTAATTCCTTGTGTGGAAATAGTCAAAACAGTTAACATTATTTGGACGTAGAATTCATGAGGCTAGCTAGAGCTAGAAAGTGCAAACTTCATTCTTAAAATGGAACATAATAATGTCACCTAAAGTTAGTTAGATGTAGTACCATATTAGGAGGTTGATTCAGGGTGCAAAATAAACAATGTAAACACTGGCCTAGTTTACAGGGAGCATAAAGTGCATTGTGCTACCTAGAACTATCACACAAGCTTTATTCTTACATAGCAGCATAATAAGTGCCTCGTCTAAGAGTTGCTTCAATGTGCAAAAATGAGCGAGGTGAATACAAACTCCGTTCTTAGATTTGGGCATTCTTAAATTGCATGCTGTTACTAGCACGTAAAGTGCATTTTGTATTGTGGTGACTAAAACTGCCCTGCTGGCAACATTCTTCAATTGAGACTTAAAATCTTTACAAATCTATACGAATGCACATCTAATTTTTCCATTCAATCTTGTGCTATATAAAAAAGTGCCAGACTGGCATGTGCAAGCTTAAGTGGATTAGATAGGTTTATGCAGATGAGCAGTTTAACAGGCAGACCATGTGAAACCCTACACAATAGTCTGGATTTCATTGTAAATTTATTCCATGTTGTACTGATAGAGCGCGCAGGTCGCCCGACTCTTTATTTTACCAGATTTCATGCACTTGGGCCCATGACGTGTTTAAGACAGTACTTTTGTGAATCGGGCGAGTTTACCCACCACCATCAGTAATTCTATATGTTTTTCTTACCACTTTTACCAGAATACCTGACTTACCACAGGCACCTATTTTCCTGACGGATCAGGAGCTAGCAGTGGACAGGAGATAAAAATAACCAAAAACGTTATACATTTAATAGCACTTTATACCTTTTATAATGACCACAGACACCTGAAGGGTTTTAAAGATTTTATATAGTAAGTTTAAAATCAGAATGCCATGAGGATAAAACTAATACAGATTAGAATATCAATAATCAAGATTATAACTATAATGTAACTGTGAATGAGAGCAAGCACCATTGAGTGCGAGTGAAAAACTACTGGGTAAGGGTAACAGGGAACATGCTATTCAGTTTTCTGGCTTATACTAAGGTAGGTGAGTTTAAAACATTTTAGTCAGTGAATTGCTAAAGTCCTATAAGTGATTCAAACTGATCTTGGTCTAACTGCTAATTTAAGCATAGATCCTAAACATAAGTAAAATTAGATCACACTAATTAAGTAAACAGTTTCAATAATGTCCTACAGGTAGGGGAAAAATGGAACATAGCTAATAAACAGTTTTGTATGTAAGTCTTTTGGAGATGACAGAGAAAATACCATGGGCAAGGATGCTTTATTAAAAAGGAAGAGAAGGAAAGAGAATCGATAGACGGACACCCAAAATTATATTTACCAGGGGGGAATGAGGAGTAACCCTGGCCACGGGTCAGTTGGGGAAAGGCGAGGACAAGGACCCTCAAGGATTTAGGATGCCAGTAGGCGAGCAGGTACAGCTCAAGGACAGTCAGGACAGAATACCCCTCATGATTTGGATCAGGACTGGGCTCACCAAAGGGCACGACCAACACCTGCAGCTTCGGATGCAACGCCTGCGCTACTCCCTCTCTGCACGGAATCCGTCAGTAACCCCGATTGGGTTCTCGAATCTCCCAGCAAAGTGCTTCGCCAGCACTTAAAACTATTCCACCCCTTGGAGTTTGTGGAAATTACGGACAGAGTGCTCCGCAGCTCTCTGTATCAATCACCTATAGAGTTCGTAGGGTCGGTGACAGGTCAGCTACTCGGACAAGTCGGACAATTTCTCTAGCTAAAACTAGGCTAGTTATACTATTTTCGGGTCCCTAGACCACCCACAAATGTTGCAAGTGACAGGATCCCCAACTTAGGATTGGTCAGGAGAGGTGGTTAGGTCATTGTCACCACCTAAAATTCTGTGTTCCCATAGTTAATATTCAATTTTCTTACCCACCCCTTACATTCCAGTTCCCATGGCATGAGAAAGGTGTAAAACAATAGAACACACATAAACTATATACATTTGTATCCTTTTGGGTACAGCCGAAATCTTCTCCTGGTGCAGGGAAGACTTTCCCAGGCGCATCTCAGCTTCAGAAGCCAGCTGGCTTGGTTTTGCTTCTGCACAGTGCGGGTTTTCCCTCATCACGTGATTAGGGTAACATGGGTTTCAAAGATGGAGCGGCTCCCCACTCCCAGGCCCACAGATACGCGGTACATGAAAAGCAAGCGAAAACAAATTAGAAACACAGAAAAAATGAATACACTGTACACCATGATTAGGTACACTGCACCCCTTACTTTATAGTATCTATAGCATTAGGGTTTTAGGCAGAAATAGACAGTTGAGCAAAAGCGGCAGTAGCAAGCAGAGAGCATGTTAAAGACAAAGCGGCCATATTAGCAATACTGCGCATGAGCGAAAAATCCCTCCAGAACTACGAGTGCGTCACATCACATGGGTATGACCGACGCATGCGCAGACTGGATTTCTGCGAAGCAGCGATTCTGTAGTATGCAAGCCTCATTAGGATTAATAGACACATAGGCAAGCATCTCTGGGACACCCGCGTGTAGTGTGAAAGTGCAATATTAATGACAAACAGGTTGATTAATAACATTATAGATTAGGCGAGGTTCTTGAATGGGAGCAAGTCACTTTACGTGCGAATCCTTGCTCCATCAGTACTACATAATACTAATGACCTCATATCATGCTGAATCTGTGGTGCAGTAAACTAGTTTAGTGTTTCATCTTCTAATCTGATCTTAACTGGACCGGACTGCACCTATGTAAATTAGTTACGTTTAAATGAATAAAGCTATACTACAATGAATGCGAGTGGAAGTGCCATAAAATATTTAAGAATTATAGTTTGCCCCTGGTGGACGGCCCTCATTATATATCCAACCTCTCGTAGGAGCCTTCCAGTTTCCACGAAATCTGCCAAACTGTGCTAAGTCCTTTTCAGTCACAGAGGTGTAAAAGAGCAATAGTGCCTTCTTACATGTCCTTGTCCCATGCTGCGCAAAGTTTGACCTTAAGTACCTTCGTCTCTGTTGTATTAAGCTTACACATCAGCATACAATGTGGGCAACCGATTCGGAGTGGTATTGGCACAGCCTACATTGCTCCTGTCCCTGAGCCCAGTTTTTCCGGTGTGCCCTATATTGCCTTATGGGCGTCGTTAGGCGCCTACCTACTAAAATACTTCTGAATGCGTATTTTCCAATAACTGCTCTCAGGTAAGGTTGACAGAAGTATGCATCATGGGATGCTGCAAGCTCCTCCGCACCTCTGATGCCTCTTACTTGGTTTATGTCCAATCCCTCGAAACCTTCCTGGTGTGTATCTTTAGTTTATTCTTTAGTTGTGCTTTAGTGATTGGGGAAGCTAACAAAAGCACTGGGTCCATAATTAACGATAATCTGACTGTGACCAGGTACTTCGCCCAAGCGCTTTTCTTGGCTGAAAACATTGCCTCGAGGGCACCCCGCAAAGACTCAGGATCTGTCCAGCTCACCTGTAGATAGAATCTGATTATGTCTTTTTTGCACACTATATCCATGCTTACTAGGTTGAATTTCAACTTTCAACCAGATTAGGATGCACCGAGTGCTGTTTGGCATGCCAAATATTTTCTTATACGAGGATGTGTGGCAGTGCTTTAATGTCTCATGTAACCTTCCTGGGTAAGCAAGGTAGCCAACTTGTATTATAGGTACAAGTTTGGCCCCTATAACTCTTTGAATTGCCTCAGCAAAGTGACTGTTTAGTTTATGATATAGCTTTGATAGCGCATACATAGTTTGTGCTGCTTTTCCTGCTAATGCCTTTGCCTGCAATCCATCAGCCAAACTCCAAGATAATTGTATTTGGAGGCCGTATCTATTTTTAGTGGGTTGAGTTGCCATTTGAGCTGGCATTTTTTGGTACTTTGGCCGAAGGCCAGGACTTTTGTTTTCCCAGCATTCACCTGGAGAGTTCATGTGTTTGCAACACAGAAAAGGTGGCAGCTTATGTGTTGTATATGTATAATATAGCTAGGGCCCTCCTCATTCCGATGCGAGTCTAATCCATCAGGACCAAGTTGTCCTCATATTGTATTATTGGGAGTTGCGTCCGGCCTTGTGTCGGTGGGAATGTTTTGCCTTTCAATGGTTCTTCCCCAAGATCTGCTGTGTACAAATTGAATAAAGTCGGGCAAGTACACATTCCTTCTTTAGTCCTCTGTTGGAGAGAATCCATGCCGTGGCGTGTGATTGTGTTATGTTGATCCTCACCCAAGTACACGAGTAAAGTGCTACTATTGCTGCAAGCAGTTGTCTCGGTATGCCCCATCCTGCCAATTTTCTACACAGGATGTTACGGTCAATGCTGTCAAATGTTGCACTATAGTCAACAAAGCAAGTATACAAAGGAGGAGTATTTATATCTTGGGCTTTGGAACTCAGCTAAGTGAGGGCGATAATATTGTCCATAGTTGAGGCATTGGGTCTACACCTTGTCTGGAAGGTCGGAATGATTTTATTATCAATTATCCATTGTTCTAATTCTTGTAGAATCACTTTGGAAAATGTTTTACCATACACATCTAATAGGGCAATTAGCCTGTAGTTTTCAGGTCGAGTGGGATCTCCCTTTTTATGTATTGGGTAGAGGATCCAGCCCCTCTCTGATTCCGTAATAACGGATGTGGCAAGGCATTTGTTAAACAGATTGAGCATCCATGGAGCCGAAAACGCTCAATCTTCTTTAAAAATGATCCCTGGTTGGCTATTGGGTACTGGTCTTCTGCTGTTTTTCTGTATCTTCAATATCTCCTCACTGGTTACTATTATTTGACTATGCTTCATTTTCTTCTAAGGAGTTCTTCCGCTAGACAGTATGGAACAACTGTGTTTTGTCAAAGTCTACATGTTGTTTTTCCACATGCGTCTCCCATGCAGAGGCCAATACTACTTTCTCCTTGCTGTATGGCGTGGTTGCAAGGCCATTTACGTATTCCCAGAATTCTCTAGACTTGCTGGGCAATAATATATATATATATATGCAGCCATTGTTCCTGGGTTTCTTGTGGCTTCAGACTCCATTCAATTTTTTTGTGTTGTTTTTTGGTATCTTTCAATTTGCGTTCTGTGGCAATGGTCCTTTCATTTCTATATTGTTCTCCTGCACATCGATACCTCCTTTTGCTCTCTAGGATCTTCTGTATTCCAGGGAATCAAGGTCACCAACCTCTTATGGGCACAGATTGACATTTTCTTCGGTTTTGTTGTTTTAATGACACATGGAGTTTCTCTAGCAATGATGACCAATGCACTGCCATATTTGTTTCGTGTTCCCATGACCAGGTTGTGTGGGTTTGTTTCTAGCCTTCAAAGTTGATCATGTTGGTTGGGCGTCATTTGATTTTTTTGGTCAGCGGGCCCACATTTGCTTCAGACTTGTAACCAGCTGGATTGTAATTATTGCGGACCTTTGCACCTATGTTGACGTCTATGGTGATCAGATTGTGGTCACATTTGTTCCTTCGATGTACTTGGTAGCTTGTGCACCTTTTTAATAGCTCCTTGCTTAGGAAGATGTAGTCCAAGGTTGGTACGTCTTTATAAGTGTAGATCGTGGCGCCCTCTATGGGCCCACCTGGGGCGCCAACCCAAGATCAAATTTATTGATTCATGCTTCTAGAATCATTCTTTGTTGGCCTCCTTGTGTTGTTTCGAATTGGTTTAATTTTCGGGTGTTGAAGTCTCCAGCCATTATACAAACTGAAATTGTATACTGTAAAGTTACAACTGAATATATGTTTGTTCGTAACAAAATGAAGGATTCAGGACAGAGGCTAAGTCATGGTTACTTTTATACAATACCCAGGTACGTATTTTCGATTCCACCACACACCATTTCCACCTACTGCTAGGAAGGTTTATCTGCTTCTCATAAATACGGAGGCCAGATGTGCCAAGTCCGAAGCCAAGAGCGAAAGGTTTGCCAAAGTGTAACTGCAAAATCGACCATATATTACAGACTTTGCCTCAAATTGGCCTGGTTGCTGTTCCAATGACCAGATTAGAACTGGCTAAATTGGAACAAACAAACAGTGTTTCGTAGAACTATAATACAGATTGACCCTAAAATAGTTGTTATCCTATGAATGAGGTATATGGGCAATACATACAGCATTAAAGTGTAAGAAACATACTTCTATGTATCCAACCATCACTTCACGGGAAAAAAATCTCTAAAGATGCATTCAAGAGGTTGCAAGCACTATGAGCACCATCAAACCACAAATCTTTAATACATTTTCTGGTAAAGTTTCTTAAGTATATTCTTCGGTACCGATGTGTAAATACTATTAATTAGAAGTATGCTACTGCGATACATGAACAGTATAAAATTACAATTTTGCTATGAATAGAATACGTTTTTAAAACTGTTTTAAAAAGCCATCAAACAGGTTAATTAATTATGCAGTGAAATAGAACCTAGATTTAAAGGTCTCTTTAGGCTAAAGCTATAGTTTTGCTAATTTTTCCAAATGTAAACGCAACAAGGTAAAAGCTACGGTTCATTAATAACAACAGCTCTACGCACATTAACAGTAATGCTATGCATTAATTAGTGAAAGGAATATACATTGTATAATATTATGATTAAAATAAATGATCGGATTGTCTTTCAGCGAAGTTTACAGTGCCCTCGTCCTTCCTTAGAAGGACACAATTACAGGATGACTGAAATAATTATATTTCGAATGCCATATGACCTCCATGGAGTCCATGCAGATATGCAGACTGTAATACTCTTATTATTGCAGTTGTTGACTTGACGAGGATGACATGACTACTCTTTCTATTATGCTTGTTTGACGTGTTTGTGGGGTCCTAGCAAACATTTTGCAGGGCCCATTCTGGTCTGTAATCCTATGAGTGGTTTGGCTTGACAGTCAGATGGTGCCGCAGAGTAGCTGAGCTCAAAAATGCCCCCTCAGCTACTGCTCGACTACTCTAGGCCTGCAATGCCTCACACACGCTGCAGACGCTGACAGGCTCCAGAAATTGACTGTGACACAGGGGCCAACTCTTGTTTCCGCACGTCCTCCTTTGAGGTGCAAGTCACCAGGGCCAAATTAAAGCAGTGCTGCACAACTCAACTGGCTCACTGTAAAACCACTGTATGACCACTGTTCAGCTTGGACTGCTTGAGGTGCGGTGGCCGACCTTTTTCTTAAGGCAGTCAGTGCAGTCCTGACCTATTCCCCGTGCATTTGGGGCTGTGACGTGGCTTTACTTGTCATGCACTGTACCAAGGAGGATCTTCAGCCATATCTGAGGCCTACTCCTTGGGCTGATTGCTTTTGGTCTGCCTCTCCCTGTGATCTATCTGGAAGGCCTCTGCTGGGGACAGAGCTCACACTTGGAGGAGTGAGAGGAGCTCACCCACACTGATTGCTTTCCTTCTCGCTCTGCACTTCAGACTTACCTCAAGGGCCCCTAGTGCCCCTTTGAGCCAGGGAGTCCGCCTCCTGCCTGAGTTTCAGGAGTGATGTCCCAATAAGAAACTTAGTGGGTAAGATGGCTGATCGCGGCTTGGTCTGGCTGGTTGCTGGGCCACATACAGATGCATCTGATGGTGCTGGGGTGTTAGACCGCCTTCTCTTCTACTTACTTACCCATTTTTGGTCCAGCAATCTGGCAGACCTCTACGGACCTTCTTGCACTGCTGCACAACCCAGTAGCCGGCTGAGTGCCAGACAGCAGCCGGAACAGTGTCCACGTTCCCCATGGGGCTCGGCACCACGAGGAGAATGCCATTTCTGCCCTGTGGCCGCAGGTCTCTCAGCAGCATTGCCGCAGAGCATTGAGTCTTGTTATTACAGGGCTAGTGGAGAAGACTTCTTGCCTATGCCCAGTACTTTGTTTCATCAGCAGGCTCCAGGAGGGTCGCCCTCCAATTTGCTACATTGCTGTTACTTTGTATAGAACACTGGCTCTCAGTGGAACAGTCTGCTGGTAACTTCTGTGTGGCTGAAAATTTGTTGACATCTTTGACTGCTCTCATTTGCTATACATTGGCGGGGATGCTGACTGATGAAGCGCAGCTACTAAAATTCTTTATAAATATTGTCATAATCCACTATCACACTTACACTTACCAATCAATACCAGGCCCATAAGAAATCATGAGGTGAATAGATCAAATATGTTTGTTTAAGACATTCACAATAAACAAGACCAGCTTGTCATTTTAAAAGTTTATTAAAACATATTCAAGAAAACTTAGGTTTGGAACTTTATTAAGCAAGCATTAGGAAAAGTCATAAGTAAGTTTTATTCAGCATTTTATAAAGAGAGCTTAATTCAAGAAAATATTATTCATTAGCAGAAATAAGTGAAAAAGAGCATTTCCAAAACCTAACTAACTCTCTGTCTCTACCCTCATCGCCTGAAAACAAAATCTTAAAAAGTTACTTTCCTTACGTGTAATCATCGGACAGCAGAACACGTCCTTCTGGAATCAAGAGTGTAAGCCAAAAGTTTGCAGCTAAAGCCTATTCTTATACCCTAAATTAAGCTGAGCTAACTATTTTTTTCACATTCCATTAGCTGAATTCTGGCTCTCCATTGGCTAAACCACCTCACGCCACAGTAAACTTTGACATCTTCCACCACGAGATCAGGCTTTACACAGAGCCATTGTTCATGCACAGAATCCTGGCGACAGTTCCTTAGTCTGCTACATTTTGTAGCAAAAATGTTCAAGCAATACAAAATCTTGTCACGTCTCTTCCTTTCAACCTTGAGCCTGACCGTTCTGAGCTTTCCGTGGCACACCCAAACCCACTCCACAGAGTTGACTTTAGCAGTTCATTTTCTAGTGATTTCAGAATAAAAGTTTATCATCCACTTCAAAATATGGGTTTCTCATGTGGCTTTCAACATCAGCAGGCCTTTTCTGCGCCACTTCTGATTGCGTCACTGCGCCACTTTTAACTTGCGTCACTTTCCAGAAAAACTATAATTAAACAAACACAAAAGAATAATTAATTCAGGTAAAACAAACCCTTCTGTACCACCCAGCACTTGCTAATTATTAATTAACCCACTAATAAAAGACATTTAGCAAAAGCAAACAAATAAAGCAGCACATAAAATATCTACCATTCTTCATGTAATCCAGCTTTATGTTTCTGAAAGAGTAAAAAGATGATTAAATGATACACAGACAGACAAACACAACATAGGACATACATGTAAGCACATATAAAAGCACATGCCATGAATGATCAGCTGCATATTAATAGTGACAAAGACAATAGGACAGACATACCAAACAAGACAATATTAATCATGTGTTACAAAACAGACTTGCAAATGCAACAAGAGCACATGTAAATAGTTTCCCGCGTGTTCATGTGTGGTGCAAACTTAATCGAGGTTGTGTTAATTAAACAAATCATGCAAACACTCATTAATATATTATTTCAAATTATGAGAGTATGACATCACGAGCTAGAATAAAATATTTTCTAAAGCTCGCTCTATCAACTCCCTCATCTGGTGATTTCAAAATCACCAAACAACACCCAAAAATTTTAATTAAAAATTTTATCTATTGAACATGTTTCAGGCTTACTCTAGATTAGTATTTAAGCTCTAATTTCATCTATCTCATAATTAGTATTGAGTCTTACATCTTACTAATTCTGTATCCTTTACCCTTTCTTTATTCAGCTAAGTTGAATCCTTTCCACCTTTGAATCCCCAACCCCCAATGAATTTATAAAAACTAAGTTTTAAATTGCATATCTACATTTTGAATTGCACCAACAAAACAAATATCAATCTGAGTAGTATAAAACAAAACAAAAAACTAAAAGTAAATTTTTGAAAATTTTTGAAAAATTAGTACATAGTATATACCCCCTCTTTTTTTTTTCAAATTCTAAACATGTTTTCTTCGACCTTGCGTCTTACATAAAAGTGTTTCCAGCTAACACAATTTCTTCAACCTTGTGTCACCCTGACATAATTTCTTCAGCCTTATGCCAAAAATAAACCTCAACTTAAAGAAAACTAAACCTAGTCATTGTCACCATTTTGACTGTTACTGCGCTCCTCAACTATTGGAGTGATAGTTATGTAGGCCCATTCTGGAGACTTGTATTTTACATTTGGTCTCAATGGTTTTTTTTTGCTTTTCCTTGTAATCATTTCAATTTTCTCTTCAGCTTGCTCTTTTTTGTCTGAACCACTCTTCTGACTTGACACTTCATATTTGAATTTTAAATCTTTAGGCCAGACATCACCTTTTCTCAAGAGTTTCTTCTTAGGTTTGCTTTCTTTACATTCAGCTTTCCAAGCCCTTTTTCTGAATTTTCTTATTTCAAACTCTTCATCACTCTCATCTGTATTTGTTTCTGAGACTTCAAATCTGTACCAAGGAACTTCTTTACTCAGCAGCTTCACTCCATTAGGAACATCATCCTTACAGCTGGTACTTGGTAATTCTTCCTCTTTTTCAGGGATCACCTTCAGCTTCCCAGTTTCAGGATTCTTATTCCCGCACACAGAGCTACTCTTCTGTTTCTCAATACTCTCCTGGACTTTATTATCTTGTTGCTCAGAATTTTCTGCTTCTGAATCTTCTTCTTTTTCTTGATATTCTTTTTCTAGCATATTTTTATCATTTTCTGAATCTAGAATTACAATCTCTAGATCTTCTTCATTCAATGTTTCATTCACATTGACATCATCATCCAGATGTCGACCACCTTGTCGATCTTCAATATCTGGATTTTTGACATCATCATCCAGATGTCGACCACCTTGTCGATCTTCAAGATCTGGATTTTCTACAGAACTTTCTTTTTCAGAGTCTGAATCCGTTGTAGTGTCTTCACTGTCTTAATCAGTGTTATCAGGTTCAGGTACACAAAGGGTATTACTGATATGCATCCATCCAGTATCTGTTGTCACCTGAATTGCTTTCTGCCACCTGGGTACTAGACAGTTTCTCCTCCGATGAACCTCTGGTTCTGACCAAGTCTCTTGGCAATAAATCATGAGCCTGCTCATTTTCCACATCTGTTCCCAACTGATGGAATACAGAAACTGTATTATTTTTTCTTGTTGGAAAAGCTTCTACCCATTTTGAAAATAAACAAATGATGACTAGGACATATCTCAGTTTGTTATGTTGGGGCAACTCAAAAAGATCTGTTTGAATATTTGTAAATGAACCACCCACCCGGCCTATGGTTCCCAAATTCTCACATGTCTTTTGATCTGGATTGTTTTTTTGGCATGTCAGATATGTTTCTCTGAACAGTTGAATTATTGTGTCTCTTGCTAAATGACCTGGACCATGGTACATCTGTGCCATGTCAGCAATTATGCAATTGGGCATAACAGGTCTGTCATCTCAGTAAAACCAAATTTCATCCTCCTCTTGCTGTCTGAAACCTTCTTTGAACCATGTGTTTTTCTCCTCATCATATGCCTCATCTTGTAATTGTTTTAATTCTTGCCATGTCTGAATTGCAAATATTAGTATGAGGATGCTTGAAACATGTTCATTGAATTTTTCCCCTTTGATTGCAACCCACTCCTGAGCACTAAATGTAACAATGGTACCTGCGTGCTCATTACCTTTTGAGACATGATCATTTTTCTCTCCATTTGCAGCACATTTTATCACTGCTATTTTATCAAGAAGCTCAATTTCTTTGTTGAAGTCTGACTTGCCCTGAACGGGAGCTTCACTCAAACTCTTTTTAAATTGCTCAATTGCTTCAAGTTTAATTTCTGTCAGGACAATTGGGTCTTTTATATCTGCTTTTGTCAGTCTCTGCAATGGTTTTGCAAACACTGAGAACACACAAATCCATTGGCAACAGTATGCAACCATGCCTAGGAGCATTCTTACCTGTTTTTGCGTCTTTGGGAATTCCATTGCCTGAATCATTTTAATTCTCTCAATAGTTACCTGACTAAGAATTTTCTCTTGGAACCTGTAAACAAAAATCATTTGACACTCTGGGTGCATTGGAACCCAATACCATTCAGTATCATATGGTATCTGATAAAGGATCTCTACTGGTTTGGGTACAATAGGACAACAAGGTATAATTATCTCATTAACCTTTCTCAGGTCCTGTACTATTCTGTACGTTTCATCTGGTGAGTTATAAAGACTGTTTTCAATCTCTTTTAGGACACCCTGCCTAACGAATTTTTCAATAACAGGAATAACTCCTTCAATTGTTTTTGACTTCATCTTGCACTGTGGAACATTAGGAAATGAGTTTCCCTGCTTGTTTGCAATTTTAACTGGATCAGGTCTGTTTTCCTTGTCTCCACTGAATCCTGTATCTGTATTGTATTTCTGCTCATTAACATGATTTAAAAATGGCGGCGGAAGTATCTCATTCTGCTGAATCACCACCTGTCGCTGAATTTGTAGCTGTTCATTCAGTAACTGTTGCTGCTTATTTATCTCATTCTGCATCTGTGAATTTTTACACTCTCCTACAAAAGCTAAAGTCACTTTTTCCTTCTCTTTTTTCTTTGTCCATTTTGTTTTCCATTTATTCAGACTACCCCTTTTTCTCAAAGCCCAAATTAAATCTTTTATATGGGCAGAGGCAAACCTTCCTGTATTGTTCAAGCCTTCAATGTCCTCATCATCCTGCAATCTTTTTAATCTGTCTGTACTGATTGTATTATCCAGTAATTTGTACTCACCAGGTTGTGTCAGGTCAATCAGGTCAACGTCAAAGTTTTCACTAGGTAAAGCTAGAGTCATCACTCTCTCTTGCTGAGTTGCAATCATTACTAACTTATTTTCAGGTACATTAGAATAAAGTTTTTCAGCAAACTTTTGAATTTCACAATTCAATGGGACCATTAAAGCTTTGGGACTATTTTCATCTTTTCTAAGCACTGGGGGAACAGGTTCAATTGTCACAGGAACTGTCACTGCTTCCATGTCTGACGTTAACTGCTCCATTAAATCATTTGTAGAACTTACATGATCAGGAATATTAATTCCAGAAGTACTAAGCATCTCATTATACCTACCTGTTGTGACACCTTGAGAAGAGGTATGGAAAGGGACTCTATTAATTTGAACTGGGACTCTTGGCGACACATTAATCTGCTCTGGGCGTTTGCTTGAATTTCTATCCTGATCTGTATTTACAACATCATTTTTACAATGATCAATTAATCCTTCTCTGTCAGGTTCATTATTTACATTTGCTAATTCAGAAATTGGATTTTCATTAAAAATTATTTCTTTTGTGGTAGGATCTGTATTTTTATTATGCTTACTAGTTACTTCATTACTCACCTGTGTATTCAGTAATTTGCTCTCACATGTAGCAACAACCCTTTTAACCTGTTTGAAAATATTTTCCATTTTCCGATAGCAGAAAAACATTTTCTTCGTCTTTGAATAATAATTATCCATGTTTTAAAATACTCACCTTTAATAATAATTAATCTCAATTAGTAAATGCGTTCACTCAATTGGCCTAATAGCGTTCGCTGATCAATTAATTAATTAATTTGACAAGGTCAGGTGAAGTAAAACTTTATAACCTTATTAATTTAATATAACTCCTAATTTACCTGTATCTTTTATTTTTAATAAACCTGGAAAGAAATATGTATTTATAAAACAGCAATATATAAAAATATTTCTTTTGCAACAACAAAACACCTAAATGTTATTGGTATGTTTAAATGTATTTTATTTGCCCTTACACACCTTTCTGCATCATCAGCTGTGGAAAAGAAAACTTGATGTGTTTGCCTTTAATTTAAATATAATGTATTGCTGCCACCTTGAACACAGCGCAACTTTCCTAATTACACCAGTAATTACAGTAACTAGCAAAATGCTTAATACTATAATTTTATTTGCAACTTTAATAACAAACTGCTAATTATTTGCTTTTTATTTAAAATTGTAATAATTAATATTACTAATGTCCTTGCTATAGTTGTGTTTTTCACTAACTATTTTACATAATTTCCACTTCCAAATGTTGTATTAAATATTAAAAACGATTTAATATTAAAATTAAAACTCTGGGCATTACTAGCGTTAAAAAAAATAAAACACTCTGCAGTAAACAATGTTTATTTATTATATTCAATGCTTGGGCCAATTAGCGTGTGGCTGCCACAACTCTCAGCCAACTATAATGCCTGTCAGAGCCTCAACCAATCCAGCTCCTCTATGACACTGACACTGCAGATCAGAGCACCACAGCTCAGCTCAGCGTGTCACACAGTGGGAATCCAAGCCTGCCTTTTACTTCGGAAATCAGCAAGAACAGCACAAGCAATATTTGCAAAGAGAACAAACAACCTCAAGGCTCACGAAGCCTCAACCAATGAGGTCGCGGCCCTTGTGTGACACTACGCGTCAACAACCAATCCAATCAGGACACAGCTTACTCTACTTAAGGAATAATAAATTAATCCTCAAACCAGCCAGCCTAAACTCTACAATGTGTAGCGCAATTTCGCTATCAGCGCTCGCTCACCAGCACTCCCTATGATAAAAAAAAAGGAAAGGAAGTCTAACTAACTACACGGAGCTCTGACCAATCGGGTCACAGCTCCTCTCTTGTGACTGCAGACGTCACGACCAACCGGTGCGCGGCTCCTCCGTGTCTGCAGACGTCACGACCAACCGGTGCGCGGCTCCTCCGTGACACTCTAGACCATGTTATTCAATGAAGAGCCTCGCCCAATCAGAGTGCGGCTCACGGACCCTTGTCCAATCAGAGCGCGGCTCTGCCTCTGACACGTCGGCGTCTTCCCCAATGGCAGCGCGGCGGCTGATGTAAACAGCCGCTGCAGCTGATAGTTCTCCGCTTTCTCCCACTCGCTCCTAGCAGCCCCCCTCCTCCTTCACAAAAATGCTCGGCAGAAAACAATCTGTCAGCGTGAACATCCAGGCGCGTCGTTTAGGGGCTCACTTATTTACGAAGCCTGCCAAGAGAGCACAAATAGCAGAAAGCTCGTAGGGATGGGGGTCAAGCCTTCTTAAATAGCGCAATGAGTAAAATGAAATATTTGTATTTAATCGCGCTTTAACCAATAAGAGCGCTTGCTCTGACAGTCCAAGGGCATAAACCAATCAGAGCGCGGCAGGCTCTGACGCACGCAGCAGCTGCGGCTGCAGGCTCTCCCACACGCTATTACTCCTAATTCAGCCCCTCCCTTACAAAATGAGCTGAGCTGACAACACTACGCACAACGCTCACCGGCCGTTACCGCATCAGCTGTAATACTCGCAGCTGTAGCTAGTGAGAAAGAAAACCAAAGCGGAGACATTTAATTTTGTAAACAACTTGGATAACTGTGGTAACGCGCATCAACCAATCATTGCGTGACCACTCTAAATCAATGGAACGCGCTTAGCAAATCACAGCGCTGCTTTGCTGAGATGCCTCAGGCGCCTTAACCAATTAGAGCGCGGCGGGGCTATGACGTACACGGCCGCTGCAGCTTCAGTCTCTCCCCACACTTTCTCGCTCCTAAAATAGCCCCTCCTTCACAATTTTCGATCGGGCACTTTTGAATGAATTTACATAACGCACAATGCTTTTAAATGCATTCAAATAGCGCAAAACACTTCACAATACTTTAACTTTACCCAGAAGGGTTTAAAAACACTTTCCAATTACTTTTTAAAAACGCAATTAATAACTACATAAAGGAAACCATTTGTCTGCTTCTTTAAACAAAGAGATAGTTTTATACATCCATTCAAGTATCCTCAACGTGGAATAGACGACGCTATTCTCACAGAATAGTTTCAATTGCTAATAGAGTAATTCTTACCCTACCCTTCAGTTTTACAAACCATTCACACACTTTCAAACAAGAAAACCCTGCTCATACACACATGAATTCTTGGCAGGACTTGAACCAACCACAGAAAACGTCAGGCATTGATAAGAAATAGACGACGCTACGCTATCTCTCACCCTTCTCTCAAGCTTGGATAAATCCTACTATTCTCTTCACAGAAAGCTTTATAACAGGCTCACCAGGTCCCTCTGCTTAATGCTACAATTTCATAGGCAATCCTCACTATACATTCAACCATGCACTTCTAAGGTCCCTAAACTTGTGTTGTAGGTCCACAACACGTGATATATTCTATACCACAATTTTGAAACAGACAAATGCACTGTGTAACTCTTCTAGTCACACTACTCTTGCCATGGCATACCAGGAATTTTTCACAGCTGGAAAAACCCTAAAGATTACATACTACACATAACAATCTGACAAAATCAAGAAACTTAACATTTGTTAAACATCAATCCTATGACTATACCAACATATATGTAATATACATGTCAAAAACAACATATAACCATCCTCTGCTACCAAATTGATGAAGCGCAGCTACTAAAATTCTTTATAAATATTGTCATAATCCACTATCACACTTACACTTACCAATCAATACCAGGCCCATAAGAAATCATGAGGTGAATAGATCAAATATGTTTGCTTAAGACATTCACAATAAACAAGACCAGCTTGTCATTTTAAAAGTTTATTAAAACATATTCAAGAAAACTTAGGTTTGGAACTTTATTAAGCAAGCATTAGGAAAAGTCATAAGTAAGTTTTATTCAGCATTTTATAAAGAGAGCCTAATTCAAGAAAATATTATTCATTAGCAGAAATAAGTGAAAAAGAGCATTTCCAAAACCTAACTAACTCTCTGTCTCTACCCTCATCGCCTGAAAACAAAATCTTAAAAAGTTACTTTCCTTACGTGTAATCATCGGACAGCAGAACACGTCCTTCTGGAATCAAGAGCGTAAGCCAAAAGTTTGCAGCTAAAGCCTATTCTTATACCCTAAATTAAGCTGAGCTAACTATTTTTTTCACATTCCATTAGCTGAATTCTGGCTCTCCATTGGCTAAACCACCTCACGCCACAGTAAACTGTGACATCTTCCACCACGAGATCAGGCTTTACACAGAGCCATTGTTCATGCACAGAATCCTGGCGACAGTTCCTTAGTCTGCTACATTTTGTAGCAAAAATGTTCAAGCAATACAAAATCTTATCACGTCTCTTCCTTTCAACCTTGAGCCTGACCGTTCTGAGCTTTCCGTGGCACACCCAAACCCACTCCACAGAGTTGACTTTAGCAGTCATTTTCTAGTGATTTCAGAATAAAAGTTTATCATCCACTTCAAAATATGGGTTTCTCATGTGGCTTTCAACATCAGCAGGCCTTTTCTGCACCACTTCTGATTGCGTCACTGCGCCACTTTTAACTTGCGTCACTTTCCAGAAAAACTATTATTTAAACAAACACAAAAGAATAATTAATTCAGGTAAAACAAACCCTTCTGTACCACCCAGCCCTTGCTAATTATTAATTAACCCACTAATAAAAGACATTTAGCAAAAGCAAACAAATAAAGCAGCACATAAAATATCTACCATTCTTCATGTAATCCAGCTTTATGTTTCTGAAAGAGTAAAAAGATGATTAAATGATACACAGACAGACAAACACAACATAGGACATACATGTAAGCACATATAAAAGCACATGCCATGAATGATCAGCTGCATATTAATAGTGACAAAGACAATAGGACAGACATAACAAACAAGACAATATTAATCATGTGTTACAAAACAGACTTGCAAATGCAACAAGAGCACATGTAATTAGTTTCCCGCGTGTTCATGTGTGGTGCAAACTTAATCGAGGTTGTGTTAATTAAACAAATCATGCAAACACTCATTAATATATTATTTCAAATTATGAGAGTATGACATCACGAGCTAGAATAAAATATTTTCTAAAGCTCGCTCAATCATGACTCAGGGACTTGAAATGGGTGGTGGTGGGCAGCAAATATTAGCTGGCCCTCTCACACCCTGAAGGCTTGATAGCAGGTGGTTACTACCAACAGGCAATAGTGCTGGTGGCTGGGGGGCACTAGAAAATTAAAACGACATGAGCTTTTTAATTTAAGCCGCTTGCTCTCAGCAGCTCCAGGCTCTGCCCCTTTGGATATCGAGCAAAGTGGCTCAGGAAGGTTGACAGCTACCCAACTGGAGAATCTAGTAACATCAGCATTCGAACATGGAGTTATTGATCCTCTGATCCAGCGGGCCAAAGGAAATTCAGTCTTATATGAACAAATCTACACCACAATACTCACCATAATTCTAGGCCCATAATTGACTGAGACATGATTTGACCAACTGAATCATATGACCTAATTAATCAAAAACACTTTATATACATTTAATTAAGTCATTATCATAGGCAATGGATTAACTAATGGTAACTCAAGGAAACAAACAAGACCAGCTTGTCTTTTCAAAAACTACTTTATTAACTTTATTTTAGAGCAAAAAGCATTTTGATGCGTAAATTCTTTTATTAGCTTTTTTTTATTAAGCAAAATTATTTATTAGAAAGGCACATTTTGACTGATATGTTCAAATCAAATCAGCATGAGAAGTGCTCAAACATTTAGGAAAATTCCCTAAACCCTATTTCCCTAACTTTAACTAGAAAACCTAAAGGGAAAAAGTAAAGTTCTAATGGATCTTACGTTAAACCAGCAGTGCTCTTTTTAAGGGGGCAATTTTTATACCTTTTTCCTATCTAAAACTAACTAAAAGAATACAAATATTCGAGCAACACGAAGCACGATTGGACAAGAAATGTCGTCCGATGAAGTCATTTGCCTTTCGCATAGCAGAAACCACGTTTCCTCAAGAGCGGCATTATTCATAGACTAAGAGTGTCTCGCAACATTAGGTAAAGTCGTCCGTTGCTTCCTCCATCCAAGCCTTTCCGCCGCTGCACATCCTGTCCTTGACCATGAAAGCTTTGTCAAAAGTACACTCTATGCTTCCACACTTCCTTGCTTTTACAAACATCTTTCAAAGAAATATTGCAGAAAATATTTTCCTTTTCAAACGCTGCTGTGCAAGGCCCAACTTTGACAGGACTTCGGACATCCATTTTAGAAATAGGCCACAGGCCTCTTTTAGCATGACCCTAGTATGCAAGGAAACACAAGACAATAATTAATTCAAGAAATTATAATTATTCTGTTACCCACCCCCTTCGCTAATGTTTAACCCATTAGTCTATGTTACCTAGCTTTGCATACAAAAGACAAACATAACACAGTGACATAAAAAGACACGACAAAAACAAAAGCACATTTAAAAGAATGCACATACTATTATTTGAAACAGCCGCAGTAAATGTTTGACAAAATGAAAGACAAGGTAAATGTATTACAAAATGACAAACATGACAAGAGCACAAATAATTAAACCCACGTGTTTATGTCGGTGCATATTACTCTAGGTTGGTTTAATACAAAAACATGCAACACTCATTAGTATATTAAAAAAAATATGGGAGTTTTAATTCAGCATGCTTTAATTCTAAACTTATTCTGAAAGTCCGCTTCATCAACTCCCTCATCTGGTGATTTATAAATCACCAAACAAACCCAAAAATGTATTCTAAATTTTACTTTTAGTAATATCATATAATGATCTCTCTCTGTGTTAGTAAATCTAAACTCCTGTTTCATCAGTCTGTCTAGTACTCTCATATTGAGCCCTGCGGAATTCATCCATTTCTATCTCCTTCTCCTGAGCCTTTCTGAGTTTATAAATCCTTCTTTTTTCCCTCACATGCTTCTTTCTCTTGTGAATCATGCAACGATTTTTAACAAAAGTGTCACTATAACAATGATTATCACAGGGTAAAGCACTTTGCCAATGATTGAACTGCCAATTTCTGCAAACCATTCTTTAATTGCCCCAAATCTTTTTGCCAAACGTTCAGAAAAACTGTTACTTTCCATGGGTTCTATTTCGGAGTGAAATTCCGTGATATTCTTGATCAATAATTCTTTGTTCTGACTTTTGTCTGGGATATATGTGCAGCAATGATGAACATGCAAAATCCCACAGACTTCTCCCTCTTTTGCTAGGAGAATATCTAACGCAAGCCGGTTTTGCATAACCATGCTTCTGGTGGCAATGAGCTCAGTAGTAACCAACTGAAAACCGCTTGCAGTATCAGTGGACAACCTGTCAACAATTGTGAAAACCTTTCTGATTTTGATTGAATTCAAGGTAATCCTATCATAGGAATTATGGCGCCAAATATATCTCCCATGATCTCAGAAAAGCTTTCTCTTTTGTATCTATTCAGGTGTTTGCCAATTTCAAATGATCCTTCCCCATTTCTGTCAACATGGAAAATTTTAGGAAAGACAAGACCAAGGTAACATGTACCATACCAATGGTCTGGGAGACTAAAATATGCTTTGTTCCCAGAAACAAAATAGATTCCTGGGAAAATTGGGTCTTTATCACCTTTAAATCCCCATCCCCCTACAATTCAATAAGAGTCCTCACATTGACTAGCACCAACAAAATAATTATCATAAAGCGTGTTATCTCTTGTAATGCAGAACTTTCCACTAACTGGATCATCTATGTGAATAGCAGCATATCTATTTTCTCCATTAAGCTTCTCGTCCTCGATCTGCCAAAACTTGGATTTAGTCTGTTTCAGCATCTCATTCCTTTTGTAAATCGCTCTTCTTTCCTCAACCTGATCAAGGAAAGATCTTTCTTCATCTCTCATTCTGCAAGTTAAATTATTCTTGTAAGCGTACTCGTAGGTGAGTTCAATTGTTACCAGGAAGAATTCCCTCACCTGTTTAGCAGGCCTTACTTTGTTAAGAATATGCATAATCTTTAAAAGTCTGAGTAATAGTACTCCAGTCGACCAGTTTGATAAAACAAGCTTGATATAACACTGCATGTTATTCCATAAGTAAGAGGAAGCATATTATACTTGACCCCTTCAGAAACTGAAGTAGGAAGCTTAACACACATATAACAATCCTTAACATCCATGACTCTAACGTACTCCGATAGGAGTCTTGAAAAAGAATTAGTAGAAAAACCTCCAACAGATCTGTCCTGATGGGTCTCTGGTTTATGCTCAATAACCCTGTTAGTTGGGCCTGCAATGTCATGATCAGCTTGTTTAGACTCAGCTTTGCTTGTCATATTCACCTTGTAATCCTCCCTATCAATGCCAAAAGGGAAGATGACTGCCAAAATTAACCAAACTAGAATGATTAGAATCACACAAATGGAAGACATTTTACAACATCTTCTTAAAATTGCACACCTTGAATTATCAGTATTAGGCATTTTCACTCAGCTTTCACTAAAAACAAAATTAAAAAAAATAAAAATTAGTATCTAAGTTAAGTTAAAATAACACCCTCCTCTTTAAAAAAAAACTTTTTGTAGCCCTCTAACAACTTTTCTTCGACCTTGCGTCCATAAAGTGTAACCAGCTAACACAATTTCTTCGACCTTGTGTCACCTAACACAATTTCTTCAGCCTTATGCCAAAAGCAAACCTCAACCTAAAGAAAGCTAAACCTAATCATTGTCACTATTTTCTTCCAAATCTTCTTGGCTGCTACTGCTAACCTCAACTACTGGTGGGATCAAGATATAGGCCCACTCTGGAGATTTGTACTTGTGATTTGGCTTTAAGGGTCTCTTGCTTTTTCTAGTAATTACTTCAATCTTCTTTCCAGCTTGCTCTTTTTTGTCTGAATCACTTTTTTGACTTGATATCTTGTTAACGATCTATTAAACCAATTTAAATTTCAAGTCTTCTTTTGGCCAGACATCACCTTTTCTCAAAAGTTTTTTCTTAGGCTCAATTTCATTACAATCAGCTTTCCAAGCCCTTTTTCTGAATCTTCTTATTTCAGACTCTTCATCACTGTCATCTGAGTCAGTTTCAGAGATTTCAATACTGTATCTAGGAACTTCTTTACTCGGCAGCTTCACTCCGTTAGGAACAACATCTCTGTAGCTGGTACTTGGCAATTCATCCTTTTCTTTCGGAATTACTTCTAACTTCCCAGTTCCAGATTTTCCGTTCCTGCTTTCAGAGCTTCCAATCTGCTTTTCAATACTCTCTTGATCTTGAATCTCTTCTGACACAATTTCTTTTTCATTCCTCTTTTCTAGTGCATCTTCATCATTCTCTGAATCAACAACAACAATGTCTAAATCTTTTTTATTTGATACTTGATCTCGTTCTGAATTTTCCAGATGTCGACTCCCCTGTCGATTTTCAGAATCTGGATCTTCAGGTTCTTCTTCTAAATCTGAATCAGCTGTAGTGTTGTCACTATCTTCATCAGGGTTATCAGGTGCTGGTACACGAAGGGTATGGCTATCATGCACCCACCTTTTCAAACCTTTGCACTTTACGGCATTAGTTGTAACTAATATCACCTGTCTTGCTTTTTGCCACATGGGTACCAAACAGTTCCTCCTCCGATGAAGCTTTGTCCTGATCCCATCTCCTGGCAATAGATCATGAGCCTGCTCCTTTTCTTTTGAAATCACATCTGTTCCCACCTGATGGAATACAGAAGTTACGACGTCAGAGAGCTGCTTACAATAGTCTAAAATTGCACTATAATTTATTGCTAACAACTTTCCAACTGGAACAAAAGCCTGTCTTATCACCCTTCCCATGAGTATGTCATGAGAGCTAAGACCTGTTTTCTTATCTGGAGTGCTTCTCAAAGACATCAAAACAAGTGGAAGTGCATCAGTCCATTTTATTCCTGTAGCTAAACACATTTTTTAAATTCTGTTTTTAATTGTGCCATTGATCTGTTCAACGACACCTGATGCTTCTGGTCTGTAAGCACAGTGCAGTTTCTGTTTAATGCCAAATGCTTCACAAATTAATTCAATCAGTCTGTTTTCAAAGTGTGTGCCACGATCACTTTCAATAGTTACTGGAAAACCATATCTAGGTATAATCTCCCTTAAAAGCAATTTTGCCCCAGTAATTGAATCATTGTGACGTGTTGGGAACGCTTCCACCCATCTTGAAAACAAACAGACAATAACCAGAACGTACCTCAGTCTGTTATGTGGTGGCATGTCAATAAAATCCATCTGCAATCTAGTAAAAGGACCACCCTCCCGTCCTATGGTTCCCATGCTTACAACTGTTTTTCTGTTTGGATTGATTTGCTGGCAGATCAAACAACGCTGGCAAAGTGACTCTGCAATAACCCTAAATTTTGGATTATACCAAGTCTCCCTGAACTGTCTGATCATTGTGTCTCTTCCTAAGTGACCTGGTCCATGGTACATCCGTGCCATGTCAGCAATCATGCAATTGGGCATACCAGGTCTACCATCTTTGTAAACCCAAATTCCATCTTCCTCTTGCTGTCTGCAACTTTCTTTGAGCCATGTGTTTTTCTCCTCATCATCTGCCTCATCCTGTAAGTCTTTCACTCCCTGCCATGTTTCTACTACAGATATTAGCATGAGAGAGTTCATTATATGGTCATTGTCTTTTTCCCGAATGAGTGAGAGATTATTCTTTGCACAATATTGTGCAGTTTCATCTGCAAAGGCATTTCCTTTAGTAATGTTATCTTGTCCCTTTTTGTGCGCTCCGCATTTAACCACAGCTATTTTTTCTGGTAACTGAATGCCATTGATCAATCTTTTGATCAATTTTGCATTCCTGATTGGAGTCCCTGCCTCTCTGAGACCAAAGCTGACCATAGTCATGGACTACGCCATATCCCTCACAAGCTCGAATTAAAGCAACTAATTCTGCCACTTGTGCTGAACGAATTCCTTCAAGAGTTGAACCCTCAACTATTTCAGAAACTGTACAATCTGAGTAGGCTGCTCTCAGAATGCCTTCATCTGTTCTTAAACAGGAGCCATCAACAAAGTAAACAATGTCTGACTCTTGTAAAGGCACATCTTTAATGTCTTTTCTGGGTTTAGTACAGTATTCCAAACATCCAAACACTCATGATCAACATCATCAGCTCCATTGTCATTTTCAGAAACCATATTATCTGGTAAAAGTATAGCTGGATTGAGATTAACACATCTCGCAATGGGTACATTATCTGATCCCAAAATAACTTTTTCATATTTGGTCAATCTGTTACTGAGACAGGTGCTGTGTTTTACTTCTGGTAAGAAGTGTTTCAACTGAATGAGGTACATAAACTTTTACAGGAAACCCCATTATGATTCCTTCACTTTGCTCAAGACTTACACTTGTTGCAGCCACTGCTTTTAAGCAACCTGGCAATGCTTTTGCAACAGGATCCAGAACAGCTGAAAAGTAAGCTATAGGTTTTCTCATTTTACCATGTTTCTGAATGAGAAGTGACAACGCACAACCTTCCCTTTCTCTACAGTACAGCTCAAATTCCTTGTCGTAATCAGGCATTCCCAATGCTGGTGCTTCACAGAGACTTTTCTTTAGCTTTTCAAAATCCTCTAATTCTGTCTTTGTCAAAACAATCAGGTCTTTTATGTCTAGTTTTGTTAGTCTTTGCAAAGGTTTTGCAATTACTGAAAACCCACAAATCCGTTGGCGACAATAACCAACCATTCCTAGAAACATCTTGATCTGTCTTTGTGCTGTCGGTGACTGTATTGTCAAATCATTTTTATTCTCTGAATTGTCACTTGTCTTATTCCTTTTGCAATTCAGTGACCAAGGTATTTAACTTCTTGTTTGCAAAACTGTAATTTTGCAGGTGACACTTTATGTCCCTCATGTGCCAATCGATTCAAAAGTGTAATGGTGTCAGTCACACAATTTTCTCTTGTTTTTCCTGCAATTAGGAGGTCATCTATGTATTGGACCAATGTTGACTCTCCAGGTAATTTCAAATCTTCCAAGGATTTCTTTAATAACTGATTAAAGATAGATGGACTCTCAGTATATCCTTGAGGGATACGGCACCATGCTAATATGCGATCCTGGAACCGAAAAGCTAAAATTTGCTGGTGTCTGGATGCAGTGGAACCGTTAAGAAGGCATTACACAGGTCAATGACCATGTACCATTCTGCATCATGTGGAATTTGATACGGGATTACCGTTGGGTTTGTAACAACTGGACAGCAAGGAACGACTATCTTATTAACCTTTCTCAGGTCCTGAACTATTCTGTACGTTCCGTTTGGCTTTTTAATTCCCATAATCGGTGAATTACATGGGCTGCTTTCAATTTCTCTCAAAACACCTTGCTTAATGAATTTTTCAATCACAGGAATGACACCCTCAATAGTTTCAGGCATCATTTTGTACGGGGAATGTTTGGAAAGTATATTCCCTGTCTCACAGTAATTTTAACCGGGTCCACATGTTTCATCAAACCCATATCATCACCAGTTAGATCCCAAATTTTCAGATTTACTGTTTCTTTCAATTCCTCAGGTAAATTATTTTTATCAAAAGCAGGGAACATTTTATTTTCTTCGTCAACCATTAGCAGTGTAAATTTATACAAACCATCTTCTTCTAAAGTTTGTAGCTCAATACCCTCCGGTAAGCAGTAAATTTTGCAATTCATCTTACATAGCAGATCCCGTCCCAAAAGATTAACAGGACTACTGTTACAGACAACAAATCTGTGCTTGTCTTTGTAATTTCCAATTTCTACATCAACTGGGTTTGTCAGGTTCGTTATAATCTGCTGATTAGCTACACCAACTACCTGGATAGATTCACCTGAGAGAGGAAGATTTTCAATTTCCACTGATCTAACAGTAGAACGGGTAGCACCAGTATCCACAAGAAAAGTGATATCTTTATCATTCACTTTACCATTTACAAATGGGCCTGACTGATCTACCTCAAGAGTGGCTCCAAGCACACACTCTTTTTCCTCCCTCATGCACCGTCATGAAAAATCTTCTGAGTCACTGCTCTCATTTTCTTTTAGCCAAAATTGTTGAGAGACATTTGACACGTTTACTTTTTGTGATCTTTTTACCTGTTCAGCTCCGCAGAAACCCGTCTATGGACTGTATCTCTGTGTATTCATGCAATTTGGCAAGGGTGGCTGTGGAATTTGGTTCTGCTGAATCAATTGGTTCTGCTGATTCACTAACTGTCGCTGTAGCTGTTGCTGCTGACTTATTTCATTTAACTGTCGCTGTAGCTGTTGCTGCTGATTTACCTCACTCTGCATCTATGGATTTAAGGATGAATTTTTAAAACTTCTGGGCAGATTTTTACACTCACGCTTACAGTGTCCAATTTCGCCGCAATTAAAAAAGATAGCTTTTGTTTTAGCTCTTCAATATTTACATTACATTTTGGCTCATTTGTGAAGTTCCCTTTGAACTTTCCTGGATTCTGTTGAAAATGTTTATTCTTCAAAGTTGCTATCTGCTGTTCAGCTACCTTCACTTGTGCACAAATTGCCTTTTCCTTGAGTTTCTTCTGGTTTTGCATCCAGTTCATCACTGCAGTATTTTACCTTTCTCAGGATGTTATCAACTGAGAGTGATTGCCAACCAACAATTCCTGTTCTAATCATATCCCCAATTTCAGATCTCAGGCCATAAACAAACCTAAAAATGAAGTGGCTCATGTCACTTTCACTTAATTTTTCATAGCCACTGTATTCTTTAAATACCAGGAGTAACCTTTCATAATAGGAATGAACTGATTCTTTTGGTTCTTGATTTGTTCTGTCTATTTTACCCCAATCTACTTCTTTAGCAGGAATCTTGTCATTCAGCCAGACAATTACTTTGTCATAGAAATCCATGACAATGTCTGAAGGAGCGCCTGTTACTTTATGTCGAGGCGGTTCCTCTTTAGGCCAACTAACAGAAATTTTACATTCTGTCCAAAGATCTGACGGGACAACAATGTCAAAGAAACTATCAAGATCAATCCACAGAACTTTTGAGACTTTAATGAATCTGTCAACCTGACGATACCATTCCACCGACTTTTCTCTCAGCCGAGGAAAATCATTTGTAAAGAGTAGTATATCCTGTCTTGTCCATGGAACATGAACATAACCCCCCAACAGCTATTTCTCTCATCGGAAATTCACCAAAGACTTCTTCTCTTTCTCTCCTTTCTTCTTCTCTTTTCTTTGTCCATTTAACTCTCCATTTACTTAAATCACCCAATCTTTTTAGGAACACAAGTAATTCTTTTATATGTGTTATTCTGCCTGTGGTATTCAGATTCTCTATATCTTTCTCAGAAAAATCCACTCTGTAATGCTTTTGCATTTGTTTCTGGCAAATCAAATCTATTTCCAATTCAGCAGCCACCTCTTCAAATTGTTCATATTTGTTTTTAGTTTTCCACTGAATGCTCTTGCAAATAAACAACAGTTCATCATCCTGATATTGCTTCAAACAGTCAGTACCAATTGTGCCAATAATTAATTCTTCTAAATCTGCTTTTAATTTTGCTACATGAAGTTGTTTGAACTCAGGAACTTGTGTTAAATCTGTTTTATTTATGGAACCAGAATCTGATTCTGCAGCTGATGGTGTGACATTTGACAAACTTTGATTTAAAGTTAAATTCAGCATTGTTTTATCTTTGTGGATTTCTGTTAGCTCAGAATAAAAATTTTCAGCCACTTTTTGAATTTCTGCATTTAAAGGATTTGCTACAACAGAATGTCTATTTTCACTCTGGTCAAAAACTGGTACAACAGGACCAATTGTAACTGGAACTGTCACTGCTTCCATGCCTTTTGTTAACTGTTGAATTAATTCTCCCTTTGCTTTGAAATATTCTGTAATATTTGGTATGTCTCCGGGCATCTCTGTTCTTTTATCATTTCTCTGGAAATTATTTCTCAAATTAGAATTTTCTCTTGGGGTATTTGTTTTGCTTCTCGCTCTTTCGGGTAATCTCATAAATCTGAGTGAATCCTCAATCTCCCTAGGTGCACAAGGAGAAATACTTGGAAGGCTCCTTGGAGTAGAATGCGAAAAACCTGGCTGATAAGGTGGAGAACTATTTAACATATCCTCTAAAACTGCATCATCTAATTCTTGATCAAGATGACCTTTTTTCTGGGAATTCTTTCGACCTGACGTTTCTATAACCATTTCCAAAACCGAATATAATCCTTCATACATGACTCCTTTCCTCCAACGACGCACTTTATCTTGATGAGTTTCCCTATCTATGCCTCTCGGTTTTCCCCAATTTTCTCGCTCAAGTTCCATCATTTCAACTTCCCATTCAACTAAAGCTTCAAATTGAGTGGGTCTGGGTCTTGGTGAAAGATCCATCATTTTGTCTCTTAAGTTTCTTAAAACTTTAACATTAAATGATCCATCTTCTGGCCAGGCTAAAACACCATCATTTTGGTATATTGCATCCAATTTTCAAACCAGAGAACAGTATGATAACCATTCTCCTTCCATATATGCTGCGGGTGTTTTGTACTTATGAAGTAATTTTCCAACACGCGCTTCAATTTTCTTGTCAGGATTGAATACATTTTTAATTTTCTGAAACCATGAAGGCTTTTCCTCTTCATTATACCAATAACTCATGGTTTTAAACTATTCTGTACAATTTAGAAAAGATCGTAAATGTTTTCTGTTGTTCCGCTACTCTGACCAATCCGTGCGCGAAACTCACCAAGAAGCCAATCAGGTTAAGCCACGTCACTACCTTGCTCAACCAATGAGAAACCAGTTTTTAGAAATGACCAATCAGCTAACAGCAAGTTTTGGTTACGTGAACCAATCAGCGCACTCGCTGTGACGTATGTCGACCAATCGCAGCGCGAACCCTGTGACGTATACTGCCGCTGCAGCGAAGCTGCACGTGTCAGTGTCACTCCGTAAACTCACCCCTCCTTTGCAAAATATTTTCACAACGCCATTTTAAACAATCCTTTTCAATGGATTTCAGTTAATAACTACAGAAAAACAAACCATTTGTCCGTTTCGCTAAATAAAGTGATAGTTTTACCAGACATTCAAAAATCCACTCTCGTGAAATAGACGACGCTATTTTCACAAAAACTGTTTTACAACTTTTATACGGAAAACCCTATTCATGCATACATGAAATCTTCAGCAGGACTTTAACCAACCAATAGAAATCCAGAAACGCCAGTAAGAATAGACGACGCTACCTCACCCTTCACACAAGCTTGGAAAAATCCTACTACTCTTTTCACAAAGAGTTTTAAAACGGGCTCCTTGTCCCTATACTCAGAGCTACGATTTCATAGACAAACCTCACTAATCATACAACCTGTCATACCTAAAATCCTAAACTTGTGTTGTACGTCCACAACACTTAGTGATAATTCGGTACCACTAATTTAAAACAGAACAAATGAACTGTGTAACTTCACCCGTCACACTACTCTGCTGGCACATAGGATTTTTCACACTGCTGGAAAAACCTTTCGACAATAACAAATAACAACTAGACAAAACTTAACATGTGTTAAACATGTATCCTATGTAATTACCATGTAACATGTCAGTTACCATAGTAACCGACCTCTGCTACCAAAGATTTGATCCAGCGGCCCAAAGGAAATTCAGTCTTATATGAACAAATCCACACCACAATACGCACCATAATTCATAATACTAACACTAGGCCCATAAATGACTGAGACATGATTTGACCAACTGAATCATATGACCTAATTAATCAAAAACACTTTATATACATTTAATTAAGTCACTATCATAGGCAATGGATTAACTAATGGTAACTCAAGGAAACAAACAAGACCAGCTTGTCTTTTCAAAAACTGTTTTATTAACTTTATTTTAGAGCAAAAAGCATTTTAATGCGTAAATTCTTTTATTAGCTTTTTTAATTAAGCAAAATTATTTATTAAAAGGGCACATTTTGACTGACATGTTCAAATAAAATCAGCATGAGAAGTGCTCAAACATTTAGGAAAATTCCCTAAACCCCATTTCCCTAACTTTAACTAGAAAAGTAAAGTTCTAATGGATCTTATGTGAAACGAAAGTCCGACAGCATCTCTGGAGCACAGAAACGAGCCAGCAGTGCTCTTTCTAAGGGGGCAATTTTTATACCTTTTTCCTATCTAAAACTAACTAAAAGAATACAAATATTCAAGCAACACGAAGCACGATTGGACAAGAAATGTCGTCCGATGAATTCATTTGCCTTTCGCATAGCAGAAACCACGTTTCCTCAAGAGCGGCATTGTTCATAGACTAAGAGTGTCACAGGCTCTTCCGTGACTCGCAACATTAGGTAAAGTCGTCCGTTGCTTCCTCCATCCAAGCGTTTCCGCTGCTGCACATCCTGTCCTTGACCATGAAAGCTTTGTCAAAAGTACACTCTATGCTTCCACACAGCCTTGCTTTTACAAACGTCTTTCAAAGAATTTTTGCAGAAAATATTTTCCTTTTCAAACGCTGCTGTGCAAGGCCCAACTTTGACAGGACTTCGTACATCCATTTTAGAAATAGGCCACAGGCCTCTTTTAGCATGACTCTAGTATGCAAGGATACACAAGACAATAATTAATTTAAGAAATGATAATTATTCTGTTACCCACCCCCTTCGCTAATGTTTAACCCATTAGTCTATGTTATCTAGCTTTGCATACAAAAGACCAACATAACACAGTGACATAAAAAGACACGACAAAAACAAAAGCACATTTAAAAGAATGCACATACTATTATTTGAAACAGCCGCAGTTAATGTTTGACAAAATGAAAGACAAGGTAAATGTATTACAAAATGACAAACATGACAAGAGCACAAATAATTAAACACACGTGTTTATGCCGGTGCACATTACTCTAGGTTGGTTTAATACAAAAACACTCATTAGTATATTAAAAAAAATGGGAGTTTTAATTCAGTATGCTTTAATTCTAAACTTATTCTGAAAGTCCGCTTCATCAACTCTCTCCATAGGGGCTGATGGGACTGATCTAACCACCACTAATCCTTTTCCATCAGCTGCTATCCCTTCTCCCATCACCTCTTCAATCCCTTCAGATGTTAGCTTGCATATTCCTCGGAGCTCCGCTACAGGTAGTGATCCTCTGCAGGAAACATTACGAGCCCAGGTTGCTCCTACACTGGCTGCTATCTGTAAACTTCTCTTACAGTATAGGGAAGAAAATAGTAAAGACAATGCACCTCATGTTTTGTTTCAGCTCAGAGGGGTTTCGCACTGTTGGTCAGAGATAGTAATTGAGGGGTGGTGCGGCCAAAGGCTGATTCTGGTGGAAGGTGGATTATTGCGACCATCAGGAAAGATGAAATGTGTTTTACCATCTGCATAGTCTATGGCCCGAAAGAGGATGATCTGACAATTATTGACTTCATATTGGCTGAGCTTTATCTTTGGCCATCACCTTTTAATATTTGTAGTGATTTTAATGTGGTGTTATGTCCTAAAAGAGATTCCACACATTAAGGTCAGGGAAACTGACATCCTGTCCAGTGGGAGACGCAAAGACTTAGGGGTGCACTCAAACAGCTTATGTCTTCCTACACACTCATTAACGTGTGGTGGCATGCGAGAGCTAACGAGCTGACTTTCCTTTTCTACTCTGCCCTTCACAAATCTCTTGCATGTATTGACAATTTTTTAGTGAGTCATTCGTTGATCTCACACTTGAAGATTGTGATCAATCGTAGAATCACATCTGATCACAATTGTCTCTCATTTGTCATGCAAATAGAAGGGTCCTATCAGTCTCAGGGGCCACAAGGATGGACATTTGAGTATAGACTGCTTTTAGAAGATGTTTACATTCGCTCAATAGAGGTGCTCCTGAAGGAGTATCTGGTGCTCTCTGTTGGATCTGCAGTCACTACAGTCATCTGTGATGACGTTTTCGGTTCATCAGTGGAGGATGGCCACTCTGTAAGAACCCCACCATCGATTAACTCTTAATTCTTTGGCGTCTAATTTGGGGCAAAGTATGATTACGAGGGATAGGCCGCGGACGGAAATTTCTACAGGGCAGTTGGCCGCCCTGCAGGCTTTCCTTAGGAAGAGTATATGAGGTTGAGCAGTTAAAAAAAATTGATACTGGCAGTTGCTTTGAAAATATGGAAGAGATGGGTTGGTTACTTTCCTTTAGTTAAGGATAATGCTAGTATAAATGCCATCCAGCAGATTAGGAATGAAAAAGGAGAGTTTGTGTTAATGCCTGAAGGCATTAAAGAGGTTTTTCAGTGGTTTTATCAGGATCTCTACAGAGAGGACTGCTTTGCCTCTACTGAGGCACTGTATCAATTTGTTGGACCATATTTCCAAGATAGGCTGAATCATTCTCAGCAGTCTAAATTATAAGTGTCCATAACTTTGACGGAGGTAGAAGCTGCGATCAGCTCCTTAGCCAAGGGAAAGACCTCCAGATCCAAACAATTTCCTCTTGAGCTCTATGGGCTATTCTCACATATTCTGGCCCCAATCCTTCAGAATTTCTTTAATTCATTTGGCCAAGTTTCATGGGTCGTAAATTGAGACCAATATCGTTATCTTTCCTAAAAAAGGGATGGCCCTACCGTCTGTAGCTTGTACCACCCAATCTCTTTAATTAATGCTGACTCTAAGATTTACACCTGCATCTTAGCCAATCGGTTATTGACTATAATTTCAGGACTGGTGGATCCAAATCAGCAAGGGTTCATCCCTGGATGCAATACAACTTAAGGCTATTTCAGCACTGAAGGTTGCTTCCGAGGGGTTCAGTCAGTATAATTCTGATAAACACAGAGAAGGCCATGGAGCCAGCAGATCTTCGTCCTTGTTTCATATCTAGAGTCTGGCAACTATATTTTGGCTTGAAAGCTAGGATTTGCTGCTCGGGATCTCTGTCTGACCCTATGGACATTTATTGTGGCATTAGGCAGGCCTTCACAATTTCTCTACAGCTATTTATGTTATATATCGAGCCATATATCCGGGCCCTTAAAATAACTAAGGATATGGAGCATTTGCCTATCCATTGATTTGAGGTGAAGGTTCTAGCTTATGCAGATGATGTGGCTGTCTTAACCCCTACCCCTGTCAAGGCTATTAGGGTGGCGGAAGTTGTCGCACAGGCCATTGGAGACATCCAGGATATAAGCTGAACTTCGATAAATGATATGTCCTTTCCAATGTTATCCTGCCTGATCACGATAGACAATGGGTATACTCAGCCACATATTTGGGGGTAGAATTATCAGAACGTATGGAGGACATCACTGAAAATAACTTTTGTAACTCTATATACAGACAATATCTCATATAATGGAATCGCTTCTTCCCAATTATCTTTATCTCTTCTAATGTATTCCTCTCTGTCTGTCAATGGTGGTTTTTAAGAAGATAGAGGCATGCTGGCAGAAGTATATCTGAAGCTATAAGAAGCCTCCCTGTAAGATTCAGTTCCTGCAGATGCCCAAGAACAAGGGTGGGGCTGCTCTACCTGTTTTGTGGTTTTAATATTTTGTCTGGTCATGGGCTGGAATACACCCGTTCAAGGCCTTTGTTTGCTAACTATCTGCCACTGTGGGATTTGATAGTTCCGGGGACTGGCTTGATCAACACAGTCTACTTTAAACCGATCCAGTTCAAGACCTGAAAGGTTTTCTATCTTGTTTGAAGCTCATTTAAAAAAGTATTTCTAGATATTTCCTATCTAACCGATACTTACCTATCCGTGTTTATCATAGTAGTAAGGAGAGCTGAGTGGCAGCCAAAATCTTCATTCTTGGGCAAATGTTTGAGGGGATGCCTTTTATTCCTTTGAGACTATGCAGCAGCAGCTCTATCTTCTTCGCATCATTTTTTTCAGATGTCTGCATATCTGACATTTTATCACATTTTATCTCTATAGAGAGGACATATGCTGCTCCCATAGAGCTCTTTTAGATTATTTAGTGTGAGCTCCAGAAAAGAGGAATATCAGCTTGGCCTATAAGCTAATTCTGTCAATGGAATTAGATCATAGAGTAGATCCTCCCCATGTAAGTGCAGAAAATGGAGTAGGTGTTTGGATACAGCATTGACAGTTGAGGACATAGGACATAAGACTCAACAACTCTTTTACACCGAGTGTCCTAAATTTATTACAAATCAAGGTCCATCATATCAAATGCATTAACAATGTTTACTATACTCTGGACTGGATCTGGGTTATGAAGCTTAGAGTGGATGATCGCTACTTCCTTTGCAGGGTAGAGGGGGCCAACGCGGTTCATGTTTTTGCGACCTTATATCAGTAGAACGTGGTTGAGGAAGATCTGGGATCCAGTAAGGCTCTTGATGGGCAAGATGCTGGCTGAGCAAGATGATGGGTCCTTCTTTTGATGGTCTTTTATTCCCCCTATGCTTCTCATTTACACAGGGACTATGATGTCGAGTTTTTGATATACGTTCTGCTGTTTATCTCCTGTTTTCTGTATTGTGCTTTTGCTGTTTGGTAAATGTAAATTCACTTTGTTCTCTTGTATGGATTGTGTTTCCCAATAAATAACTACAAAATAAAATATTGCCTTTAGTACCCTCTGTGTAAGCTCTGAATTAGGTGGGCCCCCAGTGAATATCTGTTGCCCTGAGGGGATCTCCAGGCACAAGGGGGTTGAGGGGCTGAGAATACTGAGAATACCACAGAGGAGGGGAGCTGAGCCCCAGAGTGTCTTTTGGCACCTGGCTAGAATCCATTGCAAGGGCACAGACCCATTGGGGGACACTGCGATCACACTAGCTGCACTTCGGGACTTCAACTTTTACAAGCACCCAGCACACACGGGCCTGCTTGGAAAGGCCCAATGCGCTATTAAAGCACCTTTGGTTTTCCTGTAGTGGACCTGTGTTTGCCCAATCCTGTTTGCACCCATCTGAGGCCATTTGAGGCTGGAATGGGCCACCACTCTTGGCACTGGGATTTGTGACCCGCTTCTTTGGGTAACTTCCAGCAGTGCTATGAGAAAGCAGAAAAATCCCAGTTCCAAGGTGACTATGGAAACAACATGGTTCCATTCTTGACACCTTCTTGGCATGTGCAGTCAGAGTGATTTGTAAAGAAATTGACCTGTCTTTCCTTTGAAGTTTCCCTTTGTTTCTGCAGATATCTCTATCAGCAAGGGGCTGCCTTTAAGTCAGGTACTTTCAAGGCCAAAATTGGTGCACTTTAGCACCCCAGCCAGTAAGTGAAAAAGGAAATTACAGTGTGTGCCCTCTCACTCTGATACTTCTTATCTTTCAACAAGATTTGAATATTTGACACAGCTCCATCAATATCACTTGACATGGGTACCCAAAACAATCATATATGGGATCCTTTACTTGATAAACTTAAAGTTATACTTAAAGATTACATTACCCGTCTAGTAGAGATAATTGTGACCTTGGAATCAGAAAGTCGCAAGCTCTTTAGATCTAATCTAACCTCTGATTTCCCTAACTTAACTGAAGACCTATGGTGAGCGATGACGATCCTGGTAGCTAGGCTGCACATGGGGCCCAACACTGCTTCTAATCTTTCTTCTTTACCATCAAATGAAATCCCAACAATTTCAGTTTTATCTTCGCAAACTTATCCATTGCCTTGCGCCTCTGGTCCAACTTTGCATACACGTAAGTGCCATAATCAAGTACCTTTCAGTACTTCTGATTCTAATACCCCTCCCCAACAGTGTGTCTCCAGTGTGCATTTAACCACAGAAAGATGTCAGTTTGTTGCAGTGTTGACTAACGTCTAACGTCCTGAAGCTTACTGAATTGAAGGTGGAAACCACTCAGCAGCTCAAAAACAATGTCTCTCATTGGCTTACAAGGCACACTAACTTCAACATCCAGGATTTTGATAACATTCTATTTGTGCACATCGTTGACTGGATCAGGCCATCTTCAAATTCACTCCAAAGCGAGTGGGTCATCATTAATTTCAGACATCCAGGCTTAGCAAGAATCATACTCTGTTCACATTTGTCCAGAGAGTTTGAGGTGGAGAACATTGTCCAAATGCCATTGTTTTGGTTTTACAAACAATTTACTCCAAAAGAGAATCCCTTTAACTGTACCTCATCACTTGCTTGTACTGCTCAAGGAGGATCTGAAAACCCATGTCATCATAACTGCTTTGAGTTGTTAGCATATCTCAATGACTTTTATTGTGTTAGACTTGTCAGCCTTAGGGTGGTCTTACCCCTGACTGTTTGCCTTCCTTTCCCACTTTTGATGACCTTGTTTTTGCTGGTATTTAGACTCAGAACACTTTATCACTGCTAACAAGTGCTAAAGTGCATGTGCTCTTGCTTCTAAACATGATAATATTGGCATATCCCCAATTGTCATATATAATTTACTTATAAATCCCTAGTAAAGTGACTATGTGTGCTCAGTGACCTTACAATAAATGCTACTGGTGAGCCTGCACCACTGATTGTGCCACCCACTTAAGTAGCCCTTTAAACATATATCTGGCCTTCCAATGCAGAGCCTGTGCATGCAGTTTAAACTGCCATTTCGATGTGGCAAAACAAATCTTTTTCCGTACCCAAATATTTCTTCTTAATACATATAAGTTACTCCTGGGTAGGCCCTGGACAGTCCATAGTGCAAGGTGCAATGCATTTAAAAAGCAGGACAAGTACTTTTAAGTATTACATGCCCTGGTAGTGAAACACTCTTAAATGTGTTTTCACTATTGCAAGGCCAATATCTCCCAAAGGACAATATTAAGATTACCTGATAACATTTTCCAAAGGGACAGATATAACTGGTTCAAGTTTGATGTCTCTGAAATCCTAATTTAAAATCCTAATTTATGGTGCAGTTGGATTCTAAATTACAATCCATAAAAAAAAACCTTTTAGAAAGTCTGCATTTTGTTGTCTTAGCCACTTGTTGCCTTCAGCCTGTCTCTGGCCATATGGTTGGGTATAGTTAGTAGTTGTGCATTGTTTATTCCTCCTAGACAGTCACACACAATGTAGGCTTAGGTATGACTGACTGGGACACTGCTGGCAGGATGAGACTGAGCAGCCTGCCCCTGCCTCACTTACACCTGATTAGGCTGTGTCCTGTCCCCACACAAAAGGCTACATACCCCCATAGTTAGTCTGGAACCAGGGCAGGGACGGCAGGGCCTCTGTGCACTTCAAAGGCATGCCTCTAGAAATTTCTCCCCACTTCAAAGACACAACTGTGCATAGAAGAAGGATTTCAGATATTACCACTTCAGTGCTCTTCTGGGCCTGTGGATACTCTGCCAGGAAGGACTGCTGTGCTGCTGCAGGACTGCCATTCTGCTGGATTCCTGCTTTGCTGTGCTGCCTTGCTGCCTGTTTCCCTCTTGCCTGGATGAGAAGGACTGGACCTGTATTTCTTGAACTCACAACCCAGAGTGACTCCAAGGGTGAATTGGTTTGCCTCCTGATTTTAAGTCATAGGGACATAACAGGCTTCAAACCATCTAGTTCCTGCACATGGACTCTTCCATCTGTGAGTCTGCCCTGCCAAGTGGTGCCACCCCAGTCCTGGACCCATGGAAGTTGGTCTAAAGTTTTGACCAGTGGAACTGATGCATCTTCTCTGCTGAGCAGCACATCCCTGGGCAGAGCTGATGCACTTCCTTGGCTGACTGTATCATCCCTAAGGAGAACAAACACGTTGCTGTTGCTGCATGAATTGGGCCCATCACAAATACCTGCATCACCCACAGCAGTTCTTGGAACTGATGCATCACCTGGCAACACGGCAAATCCTCAGTCCAGGTTCTTGCATCTTTTGTAAACTGCAGCCTCATCGACAACAATGGACTCTCCTTGAAGCTGACACATCGCCAGTTACACACTGCATCCCTGACATTGGACTTCACATCGCAAGCCCAGTCAACGGGATCCTCAATGATGAGTCAACAAGTGCTCGTACCACAACATTGCTGCATCCCCAGAATGACCCATTGCTTTGGCTAAGCAATGCATCTCCGACCTGGATCCACGCATCTCTCTGCAACCAGGATTTAAGGTACTGTGTTCAGTGGGACCAAGTGGGTCCATGTAGCCAGACCACGCTCCATCGTGGTCAGCCTGAACTTGTAACGCTGTCCCAGTCTGGCTCAACCAGATATCCCCAATATCGCTTTATGCTTTTTGGGGCTATTTTCCACTATAAACTTTAAAATTCAACATTTTCACTACAATTGGATATTTCTTTTTTTTTTATAAACTTTTTATTATTGAAGTTCTTGTATCATAATTTCAATTAATAAACAGAAAATGCATATATTGACAACCAAGAATACAAAATCATAGTTTACAGAATACAATTTCCAAAATTACGCAAAAAACGATTTCCAAATTTTGTCAAATTTCCTCAACCCCCCAATTCGCTGTGATTAGCGAAATTCACTCATTCTAACATTTCTCATTTTCTGAAGCCAGGCATTAAACGAAGGAGCTTGTATTAATTTCCAGTTCTGGAGCACCAGAGACCTTGCTACTGCCATCACAATAAATAATAGTTTTACCATCTGTTCTGGCAATCCAAGATCAGAATCATAACCATAAAGTAATAGTTTGACGTTATTAGTAATCTCAACACCACAGTACGTTTGTAAATATACGAAAATCTCATTCCAATAAGGAACAATTTTAACACAGTAAGCTACAGTGTGGGACCAATTAGCAGGACTGCATTGCTGACATCTAAAGCAGGTGGCACTAACATTCGGATACATTTTAGAAATGACGGCAGGAGTTCGATATAGGAGTCATTTAGTGAAAAAAAACATTCTCCTCCAGTTAGAACCTCGAAGGACACTAAAATTCAATTTATTTATACATTTCCATGTATTCACAGTAAGAACATGATTTTCTTGCTCCTGCCATTTTTTAATGACTCTTGTACTGAGGTCTAATTCAATATGTTGAGCTAAATAACGTTTCCATGCTCCTGGCTTCTTACTCTGAGGAATCAAAAACAGATCATCCCACAACTGGCAAGGAGAGTCGATCATTCTTGGCTCAACTTGTCCTAGTCAATTCACAAAAAGATCCCTGTACCAAGGACAGATAGTATTGTCTATCTACTAAACATGAGTGTACACTGTTCTGGAAATATTACTACAATGTGCCAGAAACAACCCCCTTTCTCTTCACAGTGAGGTGTGTATTCTCTAATGTCTTGCTATCCACAACAAACCACTGTTTGTATCTAAAAACCTAGAGTTTAAGGGTAGCAATCAACTCAACATGTCCAACGATGTCTGCCCTCAATCAGACAGTACATCCACCCACAATTAAACAGATGAAATAATGACAAAATGTGTGGTGGAAAGGAAGGCACCTCACGGGCGAACAACCCTCGGGGAACTTGGCAGATGTTACCAATTCTATGCCCCTTTCTCATCATTGGTTGCCATTCCAATTCCAAAAGAAATGAGTGTACAAAACACAGAAAATGTACAACACAAAAGCAAAGATGCGTGCCAAGAGGTGCTAGACAGAAAGCTTACAACAATAGCTCACTGGTGTGACCAACATAAAAGAGTGATATAAAATCATCAGACACACTCACTATATATCTTTATTATTCGTATTAGTGTGTACTGGTGAATTAAAACGGCTGGTAGCTTAATAGTGCATACCACTACCTGATACCGACATGTTTCACTGCCCCAATGCTTTTGGCAGATTCATCAGGGTATTAACACTCGGTCACTGCACCGATTTTGGACACCTCTTTTTGGACACTGTTGAGTTGAAAAACACACCCGTAAAAAACCATTAAAAACCATTCCTGTAACCAATCTGGATATCTTATTCTCTAGAGAACTGATGCCGAAGTGGGGGATTTATTGGTGCTGCCCTACACTGTTGTCTAGATGAGGGACACAAGTTTCATAGAAGGGCCGAGTGTGACCCAATCGGCTTAGGATCAAAGGAATATGCCCTGGAGTGATTTCCCACACAGTATACCGGTGTAGGTTCTAAGCACTGGGTTATGTTTTTTTCATTTGCAGATTGATGCATCAATCGACACGAAAAGAGGTGGACGGTGGCTTGATCAGCCGGTATGAGAGGACAGGGCTGATTCAGGATAAATGTCCCCCACTTCGACATCAGTTTTCTAGAGAATAAGATATCCAGATTGGTTACAGGAATGTTTTTTAATGGTTTTTTACGGGTGTGTCCGGGCCACAAGCTTTACCAATTGGTAAATTCTTAACCACTAATTCTAGTTCGGATTTGGAAAATAAACGCTGCATTGAATCACTTTCTACCTGCGTTAGGGGGGGCATATTGTATCTGGATAAAAAATCTGAGAGCTTGAAGTGATCTACTATTTGCTGTTGACTGTAAATCTGTTTATAGTGGGACAGCATAATAGTACCAATAGCATCAGTCTGAGATACTTCAACTTGAGTGACAGGGCATTTTAAGGAGTGTATCAACTTTGCGGCAACTTGCTCTTTTGCCTGCCATGCAAGAAGTTTCCCAGAGAAATTACTTTCCTCATAGATCTTCTGAGATTTTATTGAGAATTGCTGTTCACTCTGTGTAAAAAAAAAACGTATTAAGTTCACGCTTAGCCTCATTTAATTTTTTTTGTACATCACTGGAAGGATTAACTTGGCACAGCAAAGTAAGTGAATGGATTTTTTGATAAAGTGAGGTCTTAGTTTGTTTAATAATGCGCCATTCTTCTGCATCTTTACTAATTATGATACCAAGAATAAAAGCTTTTAATGAATCCCATACAATATGGAGTGGGGCTGTATCTAGATTACGTGCTATAAACTCAATAATTTCAGTTTTTAATAAAGAGATCCAATTATTGTCCTGCAGATACATTTGATAAAATATCCATCTTTTAGATGGCTTAATCTCTTCGCCTATCTCAAATTCAATTAACAACATTGCGTGGTCTGAAAAACCATTGTGAAAACATTTTTGGTAGGAGAATTTTAATAGCCTTGAAGCCAGAAAAAAATCTAATCGGAACGAGGATCTATGTCTCCCAGACCAACACGTAAATTCCTTTTTCTGTGGAAATGTAGTGCGCCAAGAATCACAGAGATCCAATAATAATATATTCTGCGTAATGGACCTTCTTGATTTTGGATTAGATTGTTTCCTTGACACGCCAGTGGAATCTAATTTTATATCCATGAGGATATTAAAATCACTGCCTATCACTATGTCCCCCCTTACTAACAACAAGGATTGAAGGGGCACGGTCTTCCACAGGGGCATAAAAACTAACAAAAGTAATTGGTCTTTTCCTATCTTTTATTAAACACGTGACCCACCACCACCGCCCCACCCCCCCATCTTCATACTGGACAATTTCTGCATCTAGATTCTGATTTAGAAAAATGGCGACCCCGCTTTTAGATTCTTGAGCGCATGAAAACCCTCTATATAACGACTAGGTTTTGAACATAAAGAATGAATTAATATTGGCAGTAGAAATATGGGTTTCTTGAAGCATTACAACAGCTGGTCGTTCTGACTTAGTCCAGAGCTCAATTGCTCGCATTTTTTTTTATTATTCAGCCCATTAACGTTGAAGGAAATCACTCTAAGCCCCCAATAAACACTTATATAAACCATTAATAATCTGTTAATGCATACATCTTGCTCACTTATTTTTTCATCAAAATCGCACAAGAACTTCAATTCTTTTCTATCCTCCCCCCCCACCCCACACCCCACCTCAGGTGCTCCCCTCCAGTACCTAGCCCTGTTGCCCTGCACTACACCTTCACCTCCTCCCCACGCTGGCCACCTGATACTCACCCTTCTCATGGAGGCGCCTTGTTGTTGCGCCCCTGACCCTGTGATCCCCCTGTTCCTCACCTGCCCTCCTCCCCACAATCATATCTGGTTACATCAATGTCTTATTAGGGCTTAACTCTGCAACTGGTTAAGCATCTCCCGCGCCTCATCAACATCAGTAAGCAAGTAGAATTTGACTTTTATCAAAACTTTTAACTTAGCCTGCTGTGCCATTGATGCTTGGACACCCTTTTCTTTGAATAATTGCAAGATCTTTACAAAGTCTTTTCTCCGTCTAGCAGCAGCAGCCGACATATCGGAGAAAATCCGACATTTAGTAGCTGGATTGGCATGAAATTGTCTTTGCTTAAAGGCCTGTGATAGGATTGTCTCTTTGACACGTACGTCAGCAAAGTTGACAATAATTGTCCGAGGAAATGGGGAGTTGAGAAATGGACAAGCTGGAACTCGATGCGCACGTGTGATTGTTAGGTCTCCCTTAAACTCAGGGATTACCTCATGAGAAAAAAAGGAAGTAATCCATTGCATCATATCCGAGCCTTCAATATTCTCTGGCACACCCACTACTCGAAGGTTTGACCTTCTATTGTAATTCTCTTACTCATCCAATTTAATTTCAAAGGCTTTTGAAGATTAGGAAATTGTAGACACCTCCTTCTGCATAGTAGTCATATTGTCCCCCAGCCCTGAAATTCTAGTCTCGGATTCGTGAAATCGAGTTGTGAAAGATGCCATTGAATCTTTTATTTTGTCAAAACGATTACTAATTACTGCCAATTCAGCCTTTTGAAATTGCTTCATCTCTCCTATTTCTCCCAATATCAAGTTTAACATGTCTTTCACCGAGATTTGGAAGTCCCCAGTAGTCTTAGTGTCCATCTCCAAAATCGGTCTTTGTGCCATTTCATGTGCCATCGCATCGTCATTCAGATCTAATTTAGATTGTGGTAAAATAGAAGACACGGCAGGAGGAACAACCGTAGAAGGAGAAATTGAGACTTCACTCAAACTCAAACATGCAGTTTTTGTATCAGAAGACGAAGAATCTATTAAGTTGACTACATTGTTTGTTGGCGTCGTTGAATCTGTGGAATTTAAGGGGACTGGACCCCTGACAAAATTGCGCGGGTCCCGACTGCATTAGTAGTGATGTGCACTGTACCCTTCCGCTCGAATAACGGAAATAGTTTAGACACTTTAGAAGTAGAAGTAGAATTTGAAATAGCCAGAGCGTCTTTAGGGACCTGTGGATCAAGTGCCACAGTAAAATTCATGCCTTGTACCATTCCTGGTGATTTTTCTACAGAACTTGACAAGGTCATATCCATTCCAATCACGGGCAGCTCTAATACCTCCTTTCCCTTATTATCGGTTGGGAGATCATTTTCACCCTCTTCAGAGCTCTCCGAATTTTCCGCAGAAGAGTTTTCCTTCTCTGTAGCAGATCCCGCTAGTTTAGCCTTTTCAGATTTATCTTTCAGTTGTTGACGTTTTTTTATCGCTCTGGTCCTAGCCGTCAATTGCTTGCCCATAATCAGAGAGCCAGACGAAGTATTCTCAACAGAAAGGTTTCTCAAAGTCTCTGACCTCCAATCTTTGACCAAAACAGAATAAGTCTAGTAAACACCAAAGAAAGTCAGGGCGTCGGGGGTGCTAGAACTTGAGATTTACGATAATTCAATCACTGGCGGGACCCCAGTTTCCTCAAGTCTTGCCCTCACAGCGGCTTCAATGCAAAGCTATATAGCGGAAGCGGGGGGGCAGAAAGATCTGAATCAGAATTAGTCCAATAGCCTCTCAGATCTCTATGAACGCTGGGACTTGTAGTTTTTTCCACACCGGCCCTCAGAGAGAGTTTGAAAATTTTGAGCCACTGCAGTGCAAAAAAAAAAAAGTTTATACAGAGATTGCGGTGGCTAAAAGGTGAATGAACAATTCTACTTACAATATAGTCTAATCCTGCTGATCTGACTTCGCCAACACAAGTCTGCTCTGAGTATGTATTCCGCCAATTGCCAAAATGTCTCTGTACTATAAAACAGATATAAATTTCAAAAGAAAAGGCAACTGTGGCGTTTAGTGAGAAAGTCGAAGCTTCCAGCAGGCGTGCAACAGTCCGTGTAAGTGAGTCATTTAAATATCAGCGAAATATCAGCGAAAGAAAAACCAGGACCCTCAGTCATTCAAAGCCCACACAGCGGCTTCAACGCTAAATACTAAAGCCATATAGCGGAGCAAAACGATTTCAATCAGAATTGGTCCGGTTTAACCACAAGAAAAGCCAAATCGTTGGGAATGCTGGGACCTGTAGTCTTACCCACATGCACCACAGTATGGTTAAAGCGGCGGGGTAGAGCGATTTCAATCACCTGCAGAACCCCCGGTTATCCGAAGAGCCCACCTCTATCGTCAAATTTGAAATCCGAGCCTTTCAATCGGCTCCTAGGTGCTTGTTAATTCCCTCAAATGACAGCCAGAGCACTGCACTCTTCACAGCGCCGGCGCCAGCACCAGTGCCAGCAACACTGTTCCGCAGCCAAGTCCGCTATCAGCTGCAGTCAGCCACCGATTCACCACAGCCTCGGACAGACAGCCCCAGCACCAGCAGTAGATTAGTGGAAAAAAGTCCGAAACCAGTGCCAGTTTTTTTTTTTTTTTTTTACTTGCCCCGACAGTTACAGCAATCTTCTTGAAGCGCTTTAAAACGCCCTCTGGGTATTATCGCAAGTCGAAGCAGCAAACAGCGGCAAACAGCAAATGGAAAGGCACTCGCATAGAAGCGTTAATGTGCAGCCAGAGTCAGTCTATCCTGATACATTGTATACCGCACCCAGGCTGAGTCCGTAGGAGAAGAAGCGCCGCTCACCTCACTCCCTTGCGTCTCCTTAGAAGGCCGATTTTCAGCTCCGTAGCACTCCTTTAGCCATGCCTGCTATATTCCACTATATCCGACTTCAACAATCTCAGCAAAGTGCAACACGGCACGCCAGAGCAGCAGCAGCGTTCGCCATTGACCTCGAGGTGAGGTGGGGGAGGAGTCAGGAATAGGAACTCGGGCTACGTGGAGGCGTGGAACTCCACCGTAGGTTTCCTCTCCGTCAGCGGTGTCATGGAGGTTCTTACTGGATATTTCTTGTTTTGATCTTGTTTTATTGATTACAAATTTTTAACTCAAGTGTGGGCTACTTGTGTGGTATGTTTTCATTGTTTTATTGTTTGATGTGTTGCACAAATACTTTTACACATTGCCTCTAATTTAAGCCTGACTTCTCCATTCCAATCTACCAAGGGAGTGAGCACAGGTTAATTTGGGGTTTGCTAGTGCCTTACCCTGACAAGGATTGTGCTGCTGCTTGACCAGGTTTTACACCCGGTCAACCAACAACCCAATTTCTTACAAACTGATGCCCAAACATTCTGGTAACTTCAGAAGGAACTTCCTACCTTGATGAACAATCCATTAGTCTAGTTGATATCCTGCCTCCAAAAAGTTCCATTATTGACGTTTATAACTCTGTGGTCTCTCCTTACTGTGTATCACATTCTGCTGTTGATGCACCTTTAATATCTGTCACTGACAGTTTTTCAGCAGACAGTAGCGGATTCCTTCTGAAGTTGATTGGCTGAAATATCGCACAAATTAAGTCCAGTTTGGGTATCCAGGGATGGCTTATTTGCATAGGTTTGATATCATGTTACAAGAAACCTGGGAGCAGATTTACTACTTCTGGCGCATCTCTGCTAATCAGCAGGGATGCGCCAGAAGAGTTGCGATGCAACTGCCCACCCGTGCGCCGCCACTGATGCGCCGCATTTACAATGCTGCGCACTGTGGGGCATGGATGGGCAGATGCGTATTGCATCCCACGTCGGAAAGGCGTCACATTGCTGGAGTTGTGTCGCAAGCTCGACGCAGCTCCAGCAAGGCTCAGGGGTGCCCTATCCCTAACATGCTGCGTCAATCCTTACGCCTGCTTCAAGCAGGCGCAGGGTTTTGACGAAGCATGACCTCAAAAGTAACTGAATGAAATCTTGTAGATTTCACTCAGTCACTTTGAGGAAGCGTTCCTGCACCGGAACGCCCCCCCCCCCCGCGCCGGAACGCCTACATGTGGTGCAGGGCTTTACAACGTAACGCGTCACGTTGTAAATACCCCGCAGCATGGCGCTGGCTTTGTGACGCAACTGCGGCGTAAAAGAGGCGCAAGGGGCTTGTAAATCAAGATCAAGGTCCCTTTTGTTCGTAATCCCAGCTAGCAACTAAAACAAAACATTCTTTGGGGATACAAAGTGCGGTATTTGGTGCCACTAACTGGTATGCCCTCTTTAGCCGCCTTATAAAAACACAGATCACACCTTTAATATATTTTGTAACAGGAGCACAGGAACTAAAAGCCCAGAATTGGGGGCAAAGAACCAACCACCTGTGAATGCTCTGCTTCCCCTCCCTTCAAAATGTTGAAAATTGCACGTGTATTAGTACACTTCCTCTAAATTTTACGCTATAGCAGGCACATATTTATTTGACGTTCGTTGAATGCATATGCATATTTTTACATTCCTGCATTTTAAATTCAAAAAAGTGTCGCCATGCTGTACCTGTCTTTGAATATTCTTTTGAGAGCTTCTTAAGCTAGGCAGACATTAAATCAGTTTTCTTTTAATGCATTGATCTAGAATTGACACAATATTTTGTTTTCTATGCACAATGAATGAACGGATGAATGTGTAGCAAATGGATGGTTGGATGGATTGACAGGGTTCCTATGAAAACAACAAGCTGGCACAGCGGAAGCGGTAATATTATAAACTGCTTTCTCCGTCTTGCAGAGTGTGAAAAGGAAAATAATCAAAACGAATCCAAAGGTTCTCTGAATGATCCCTGCACAAAAACTCCAGTAGATGACAGGAAAAGTGGAACATCATCTTTCACATCTTCCATTGACAATGAACAGAACCTATTTGCTGAAATCATTGATTACACATCTGTGATGAGAAAAACATCAGGATTGGAGTTTGAAGAGGCGATATGCCCCTCAGGCAGAATCAACTTTAACAAAAGAAGTCATTCGTTCAAAGGTAAACCAATCAGCACTTCAATGTTCTCTTAATCAAAACGGAAGTAATTTGTCTGTCTCAAAAAGAGTTTCATTCATTAATTTTTCCGTAATTTTATTAGTTCAAAAAGCTCGATGTGTTTGGTAGAAACTATACGGAAATATATTTCTTTATTTGGATATCAAAAAACAAACAAATGTTGTACAAATTCCCCTCACACTAACTGAAAAAACTAAAAATGGAGTTTCTGTAAACAAACTGGGTGGATAGATTTGTGCTACAATTTAACAAATAAAAATGGAATGCACAGTGCATAAAAAAAAAACTTTTTCTTCTATCCTCAAAAAGCAGTTGCAGCCGGAGCAGATAAGCGCTGTGGGGCGGGGGGGGGGGGGGGGGGGGGGGGAGGGAATCGATAGGTTACTGATTCAGATGTTTTAATTTAATTTTCCCTATTCCGTCATCTGTCGACACTCCGCCCCACACCACCACGCTTACCTACAACGCCCGCCACTGTCAAAGAGGCTCCTTGATGAGAATTTTACAAAAGCAGGTGAAAATAGCTTGATGCTGTGACAGTGGCACGTCATGATATTACACCTGAATGTATAGTTTCCGCACAAGAAAAGCATTTGAATCATCCTTAAGAAAACTTTGGCACATTTCTTCCCATTTTAACACAATTTCCTTGCTGGTAGACTATATTGCAGTGTTTCTATGATTTGCTACAGAGCTTCAAAATACCTCGAAACCTCCCATGAAATGTTAGAACTGTAAGACAGTAACACTACCACACATGTCTACTATCACCAAAACTGCTGTCAATGTCAGTGAAGCCTCTGTTTTGTTGGGTGAAGTTATGGTCTAAGGATGAGGCCGAGTTTAACCGCTCGATCATTTTAGACTGTTTGTCATTAGATCACGCACTTAAAATCCCCTGGATTTATTATGTAAAGGAGTCCTTGGTAATCTAGTGCAGGGCGGATATATTTTTTGAATGTGACACACTGAGGCCTCAGGATGTGAGCATAGTAAATAAGCTGTTTTTTAAACATGCCATTACCCAGAGTGAAAATACTGAGCTCATGAAACCAGCTGTGAGAGGGCATGTCATGCTAAAATCAGTGCAGAGAATGGAGAAAAACCTATTGACCCTTACAAGCGCTTCTGATAGATTCTTAGGGCCCGATGTAGGTAAGTTCATTTTACCACTTCTTAAATACCGAATCATACCGATTCGGTATTTAAGAAGTGGTAAAATGGAGGGGGGGATGTAGGTATTTCAGATTCGGTAAATACCGAATCGTTAAGATTCGGTATTTACCGATTCTGTAAATACCGAATCGGTAAAGCCCATTGATTCCTATGGGCATTGAAGCCCATAGGAATCAATGGTCATTACCGAATCGGTATTTACCGATTCGGTAATTACCGATTTTTGCAAGGGTACCGGGGGGTGTCACTTTGACACCCTCTAGCACCCCAATTCCGGACTTGTGTGCCATGTGGCATACAGACATGCCCTAAGGGCATGTCTGTGTGTCACATTGCACAGGTGTGCATGCACAGATGTGCATGCACACCTGGATTCGGTATTATACCACCCAATCCAATTGGGTGGTAAAATACTGAATCTTAAAGCTCTGTGGCACTCTGACATGTGCCAGCTACATCTGCATTTACAGAATCGGTATTTTACTGAGTCTGTATTTACCGATTCGGTAATGTTACCGAATCAGTAAATACAGAATCGGTAAAATACTGATTCTGTAAATGCATGCCCTACATCTAAAAACCCTAATACGGGTCGGAAACGGCCGAATTCGGCCGTTTCCGACCGGTATTAGGGCACCTACATCGGGCCCTTAGTAACCCGATTTCGATTTAATCAGCTCCATTACCTCCTGGCGTCCCCACCTGGGTCCCGATGTAGGTAATCCCAGAATACGATTCTTAAATACCGAATCATACAGATTCGGTATTTAAGAACTGGCAATTGGGATGTCGTTAATTTTACCGATTTAATTAACGAATCGGTATGATTCGGTAATGACCGAATCGGTAATTACCGATTTGTAATTGCCATTCATTCCTATGGGCCTGGAGGCCCATAGGAATGAAAGTCAATTACCGAATCGGTAAATACCGATTCGGTAATTGGGGGAAACATAGAAGGGTGGCAGGGTGTCACTTTGACACCCTGTTGAACCCCTCAATTGTGCATGGGTGCACATGTTACAGACATACATGCCCTTAGGCATGTATATCTGCAACATGGCACTGTTTTAAAAGCAAAAAAAATGCTTTTTAAAGGGTTTTCATTATTTACCACCAACTTCTAGTTGGTGGTAAATAACGAATTTTTAAACCCCTGTAGCACTGATTACAGTGCTACCTACATGTCAAAATACAGATTCGGTAATTTTACCGAATCGGTAAAATTACCAATTCGGTAAAATTACCGAATCTATATTTTAACATGCCCCTATATCCCAAACTCCAAATACTGGTCGGTAACGCCCGAAATCGGCCGTTACCGACCGGTATTTGCCTTCCTACATCTGGCCCCTGGTCTTTTACTTGCAAACGTGAGAGGGCCCTGTGGCAGCGATGCTAGGTCTCCTTAGGACACCTTACATTTTGTTCTCTTATGCAAATAATTTACATATCCCAAAAGATTGTTTCTTAAGGCCCTTCTAAAATCTATGAAATTAAGACAAGCCCACGTCACACTTATGTATTTACAGCTTTTGCCCAATGATCACATCCTTTTTGTTGTCACGAATTTTCTTAGGGCTGATTTTAGATCAAGAATATCAAGATGTGACTGACAGCTACTTGGACTTTGCGATTTTTGTACAACTTTTTTAATGATTCATTACTGTAATGTTGTTCTTTTTAAGGAAGGTCTACGTTTATCTTTTATTGTTGTGATTACTTCTGAATAAAGATGTATGTATTTATTTATAATTATTACTGGTGGCATCACCAGGCTCTGATTCATCAGCCGAGCTGCCAGAGGTCCCTGAGAAAGTATCCGATTTTTGGTTCTGATATCTCCCCATAGACTGGATTGTCTAGTTTTTGTTGTTCTGGTTGTGCATAAAAGTCAACGAGAAGATAGAGATGAACCCTTTCTTAAATAAGTTGTTATTGTCTTTTTGCATATTGTTGACTTTTCTATTTCATTCAATAGTGTTACAGTCTGCAATAGTTTTGTTCACCTTTTCAACAGCGGATTTTGCATCTGCTATGGTATCACTTCCCTTCATTTTTCGCTTTTTAGTTCTGTGATGAGCTCTAGTTCTTTTTTGAGGCAAGGGGTAACCATACAGGCTCTTGAAGTGTTCCCTTAAACGGGCATGGTACTACTAATGAAACTTTTTATTGACCCCAAAAGAGAAATTACTGATTTTTGTACCCAAAGCAATTCAATTACTAAAATTATCAGAAAACATTAGCCATTATTTAATCTATTGGCACCTGTAATAAACGACCCCTTTTTTCCTTTAAGAAAGGAAAAAAATCTTAGAGACCATTTGGTCCAATAAGGCATTCCTAGAACACTGACCGACCTATCTTCTCTGTGGAGGCACAATATGATTGTGGGGCATTTCAAGTGTGGTGAGATCTTGCCTTCCTATTATGATTAGATGCCTGTAACTGATTCAGGGGGTTGCATGTTATTGAAAATGTGTAATGAGGAGATGGAACGCTCTTTGTGTATTTTTGCGTTTCATATAGGGCTTTCTTGTTGTTTTGTTTCTTTAAAACCAAATAAAAGCATTCTGCAAAATAAATAAATATGTAGTTTCTGCGAATTAATAGCTGTAAAAGTGCAGCTTTTGTAGTTGCGCTAAAACTAGCATTAAAGTAATACATCTGTCTAATTCATTTCAATGCTCGCACTTTATTTTCTGAAGAAAGTGTTTCGCTTCGTGTTTGTTTTGGGACAACGATCCGTAGCTAATGTGCTCTGGAAGCAAACATGCCATCTGGTCAGAATGAAAGGGACCTCCACTGGGAGAGTAATTGTTACATCAAAGAAGTGTTGATAGCCTCAAGAGAAAACCTCCAAAAAGAGAACTTAGAACGTCATTTAAGGACATTAAAGTGTTCTTGCCTTGCAGAATACCATGTGAGGGCCGGATTCACAAAGTTAAGCTGATACGTTGTGTAAGTTTACTCTTTTTCGGTATTCACAAACTATGAATTAATATTAACTTTACAACTGCAGAGACTCCGCAGCCAGGGCGAACAACTTTGCACATAAAAAGATAGGCCTGTCCTATCCTTTTATGTGCGGAGTTATCCCCGCCCCCCCCCGGCAGCAGAGTCTCCACAGTCATAAAGTTACTATTATATTAATAAATAATTTTTTGTAAATACCAAAAAAGACTAAACTTACACAAAAGTGTAGCTTTACTTTTGTGAATCAGGTTCTTAGTGCATATGTTGGCCAAATCACTGAAAGGTATTTTACCATGTATTTAGTAGTAGTTAAGGATGAGCTGAGGTCATAGAAAAAGCAATGTTTTAAAAGGAAATAGCATCAGCCCTTTGACAGATCTCTTTGAAATTTAACAGGAAATGTGTTAGAGAATGTTGTAATTTTCCTGTCAAACATATTGCACATTGACAAGTGGGGCATGCTATCAGTTCTTATCCAAACAGGCAGCAAACTTTATTTGACAGGAGAACATTTAAACTAACATGAAGAAAAGTGTTGGTACAACTGAAAACTTTGTGCCATATGTATAAGGACTGGCGAAAACTACAGCTAACGCTAGTTAGTTGCAGTTTTCTTTCCGCTGTGTACCACTGAAAACTATCGCCCTGTTAGCGACGTATGTACAAGATGCTGCCACATGGCGATAGCTTCAGAGATCAGCAGTGAAAACTGCCACTAACATTAGCGTGATGGTGATAGGAATTCAGGGGTTAGCGGGCGAAAAACAACGAAAGGCCCAATAGCCGCAAAAAACGCACGTAAGTCAGCCCATTGTGAGTTTTTTTTCCTCTATTTGAACAAATAGCCTATCAGTCGACCTCCAATAGAAAATAGGTAAAGAAAACAATGAAATGCCGAATGGAGCAGCCAGGGCCAAGTGCAGCACATATCAGCAACCACCTCAAGCCACCCAACATCGAGGATGACCAGGATGAGAGCCTGGATGCCTCGCAGGTCCTGTACCTAGAGCCTGGTTGCCTCACTGGACCTGCGTCTGGATCCTGGATGCTTCGCTGGACCTGCGTATGGAGCCTGGATGCTTCGCTGGACCTGCGTCCGGAGCCTGAAAGCCTCACTGGACCCGGGTCTGGAGCCTGGATGCCTCGCTGGACCTGCTTTTGGAGCCTGGATGACTCACTGGACCTGTGTCTGGAGCCTGGATGCCTCACTGAACCTGCGTCTGGAGCCTGGAGTGGAATGCGGAGGAGCTGTGAAATCGATGAGCCATGGCAGTAGACATTGAGGTGCGGCGATCGCCCATACCTGGTGGTAAAGTCTGGCCGGTTGCATGGAGACACTTTGCTGACCTGTGTGAGAAGACCGCCTTGCACCCCTTGGAGCTGTGAATGGTAGAGGCGTTCCTGCGCACCAATGTAGGGAGGTCTGCATCACTTACTACGATCCACAAGTACACCGGGGTGCACAGAGAGGATTACCAATGGTGGGCGGCACCTCTCTGCATCACATGCCGGATGAGTTTGCGCTGGCCGGACGCTGTGGAGGGTGAGGCCCCTGAGCTGCGCCATACTTGTGTTGTGGGTGCTCTGCAAGTTCACACCTATGGGGGCCCTGCTGCATCAACTGCATCGGGAGATTCACCAGTGGACTTGGCAGTGACTGCTGTACCCAGGCTTGTGCAATCCCACCTAGCTGAGGCTCCTGCTGACTGAGTTACAGATATGGAAAGAGTTTAGCGGATTGCGCCACGGTGTCAGTGTCCAGGTAAGGAGAAGGGGGGACAGGTAGCAGAGGAAGCCCGGGGGTTGAGTCGCCCAGGCCTAGCACCTGTAGATTACGCACCCTCGGTGTCGGTTCATCCGCTATGACAGAAGAGCGTCACCCCACTGCTTTCAAGCAGTGCAAGAAGAGGAACAATCATCACATGATGATAACTTCCTGATGTAATCATGCCATGTTTCCTTTGCGGGTGGGAGGGTGGGTAGGGCTGCTCCACTCACGGAGCAGGGCAGGGGTGGTGTGGCATGCCCCCTCAAGTGCGCAGTGACTGTTTTGTCGGCCCGGTCAGGCCACACAAAGCAGTCAGGCGCACTGTCCTGTTTGTAATGCAGGCTGCATAACAGCCTGCATGGAGAACATGCCCACACCTCCAACCCCTGGCTGAACGTCTCATCCCGGTGATTGGATTAGGGGAGGGAGCCTGACTGCCTACTTCCTGTTCCTGGAAGCAGGCTCAGGAGAGCAGGAGCAATGAAGACACGGGACCCGGCCTCGAGGTAAGATTTCTCTCATTTAAATATTTACAACACTCGCTCACTCACACACCCCCGCGTCCACACCCCATCCAGTGTTCTTTCCGGCCTTTCCCACCTGCACTTCTCAATGGTGGCCGCTGTGCGGCCATGCACAGCAGGCGTAACACTGGTGTGCCAAAGGTATATATGGAGTTACAACGCATACCATTATATTGCATTCCATTACAATGCATACTAATACTAGGCATATTGCAACAGTATGGAAGGTGTTGGATTGCGGAGATGTAAACATTACTATTCCCACTTCAGTGAGTGCAACCGTAAAACTAACCCTTGCACCTAAAAGCAAACCCTGAACACTAAAAATCCTATTTGAGCCTCCAAAACACACCCTAAAAATCAAATTTGACCCAAATGCACGCCCCAATTCTCATGACTGACCCCAAAACACACCCCAAATTTCAAATGTTTCCCCATAATACACCCCACATTTCATCTCTGACAACCGAAACCCATACCCACTCTAAAAATTAAAAACACCCCATTACTGACCTCACAATGCATTGTAATGTAATGCAATGTAAAGGCACCTGCGTTGTTGGATTCGCGTTGTAAAGGCATGACGATGTAATGCATGTGTTGTAATGGACATCTCCTGTGCCAAAGGCGAACCATAGGTACGCCCGTCTTCGACCGTCTGCCCCTGTGGCGCCAGCACCCTCCTCACCATCAACCCTAGACGCCACATTGCCTGCCAGGACCAACAACTGCTCCAGACCGGACAACGCCATCACTAACAGCTACTAAATCACCCTCAAGGACCACTCCGACTGCCCAGGAGGATGCATTGCCATCACCTACAGAAGCACACTCCGACTGACCACGCACTCTAATGATCCAACGGTGACCATGGAACAACTTAACTTACAGATCCGGACCAACCCCAAGCCCATCCTCTGCGGCACCCTCATCTGCAGGCCCCAAGGGCCATTAACACCCATTTGCCAATAACATTATAGGCCTCATTGCACACTAGGCTCTCCCATCCACCGATGTCATCCTACATGGCGAACTCAAGTTTCACCTGGACAACCCCAGTGACCAGAACACCACCCCCTCCTGGGGTTGCTCGCCAACATCAGACTCAAGCAGCTAGTCACCGCAGCAAGCCACATAGCAGGACACACGGTTGAGCACGTCACCTCCACCAGTGGGACCCTCAACTACAGCCACACACCTGACTCTCCTGGACCTATCTTTAGTGTATACATCACATCTTCACCATGCCCACTGTACACAACCGCCATCATCGCCCCCTCGCAGTTGGATCAAGGCCACCGAAGTACGTTTCGTCAACTCCCTCAGGACCACCACTCCGCCAACACTTACAGATGACACTGCAGTGCGCAACCGCCACCGATGGATCTCCAACTGTGCCGACACCCGGGCACCCCTCAAGAATGGCACTGCATCAGTACCCTACGCCTGCATGATGGTAGGCGTAAGGGTGACGCAGTGCCACAGGGATAGGCTGGCCTCATATATTGCTGGAGTTGAGGCATGGTTGTGACACGACTGCAGCAATGCGTGACTTTAGCGCAGACAGATGTGTCAGGATTCCAGACGTATCTGTCATGGAGCACTGTCCAATGAGTACAGCACATCCGTGGTGTCGCAAAAAGGGTGTAGTGAAAAATGTTGCAACGCTGCCTTGTCGCAGCGCTGTAACACTTTTCATGAGTGTGGCCCAGGAATGCCCACTATCTTATTGATGGTGTGCAGTCCTGCCCTGTAGTTTTGTCGCAGGGCAGCGCAGCAACATTGCTTGCAATGCAGTCCAGCAAAAAAACCTGCTGAAATGAGGCCCCAAGGGTTATCTCAATTTTTAGGACCAGCTGTTTTCTGATCTTAAAAAAACTGCAATTTTTGGGGTTCTACAAACTTAACGAATCCCCATGTAAATATCGCAAAGAGAGGTAAGCGGCCGTTTTTGCATGGGAACGCCTCCCTTGCATATCAATATCGCTCACAGAAGTGGCGATCTTTATAAATGGACGTTTTCATTAGAAAACTGCCGCTAACAGAGGTTAGTGGCAGCTTGTACATAAGGCGATAAAACTCTCGCTGCAAAACCGTCGGAAAATTGCTGCTAACTCCTTGTACATATGCCCCTTTGTGTTTGGTTTAATACTGTAGACTAGTTTTTGAAAAATTAATGGACCCATTGAGAAGTGAACATCAATGGCATCAGGTGTTAATGGGTATCAAGTGCTGGATACAGTGTCCTCCTGACATTTCCCAAGAACAGAGATGTATTTGGTGCCCCCTAACACTCCTGCTTTTCCCAATGACATGAGATATGTGCACTATTTTGTTCCCCTACAGAGCCCAAGTGCAGGTGTAATTGCTTCCTTACACTCCCCTTGCCCTAGTTCAAATTAGTATTTTGTGCTAATTACCATCCACCATTTTGAAAGAGGGTATTTGGTGCCTGGTCACAGTGCTCACGTGTTAAGGGTATTTCTCCCACTCCACCATGAACAAGAGCAGGTGTGAGTGTTACAGCAGATAACAACTCCTCCATGTTGTAGTGGGTTGATTACTTTTCCAGTCCTCCTTTTCCCTCTAAACAATGTCGGTGAGGGAGGGCCAGAACAGCTAACAGCTGCCCCTATGACATATTGGCAGTTGTGACTGGATACCAGAGCATCTGTCACTCACAGTATCCCTCCAAGACCCACATTTCTTTGTGAGTCCTTCTTGCCCTACACAGCGTTGTGGGGCCAGAGGAACTTGAGCAGCTGTCACCTGCCTAGGAAACACTGTTCCTTTATGTAGTTTTTAAAGAATCCACATAAATATTCATCTCACAAAGAAGCAGATTAAATTATTAGGGAATGATTCATGTGTCTTTCTTTTATCCTGAGAAATAACTAGATTTCGACACGTAGAGGAACCACTTCACCATTATCAAACCATTATCAAAGTGTGTGATGACATTCTTTCCCACACCTGTCAATTCAAAATGCTGAAATATACAGGTTCTGGATGCACACTGCAAGCCACAAATGCCAGAAACCACATTCATATCAAAACTGGCACCTTTGTCTTTACATTGAACACATGCCAAGGCACAACGTATGGCTGTAAGTGGAACTGGTGAATTTTATATTAGAGGTTTGCAACCCACTTAGCCTCAACCTGTCAAGACATCTATGGAGAATCGGTACTGAGATTCCCATAAGGCTCTTTCACTGATTTCTGGAGTTGAAGGACTTAGAAGCATCCATCATTTCAGGACTGCAATGGCAAAATCAAGAAATCCATATAAAGAAACATCACATCTATTGGACAAATGGCATGTAAAAAGACGTTATAGCACTACTATAGCTTAGGTTTTTTAATTAATTTATCCGCCGAAATATCCTTCTGTTACTATCTTCAATATCCATTACACCAACTCCATTGGCAAGAAAGCTAAATCATCCATGTAAGCATTCATTTTACTTTTCATTGCAGCATTTGTGGTGTTACTGCAAATGACTACAAATGTCTTTTACTAAAGCTAAAAATATATTTCAAGTAAATTACAATTAATACAGAAGAATGCTAAAAAGTCATTATTTGTTGAAAATCGATTTTGATGTCAGATTAAACAAAACAGCATGGTTGAAAATGAACCTGCAAGAGTGAGAAAACATGTCAGGTAGTGGGTGGTGGGGAAAATAGAAGCACAAAATGGAACCAAATCAGCCTTGCAACCCTGGTATATAGCAATAACAGTGTGTTCCTCAACTTAAGTTCTGGATGGAGTAATATCAGAATCAGTAGCGGCCAGCATGGCTAGTGGGTGGGGGGGCGTGTGCGTAGGTCAAGTGGATGGAGGGGTCACGGGCAGCTGCGGTCCTTGCAGGTAAGAGCGATGGGGTGGTGGGGCCGGGTGAGGGGGGATTTCCTCTATATTGTCTGTCGAAATCCCCCCTCACTTGGCCCCACCGCCCCACTGCTCTTACCTGCAAGTGCCGCGGCTGGTCAAGGAAGGGTTGCGCAGGGTGGGGTGTTCATTTAATAATAAAAAAAATAGACTTACCTTTCTGCTAGCCGGGTCCCACGTCTTCTGCTTCCTGCTCTCCTCCCTCCAGCAGGAACAGGAAGCCAGGCTTCCTCTCCTAAGCCAATCACACCGCTGCAAGCAGCGTCGTGGTTGGTTGGGACGCCGCCCAGCCAGGTGCTTACGGGGAGGCCATGTTCTCCATGTAAGCTACTTTGCAGGCTGCAAGGAAAACTATAGAGTGTGTATGACTGGTTTGGGTGGCCCCAGAGGGCCGACCAAACAGTCTTTGCGTGCTCAGGGCAAGAGTGGGCACACCACTTCTCCCCTGCTCGCAGAGCAGGTACGCCCACCGCCCATTCGCAACCAAACATAAAATGGTAATAACTGTAAGTTATTACCATTTTATGTTTCTGCTTCTCGCACTGCCAGAAAGCAGTGGGGGGGCGCTCCTCTGTCCTACTAGAGGAGCCGTCCCTGATAAGAATATCATATTCAGAAAAATGTTTGACCTAAATATGGTTGAAAGAGGGTGGGTTCTGACTGACCAGGAAAACCCCTTAATCTATTTGCTTTTTGGATCTCCGCTATGAATGGAGCTCCTTAATTAACAAGGCATCATTTAATTTATGCTTTTGTTGAAAGATTTTGTAACCACCAGTGACCACCTTTTAAAATAAAGCCTGCTGCTGCACAACAGAGTCAAGAGATTCTGCATTGGTTACCTTTGAAAACTAGTGTAAATGCTTGTACCCGCATTTACATATTGAGGGACAAAGACGTTATGTGGCTGGTATCTGGGTGCAGATAGCCCTTTCAAAATGGGACACAGAACGAATTACTCATGCACTTCTCAGGCATCATGATTCAATTGGGAATCCTAAAAGCAAAGTCTCCTTTAATTTTGGTTGCGGTGTAAGCCTATAATGTTTTAACTGTGCTTACATTTTGGGTCACTAATGTTTAAAATGCAACTTTGAATTGTCAGGATCAATTTTGACTTTTATGCATTCATATTTGTATTTTAGATTTGGAAGAACTTCTGTAAAACTGTCTTTTTGAGATTCATGTTTTGAACTATCCTGCCAGGCCACCTTAACTGCTCTGCTGGCCAGCTGGCTATTCAAAGCCTCCCCCTTGATAAGAGGTCCATTTAAAGAGATTAGCCTTGTTATAAATTGGGTTTCTGGTCGGCTAAGGTATGCACCTCAGGCAGGCAAAACCCACCACTCAGGCTTTTAGAGACAATCACCATTATTGCAATAATCTTGCAAACAATTGTAGCGGGAAGAAAACATAGAACACAGGAGGACCTGCACTCCTATTAGATACTTTACGGTATTGCAAGGACAAGAATCCCTATCAGGGATCAACCAAAATGAACTTTGAGCATTAATAACCATGTTAGGACAGTCCCGCCAGTTCTAGTATCTGGAGGCGGTCATACGCCTCCCTCTGGGTCCTCCACTGAGACCCCCCCCGCAGGAATGAAAAACAAGGAATGCCCCCATCCCTCCAGGGCCACTCAGGTAGCAACGACCTGCCTAAAACAGAGCACCCACAAGGCTGCATGGGACGACTTCACCGCTTTGGGCAGGCACTCATTTTTCAAGCTATACAGGTCCCCCTGGGACAAGTGCGTGCAGCACAGCAAAGCTGTATGTGAGTGTGCAGGCAGGTACACAGATCTCACAGATCCACTGGTAGGATCTTTGTGCTGTTCCCTGGTCAGCCTTGAGGTTCAGGCCATGCTGGCTGCCCTTAGTCGATCAGGACAGACTTGGGGATTAATCAGGATTGGGATCTGTGATCTCTAGACAGGTCAGGCTTCTCCTTCCGGACTGCTGAGGAGCAACGGGTGCGGCCGCACCACATAGGGTTCTGTCCCTCGAGGGTGGGATGAAGCATGCTGACATCAGTGGGAGTCTCCCTGGCATGTGTCTCGCAGAGTGGCAACTCACTTTCTCCCTGCTTAAGGTGCCGCTTCCAGGCATGAGATCCACACTACAGTGTAGGTGCTCAGGCAGGCAATATGTGCTGTTTCTGGGCAGCACAGAGAGCTGCACTGGAAGAGAATCAAGTGCTAGTTTGGTTGAAGCTTTGAATTGCTGGAATCAGAGTCCCACAGCAATAATGCTGATGCAGAGTCTTTTATGGTCCTGAGACACTGAAATAACAGGGGGCAAGCCAACAAGCCTTTAGAGAACACTCAGGGCACAAAAGCAAGTAGCAGACAGCAGGTCAGCACATCAAGATAGGTTTTAAAGTGGCAACCCCTCCTGCAGCCCAGTATTCAGCAGGCAACAGGCCAACACAGCAAAGAGGTTAGCAGGAATGGTGGTTTCTCCTGCCAGCACAGTAGTCCTCCTGGCAATGTGCAGATGTCTGGTTTCAAATCCCACACAGTGTCTGAAAATATGGGGTCAGATCCCCAGAACCTATACTCAAAAATGCATTTGATATGGGGGGTGACTTCAAAAGACCCCTTAGAAGTGCCAAAGATCCCTTTTAGACACCCCTGGATCAAGGGGCTCAATAGAGGGTAAATCAGTCCTTTGTGTGAGGGCAGGACACAACCTATTCAAATGTAAGTGTGAACCACCTCTCCATATCCCTGTCTAGGAAAAGTATTAGTATGAAGATTAATGCAAATGTGCCTCCTGTCACTAACAGCCCTTCCTGTATTGTGACTGTCTGGAAAGAATAGCTGTGACCCACAAAGTGGGTAAAACACTGGAAAGTGTAGCAGTGACCCAGCCCAGACGTACATTGGGACAGGCTGCAAAGCACAAAGAGTTATAAGCCCAGAACACCCACTTCTTAAAAAGGGTGTTTCTAAAATATTAATGTGAAATCCAACTGCGCCAGTTAGTAGGATTTATCACTACAATTGTAAAAATGGCAACATTACTTCTTTCAGATCAGGAATTATCAATTAAAACTGTGTAAGAGAATTCCCAATGCCAGCCTATAAGAGAAATAGGCCTTACAGTAGTGAGACGTGAAATAGGTTGTTTGTCACTACCAGGACATGCAAAACATAAAAGTTCATGGTCTGCCTTTTACTTAAACAGCACCCTGCCCAAAGGGCTACCTAGGGCTTAGCCTAGGGGTGACTAATGTGTAATAAAAGGAGAGTTTAGGGCTTGGGAAGTAGTTTAAAATGCTAAGTTGAAGTGGCAGTAGACTGTGCACGCAGGGCCTGTGGTGGTAGACCTGAGACAGGTTTGAAAGGCTACTTCTGTGGGTGGCACAATCAGTGCTCCAGGCCTACTGGTAGTTTTTAATGTGCATGTCCTGGGTATATAGTATACCAAGGGACTTACAAGTAAATCAAATATACCTAACAGGTTTTAACCAATAATGCCATGTTTAGGGGAGAGAGCACATGCACTTGAGCACTGATAAAGTGCCCAGAGTCCTCAAGCCAATAAAAAGAGTGTCAGAATAAAGGGAGACGGAAGGCAAAAAAGTTTAAGGATAGCCCTGCAGAAAGGGCCAGGTCCCAAAAGCCTTATCTTGGGAGATGAATGGGATGGATATGAAGTATGCATAAGGTGGTTATCTGCCTTTGCTATGATAAGCCTAGGTATGTTGTTTCCACTATGGAGAAAGTTAGAGCTTGCAGAACTGGCACCAATTGTCATGATCCAAAGCCTGCGCACACCTGTTGATGCTGGGCAGGCGCAGAGAAGCAATCCTCTGTACTTCAGAGGTGCTCGAGCCTTCAGCTGTGGAGAAGGTCGATGTGTAGTGTTAGCATCACTTGGTGTGGGGCTTCGCAGCTGCGATGCTATTGGATGAAATCTCATCCAATAGGACAATATGTTTTTAAATTGTATTTATGGCACACTATTTATGTCATATTATTTTTGTACACAATATTCTGACACATTAGCCAAGGTATTTTGTAGGAAGCTTTATGCAACTTAAATATAGTTTACAAGGGAGCAGAGGGGCAGCTCACAAGGAAATGTACTAGTTACGGTAGTAGCAGATGCTTAATTTGTGAGCAGATTTGGTCGGTAACACTAGCCAAACATTAACTGGACTAAGACTACTACATGGGAGAGTGAGGCAAAAAAATGATTCCTAACATCTTTTTTCTTATATTTCTCTCTTGATAATGATTCCCCACTATAGGATGATGCAATTTGCAAAATGGTGAGATCACTCCGGGGTCACTGGACGTGGGAGAAATGTGAGAGAGAAAGTAAGGCAGAAGAAGGGCATGACCTCTATTTATTGATGCTCTTCATTGTGCCTTCACCCTGGAGAGGGGAACCATTCCCCATTCATGCAGCTACCCTTGTATGAAGAGCAGTGATCAGAGCACTTTGGTTAAGTGTCCTCAGTGAGAGGTGAGGAGATTTCTGAGGAGAGCCTATATAATTAGGATTTATTGAGTCCAGTGCCTCGGATATCCCAAAAAAAGAGCTAAGCTCGTGTATAGGAGGGCTAAGGCACAAAAGCGTAGTGTTGCCACCAACCAGTATTCTACACACCGTTTCTACAATACATATAACCTGGCTGAATCTGGTTTTGCAGAATATCTAAAAATGGTAACTATACGCTCACACCAGTATGTCCTTACTAGACTACGAATGGGGATTGTTCACATGCTTGTTGCTTGTCCGCACATCAAGATACATACTGTAGCCCCATGCCCGTGTGACGGGACCTCAAAGCAGAGCACTGAGCACTTTTTATAGATTTGCCCTTATTACCTTCAATTCCGTATCATCTGTTTGAAACCACTTTTAAAAAAATATAAGGTATTTTCTATGAAATCGGCCATGAGCCTTTTATTTGCACTTGATGCACCTGATGTGTGCTTTTTTACTGCTGTATACATTTTAAAATCTGTATCTGTTAGGAAAAGTATGTCCTTTGTAACTTAATGTCTATAAAATTTAATCTGTTAATTGTAAGTTATGTGATGTACTGTATGCACTTTTATGATTATTTTTTTTGAAAATGATCTAATAAAGTTTTTGAATTGAATTGAATTGAGTCAATGGGTGGTAAGGCGAAAGTAGGAATGCCAATTCCTAAGTTTTGGGCATTCTTCACCTTTCTATCACTTTCATCGGACTCCCTCTCAACCTTCGTTCTACCTGGGGCAATTTGCTACAGACAGTTTGTGAGCTGTGACTGAGCACCCACAGAGCCAAATCAATACAGTTCCTAAAAGCTGAACAGGCTTCTGTAAAGATTAACAGACGTAGCATATAGATTGTCTCATACAGTCTCAAACAGCAATGCTTTCTTCAGAGAAATGCATATGGAATATGTGCAACAGAACTAAAACAGCAATGCTTTAGCAGTGATTTGTTTACCGAGTCTTAAGCTTCTCTCCTGCTCGTCTGCCTTATACATGTGTGGTAACGGAGAAGTGGCTGAAGCTAGAGCTGCTGTGAAAAGAGGTATTGTGCCAACATGGACCAATGCATTGTATCATGACCACAACATGCATTAGATCCTCTGAATGGCACAGGCTTCAGCAACGCATTCATTCAACATTAGCATTAAATACACATGGAAAAGCCATCGCAGCAGATCTTATACTCCTGTGGGATAAGGCCCAGTAACTCCACCAATTATCACCCATAGCATTCAGGCATCACGAACAAGGCTAAAACCAACCAAGAAAACCCAAGCAAGACAGAAAACTCTAGATCCTGACGCAGGGCTGGCTCTAAGATGGCGATGCGACCAGTGTGACAGGTGCAACTGCGCCGGTTGCTGACTTTTAAAACCACCTGCTGCTGCGATGTGCATTGCCTCCAGCAATTTTCAGACCACAATAAAAATGTCAAGATAACTCTGCTGATCAATGAGCAGAGGGTTAATATGCCTGCTGCAAAGAACTGTGCACCATGCAGATCACAAAGTGCACATAATTAGATCAATTGGGAAACATCCTTTACGACGCAACTTTTACCACGCAGTACCTTTACAACGCAGGTTTTTCAACGCAAGTCATTACAAGGACTTGCGCTGGGGGGCGCTCTAGGATAGGTAATAGTTTAATTTACTATCCAACACCTTCCCTACTATCCACGGGGACTGGAGTTGGAATAGTAAATTAAACTATTCACTATCCAGCACCCCCAATGCAAGTCATTGTAACGACTTGCGTTGAAAAACCTGCATTGTAAAGGCATGCGTGGTAAAAGCATGCGTTGTAACAATGTACATCCGATCAATTTGGTACTTTCAGTTTAAAAGTTAACATCCTAATATTGAACAGTGTGCTATTAACTGTCATCAAAGAGCTGCATGCAAATTGCAAGTTATGGATAAAGTACTTGAATGTTTTCGATTTACGATTCCCTTATCCTAATATTGCAAAAAGGGTTAATTTGGGAATAAAATAATTCTTATTATTAAAGAAAACTCTTAAACATGGTGTTACATTTTAAATTCTGAGTTTCTGCTTGTGCTGTCCAAGCACTCTTAAGCTATACTGTATTTGTCTACGAGTATGGATGAAATGTGACTCCTACACATTTTAGTCCTCTGTCATATGTAACATTTCCTTTATGTTGATTTACATGCCTACGGTTGATTGTCTCTGTGTAATATGTTTGTGATACAAAGTGACCTGACACCCTACCCTGATGTGAGGGGTGCTATGAAACAAATTAAATGCATATGAGAGAGAGTGGTTATGGAGGCTTGAATGTCTCTGTTAAAGGGTGGTAGTGAAGGAGTCTGTGGCAGAGGTGATCACTCGGGGTGTGCCACTAGTGCTAAAGACAGCCCTGTCCTGAAGCAAACCCCGCATGGCAAAAATATATTCACTATCCCAGCCAGGTCACACCTACCCACCAGATACTTGACCAGAGGTGCTGTCCTTTTGAATATCAGGTAGAAAGAACTTTCTGTATTACTAATTAATGATACATGTATGCATTTGGTCGCATGTAATATATAACAAAAGGGACCCCCTGATACTGCTAGATAGTTCCTAGGTCAGGGCACAAATATTATATAAATAACTTATCCTAGGCAACTAATAAGTCCTGAGAAAATAGCAGATACTATAAAACATCAATTGTTGTAGCCAAAAAATAGATCACCTAATGTAGTGCACATCAAATTATCAACAATAAGAAAAAGTGTTATTCATGATTAGTTTATTAAAAATACAAAAAGTGCTTAATCAAATCACTGACACAGTTAAAAAATCATACAATTAATTTATCATGGATTTTACAAATAACAGTATTACAAATGACAATAATTTCAATGTATACATATATTTTAAAAAACAAGTAAAAAAACCAGACAAGTGGAGTAATTGATTTGTCTCTACGTGCGTTTCGGCGTATTCACGCCTTCTTCTGGAGAACCACTTGGTATTTCTAAAAAGGAATAAAATATATTTACATCTGTGTATGGAACATATGATTACAGTTTATGTGCACTACATTTACAAACTACAGGCTACATTTGTTAACAATGTGAGGCTCTGGTATACATTACTCAGATTGCTGGCTGCGAAATATTGAGGTACAGATTATGTACTATGTATAGACATTAGATATGTCGACTACATATTTCCTAACAATAGATATATCTTCAAATAGAAGGATAGTTAGCTAGTCTCTATGAAGTCCTAACATGTATAGTTCAAAATCCGAAGGACATACAGTGGGGTATAGCTCTGGATCTTAACTTTCACATCAGTGTTCATTAAGTTCTTACTCAAAATGATTATGCTTGCAGATTGATCAGGGTCTAAGTTCTGTCTCTGTATAGGGATGTTTTAAATAATGTAGTGCCCTTCGATAAAAGATAAACAGAGAAATAAAGATATAGATATAGTTCTCAGGATGTGTATACTATACTATTTTACAGATGGATGCATGTTTTTTTTGTGGTTACCTTAAGAATGGCAATCCGGACCTTTCATTTATTCCTCTTTATTAATTGGATCATCATTCAAGATGTATTGATCTGCGAAGTTTCGTCTTATGGTAATATTTTCAAAAGGCACACACGGCAGGGAATAATATACTGTTGTTAGGCTGTCTGACTAATCTGTCTTGAATCTTTGATACTAGCTAGTACTTTGGTGGTTAATACCTTAGTAAATACTGACCGTTGTTTGATTGATAATCTACCACATATTACTTAACGTCTGTAGCCAAACGTGATTGGAAGATAACGAATAGCACTTGGCGTCGCTTTGGGTTGAACCTATGAAGATAAGGTATAATAGAGCTTGAGTCATGAAATTATTCAAACCTAATTAGAGGGTTCTTTTTTTACATTATACCATACATGGTTAATATCTATAAAAACGTCAGATATAAAGTTATGCCTCCCCGTTTTTGCATACCACAAACCAAAAAGCATTTCAATAATCTGCATAACGGTCGCATTTTTTGGTATTTGCATTATAATTTCAACTTAATAAAATGATCCTTTGGTTTTATCTGTCCTGTTTAGATATCAAAACAAGGAATAGGAGGCCACCTATGCCCCTATCAACCCACATTGGGAATCTAGAACCGCCAAATCACAAGGTATTATCTGCGATCAGCCATCCCCTGTTGGTATAATGTAGAAAAAGAAACCTCTAATTAGGTTTGAATAATTTCATGACTCTAGCTCTATTATACCTTATCTTCATAGGTTCAACCCAAAGCAACGCCAAGTGCTATTCGTTATCTTCCAATCACGTTTGGCTACAGATGTTAAGTAATATGTGGTAGATTATCAATCAAACAACGGTCAGTATTTACTAAGGTATTAACCACCAAAGTACTAGCTAGTATCAAAGATTCAAGACAGATTAGTCACACAGCCTAACAACAGTATATTATTCCCTGCAGTGTGTGCCTTTTGAAAATATTACCATAAGACGAAACTTCGCAGATCAATACATCTTGAATGATGATCCAATTAATAAAGAGGAATAAATGAAAGGTCCGGATTGCCATTCTTAAGGTAACCACAAAAAAACATGCATCCATCTGTAAAATAGTATAGTATACACATCCTGAGAACTATATCTATATCTTTATTTCTCTGTTTATCTTTTATCGAAGGACACTACATTATTTAAAACATCCCTATACAGAGACAGAACTTAGACCCTGATCAATCTGCAAGCATAATCATTTTGGGTAAGAACTTAATGAACACTGATGTGAAAGTTAAGATCCAGAGCTATACCCCACTGTATGTCCTTCGGATTTTGAACTATACATGTTAGGACTTCATAGAGACTAGCTAACTATCCTTCTATTTGAAGATATATCTATTGTTAGGAAATATGTAGTCGGCATATCTAATGTCTATACATAGTACATAATCTGTACCTCAATATTTCGCAGCCAGCAATCTGAGTAATGTATACCAGAGCCTCACATTGTTAACGAATGTAGCCTGTAGTTTGTAAATGTAGTGCACATAAACTGTAATCATATGTTCCATACACAGATGTAAATATATTTTATTCCTTTTTAGAAATACCAAGTGGTTCTCCAGAAGAAGGCGTGAATACGCCGAAACGCGCGTAGAGACAAATCAATTACTCCACTTGTCTGTTTTTTTTACTTGTTTTTTAAAATATATGTATAAATTGAAATTATTGTCATTTGTAATACTGTTATTTGTAAAATCCATGATAAATTAATTGTATGATTTTTTAACTGTGTCAATGATTTGATTAAGCACTTTTTGTATTTTTAATAAACTAATCATGAATAACACTTTTTCTTATTGTTGATAATTTGATGTGCACTACATTAGGTGATCTATTTTTTGGCTACAACAATTGATGTTTTATAGTATCTGCAATTTCTCAGGACTTATTAGTTGCCTAGGATAAGTTATTTATATAATAATGCATTTGGTCGCATGACAGGATTTTCTTATTAAGGCATAAGGAATTCTCACTTCAAAACAATTAATTGTATTACTGGAATGCACAACTTTTTGAGTTGTTATTGCAAGCTATAATGAAGTTGCCCTACGAATCCTTAAATTAGAACAAAAAACCTAACAAAGGAATGCAAATGACTTCAAGGTGATATTGGAACTATAATGAAATTGCCCTGAAGAAGCCTGTTAGGTGACACACGTGTTGACATCTCCATTATTTGTGTATTCTCTTCGACTCATAATAGAATTACACATATTTAGCAATCCCATCATTTGTTTAATCTTATCAACTTTAAATACAAATAAATATATTTGAATTTAAACATTATAATTTTGTCAAAAAACAAAGATGGAGTATCCGCAGGACGCAATGTCCTAGTGAATTAAATTGAGATAGATACACTTAAGAAAGAATTCTTTCTTTAAGAAACCCCTCATTCACCAACCTAATTGGTGACATGCTTCATCATCGGGGTCCACCCAAGTGGCCGAGTGCCACTTGGATGTGCTTCGACGCCTGCAACTGCAGTGGAGCTGGTTTTTTGTGAAGGAGTGAAAGGGTGTGATTTAAAAATACCTTTGTGATGTTCCTAAAATTTTTATGTGGAGTCACAAGATATAGTAAAACCAAGTGTGGTACTTATGTTGGCTAAATTGACCAAGAAGTATCAATATTTATGTGGGATTATGGTCAACATGTTCAACCTCTATATGCCAGTGCAACGCTCGCATGATTGCTCCATTCCTCATGCAAGAAGAACCCCAATTCTTCAATAAATGCCAATATAATAAAATGCACCTGCATTCTAAATGTCTGCATTCTACATGTAAGTGAAAGGGAGGCTGGCTTCCATATTGCACATGCAACGTATTTGGAGAATGGCACTTCTATTGCAATATACTACAGCCAGATTTACTTTTCTTTCAAGCAACACAATGCAACAAGGAAACTTGCTTCGCTGCGTTACGTGAAAGGGAGAGAATAGAAATGCGCCATATCTAGTAAGATATGCTACACTCCTGCTCTAACCCAGCATTGGTGCACTATGTGCTGCATAGAGCCAAAGCAGGCACCCTTGCACCATGGTGCAGGATACCTGCATGACGAGCAGCATTGTTTATGTGCAGGAAGAGACACCTCCATGCACAAAAACAATCCTTAGAAGCATAGTCCTCTTTCTATGTGTGTTGCAGAATGCAGTTCTCATAAAAGAGTAAGCAATCAGTAAAAATAAATATATTTCTCCTTCTTAAGCTGCTATTGGGTAAGAACACCATTTCAGAGCAACCTCAGGTTTACAAGTCTTTATAAATCCTAGTTTGTATCAAAATACATGTGTGGATGCGTGGGAATGCCCATCAAGGCTCAACTGGCCGCCGTAATAGGCTCCAGGTGTTTTCCTGGTTACGCTGGAAGGGTGGGCTGGTTTTGGGATGGTGGGGGACGGTTTTGTTAGTGGAAGCCGGATTTGCAGCAGTGCTGCAATATCGGCCCCTTGCAACAAAAGCAGCACTCTGTTTCTCACCAGCATGCCCCGCCCCCCCCTCCTTGCTGGTCTGACTTAATTGCCTGGGCTGGTTTGCGTTCTCAGCCCGGCCCTGTTGCCCATGCTCCACCCATGTGATGCCTACCCGATGCAAAGTAACACAAGGCAGTGATTTACTTACGTTATGTTACTTGCGTGGCTTAGTAAGTGCCCAAAATGTTTTGAGTCCTCTGTGCCACAAAAGTGACTCAACCCATATGCAAAATCTTAATAACTCTGAGGCTGAATTCATTTGCTAGGTTTCTGACCCAGCCACCTCTCGTCCTGTGCATCAACAGCGTAGCAAGAGTGTCCGGGGCCCTAATGCAGAGAAAGAAAATGGGACTCTTATCCATCCCTCTGTTAGTAACAGTCATCAATAATTGCAGTTGAGTATTCTCTCCCAGGGCTCTGTGCGACCATACCTGCTCTACTAATAATAGCTACACCCCTTCTCCTTTTCACTTGTGCAAACAGGAAGTGTGAGAGTGCGAAGTCGACACCAGCAGTCATCCCCTTGGAGCTTAGGGTGTCATTTAAGTTATTTTTAATTTGTTGGAACACTGTGGCTGCGATAAGGGCGAAATAGGTTGTAATCGACCTAAAAAATACTTCACAGTGACTAAAGAAGAAACATAACGTGCCTTGTGTTAGATTCCAGCAAAAGACAACAAGAGATACATCAAAAATCAAGTAGGAATACACACATTACTATCAAAAGCTATGGATTTTATTCTGAAGTTAAGGAAGTGTGGACTGGCAGCCATGGCAACCCTTGCCAAGGCAACCCGCTGCAGAGTCGAGACAGAGCTAAATTTAGAACGTCTCCTCAAGTGAACATTTTCATCGAGACAGGGTGTACTTTCCTACTTCACGCCATTTTCAGTTTTCGTTTTGCAAATGTGTTCGGCCTTGGGTCACAATGACATGCAGGCTGCAATACACGGTGAGGATGTTGAGTTTGAAGTGTTGGATTTGCTGAATCTCCTGCTGTCGATTTTGATACTGGCTGTTAATACAGAGCAAGCCTTGGGTGGAAATACATTGTAATATTGTTTACAAACAGTATGTTGACACCAGATTGCACGTTTAAATGCTCGAGGCACAAAGGAGCCGATGTGAGGAAAGAAAATAAAATGTTGTAGTCGTAATGCTAATCTTCAGTATCACAACTGAGTAAAGGTTTTCCGACAGGCAAAGGCATTTATTTTCCTTTTCTAGTGTCACTGCAACCAAGTCAGACCCCGGAAGTGCTCCTTGCAGCTACGTATATATGTGGGTGGTGCAGATATACACAGCAGACCACGCATTACTTCCGTGGCATTTAAGGAAAGTTACCAATAGGGTGAAGCTAAATATGACGGTAACATTTAGGGCCGTAGTTCAACTGAAAATGCGGTAAAAAAAATGCACACAAAAAAATGAACGGAGAGCAAGCAGAAAAGACGGCCTTGCTACCATTAGGATTTAATATCTGCATATGAGACAAAGCACAGACTTTTTGAATCATTTGGCTTAAGTTAGTGTCTGGGCACAGAGAAAGGCATGTCCTCTGGGCTCCGACCCCAGTTGTGGCATTGGTCTGCTTTGCACTGCTGATGCAACTGAATGTTATTGAGCAATCTGCAGTTGGGCGACTGTCTGCTTCTGAAGACACATGCAAGATGGAGGCCCATACTATTGAGTCTGCCTTTCTTCATGTAATCCAAGATGAACTCGTGTATCGCCAAGTCCAACAATTCTTCCAGCATACACCAGCCAGCATCATGATAACTTGTCTTCATGGATGCATTTCCTCAGTAGTGGTCGGTGATCCTCAAAAGAGGAGGGTCGTCGATCCTGCTTCAAACCCAGTGGCAGAGAGGGATAAATCACAATGCCTTTAGGCTCACATTCCAAAGCGCTCAATCATGGCTTGTTAACAGATTTTATAATGGGCGTGACATGAACATAGCTTGGCATTTAGACACATCATGAATTTACATCTGCTGTTTTAAAAAAAGACAGCTTGTATCATATACACCGAGACGTGCCATTTGAAAACAGAGAGGGGAATTCTTGTAGTGGAAGGTCCTGAGACAAACGTGTCAGCCTTGCGCAACCTGAGTTGCAGATTACCTAACAATAATACCAGGTATGGGGTTCAGTTCTAATCCCAGTGATCTATGATATATCACTGTGTCCACTTAGTGAAGATAGGCTGAGGCAGATGCATCTTTAAACATGGTAGAGCTTCTCATTGTATAAAGTTTACTTGTGATGCTATGCACTTTGGTGACTTGCAAATGTTTTCTAGTTGTGGCTCAGTTGTTTTATAATAGAGCACAATAGTTTCAATAAATATTGTAAACTGTTACTGTGTCTTTAGTTTTGTTTATTATGGACATGCATGAGTGAGAGAATGAAAAGGTGATGATCTGGTTCCACAGTTCCCTGAGGGAACTAGAGTGTTGTGTTCTGGGGTGCTAACTTACCTGTCACTCTGGAAAGGTTAGAAGGACAGGTAGAGCACTAAGATCTAGTTTTGATTGGAGTTGATAGGTATTGATGTGGTATGATGACTCAGTCCCTACGTATTGATGTTCTGTGATCCCAGGCATAGTTCTATTTACACAGAAAGCCTGCAACAACATCAAGTAGGGAGACAGAGCCCTTTGTATAGCCTATGAAAAAAGCAAACGTTATAACACAGACAACTGGACAATGAAATTAATCACCAGGCAATAAAGGTAACACAAATTATGAAGAAAATCCTACCTAGTGTAGCAAATACTTTCATATTTGGAGGTGTCTGATTGAGGGCACAATACCACATAGTCATCAACCACACCCCATCCAGACCAACTACACTCAGCTAAACTGACTGATGTGACCCACCATAGGTTGCAGCCACCCAGTGGAGCACAGGATTGAGCTTCTCTCAGCAGTACCAAACTGTGCTATAAGGTATCTCCTGGCTTAAGGTGAGGTAGACACATGTTGCAATAGTCTGCATCTTTTAGTTAAAGAGGGCCTTGTGTGTTTTAAAAAAATCCTCCAGTTGACTTTAAAATATATTCACCTCAGCAATTAGTGAAATACTATTGATTTACATTTGTGAGATTAAATTATAAGGACTAATTTCCATGGCTATTACAAATATTGGTTGCATCATTCTCTAGGCGCACTAAGAAGTGTAACGATCTTTAGATGTTGAGATATCAATTGATTGTGCCTGAGCATTGATTATGCCACGTACTTAAATAACACTTTAAACTTGTCTGAGGCCTGCCATTGCAGCCTGTGTGTGAAGTTTTAAACAGCCATTTCAACCTAGCAAAGTAAACCTCTTTTCAGGCCCAAATCCCATGTTTATTATATGTCACCCCTAGGGTTGGCCCTAAACAGGCCAGAGAGCAGGGTATAGTGTATTTAAATAGTTAGATATCTATGTTTCAGTTTTACATGTCTTGATAGTGAAAAACTCCTATTGGACATGGCCCTCTTTGGCAGGTTCACCCCGAAACGTTTTTGCTTTTTCCTAGCCTGTTTCTGTAACCTGGTGTTGGTGATTTTAGATCTCTGCGCACTTTTTCACTGTGGTACAGTGTAAAGTGTGTGAGCTCTCTGTGTATGTGGTGAGCGTGACCTGCCCTCCCATAGGAATGAATGAGGAATATGTATGCCCATGGTAGTTCCTGATGTGTGGGGAGTGCAGGGTCGGGTTTGGTATGTGCAAACTCGTGATATTGAATGCTGCACAATGATGTATGCGGCATGAATGTATCTAGTGTAGAAGTGCCACTTCTAGAAGTTGGCATATTTGTGTAATTTGTGTCTGGCGTGTGATTGGCTGGAGCTGGCTGGCGAGCCTGGCTCCAAGAGTCTTGGTGGGTCTGCCCCGGTGGTGAATGGAGTGCTTAGCATGCTGATGTGAGGGAGGGGTACACCTGGGACCTGAATAGGGCTGGGCTTTCCCCACAAAATGCTGGCTCCACCCCCTGTGGTGCGTCTGATGTCCCTGGCCTGGCCAGTGAACGGAGTTCCCTATAACCAGTTGTAGCTGGTTCTCACATTGCCTGCACCCTGCTAGACAAAGGATTGTACTGTACAAAAAGGGGCTGTGTCCCCTTACAAAATGTTCTTGTTTCTGACTTAAATCCTGCCAGGGGCATGCTGCTGCTTGGGCCCAGGGGAAGGCTTGCCTCACTGGGCCCTGCCCAGCCCCTGGATATCTGATGGACCTGGATGCCTGGAGGATCTCTGTTTGCATGGGGTCCCCTTTGCTTCACTTTGCCCCTAGGACCTTTTTTTCTTTGAATCCTGAGCTGCCTGTGACCCTTCTTAATGCAGGGGTCACCTCTGGGGACTTGTGGGGCTGTCCGTGCCCCCAGCGCGATGTGAGCGCTTTATTTGGGCTGTGCAGCATGGAGCTGCTCTCTGTCCTGCCCTTTTATGCCTTGCAGGTGCCCACCCTGCATTATGCCCACATTGATATATTTTTATGGACGGGTGCCACCCCGTTTATTTAATTATCTAGCAAGTGCCCACCTCGCTTCTACTTTTATTTTTATTCTCGAGAGTGTCCACCCCTCATTGTGCCCCGAAGGAGTTCACCGCCGCAGCCCGGGGGAAAGCAACGCTGGAAAGAGATGTCCGGCCCACCGCCTGGTTGTAGGCAGGGCCGTGAGGAAGTTGTTTCCACTTCCCCCTGCCTGGGGGAAGCCATTCTCGGCCCTTCCGGTCTCCCGTGTGGAGAGGGAGACCGGAGGTGCTGCCGCTGAAAGAAGAAGTGACGTCCTCCCGTGGCCCGGGGCTCCCGTGAAGTGGAGAGAGCCCCAGGGCCGCCAGCAGAGAGGAGCAGAGTTACTACGGGGCTCCCGTGTCCTGGAGGGAGCCCCGGCCAAGAAGTCCCGCACTGTTGCCCAAGGAAAGGAGCCTCCCCCAGCAGCCCGGTGAGTGTTTAAAGGCTGAAGGGGGGAGAAGCTCTTTGCGTGTGTCGGTGCCTGTGTAAGGCACCGACTTGTCTTGGTGCCTTGGTGCATTTAGGGCGGTCCTGGATGGCATTGGGCCGCCCCAATGTTTTGTTCTGCCGAGCCTAAGAGGGCTCCAACGATAGGGGCATATATCATTTTAAAGCGCAAGTGCGCTTCGTGAGTGCCTAACAGTTTTAAGAGCCTGGAGGGCTCCAAGGCACCTAATTGTTTCAGGGGCCAGGGAGCTCCTAGGGGTCACTTGTAATTGTTTAGAGATCCTGTGTGGCTCTGACCGGGCCATATGTGTTTTAAGGGCTCAGGGGGGTCCTCAGGGGTCCGTGTTCCCCCCATTTTAGCGCAAAATTGTTGTTCTTAGAGCCAGAGGGCTCCAACGTTTTGGGAGCAATGTTCTAAAGGGCTACTGAAAGCCCATTGCATACTTGTGACTTTCTCAGCTGCCCAGCAATTAGTGGGCAGCTGCACCGTTTAGGCGCCAAGGGAGGGAGAGTCCCTGTGTGGGACAGAGATGGTACAGTGGTGCCAGGCCTGCCACAGCTGCGCAGCACTTAGTGCCAGCTGCAACGTTTAGGCCCTGTTACTGTTCTCAGCTGCCCAGAGAGAAGTGGGCAGCTGCAACGTTTAGGTTTGCGCCGGTGGCGCACCCCTGACTGGCGCTGCATTGGCAGCGCGCCCTGACATTCTGGACACAGGGCTCTTGAGTCCCCTTGTTGGATGGCCAGTTGGCCAGGGGGCTGGTATGTCGGTAGGGCGCAAGGCCCTAATGTGATTATTGCGTAATGTGATTTCACTATGTTTATGATAGTAATTGCCTAAGGTGATGTTTGCGCAATGTGATTATGAGGTTATTTTACCTATGTAGGTTTATTCTAGTGAGATGTTTTCACTCTGTGAGTTACGCCCCTAAATATGGTTTATTCTTAGGAGGCAGAGTCTAATGTGTTTAGACTAGTGAGGCGATTGCCTACTGTATTTTTACCGGTTAGGCCCAAATGTGAGTTATGCGTAATGTGTTATGCCAATAAGCCTGTGACACCTCTGAATGTGTTTTATGCCTTATGTGTCTCACCTACACCTCTGAATGTTTCTATGCATCATGTGTAATGCTTCTGACCTATACCTCTAAATGTATTTTATTCTTAGGTGGTTGTGTTTTGCCTAGTATAGTTTATACTAGAGACGTTATGTGTCCATGCGTGATCTAGGCCTATGGTTATTAGTATTGCGTAGTGTGTACCTACCTGTTACCAGTGGTTACTGGTTGTGACCTATAATTGTTATTTTGTGCTATACTTATTCTAAGTTCTAGAAGTGCTATTTCTACTAAGTGCTGATTCTGACAGTGGCCCATGTGGCCCTGTCCTGGTGTAAATAATCCTGTGTGAATATTGCCCGTGCCAGTTGACACAATGTATATTGTGTGATTACTATCTGATGTGTTTTGACAATACAAACGTTATTTTTATATAACCTTGTGTGGAGATCCTTTTGTGGTGTGCCTAGGATGTTGTTGCTGTTGTGTGTGTGTACAAATGCTTTACACATTGCCTCCGGGATAAGCCTGTCTGCTCGTGCAAAGCTACCAAGGGGGTGAGCAGGGGTTATCTTGGCGTGTGACTCCCTTGCCCTGACTAGAATGGTGGTTTCTGCCTGGCTTTGGCATCAGCCTTAGCCAACCAGAAATCCCAGTTCTAACACTCCTTAATCAGTTTTCACTGCGTGAGGCCTACGTCTCCCAAAGGATAACATTGAGTTAACTTAATACATTTAATAAGCGATTGAGAACAGATAGGAATGTTGAGTGTGGTTTCTAAAAAATTGTAATATTAAAACCCTCTTTAATTGTAAAGTTAGATTTTAAGTCACAATTCTGAAAATGCCAATTTGAGAAATGTGGTATTGTCTTGTCCTAATCATTTATTGTCTGCATCCTGGGTCACATGACTAGGTATAGCTGGAAGTTGGTCTTTGTGTATTCCTCTCAGACATTTAGACAAAGGGTAACAGGTGTTGGCAGGATGTGCCATCCCTGACTTGATGACGGGGAGAAGCGGTCACCTACCACACTTACACATCACAAAGGCTCTGCCCGAGCACACTCACAAATGATTTGACAATAATCTTTTGTGACCCCAGACAAGCTGGGGCCAAGGCATGGAGGCGGTAGATTTCAGACACCTTTGGGGATAGAAACCTCCACACCTTCTCCTATTTCAAAGTGGGCACCAGGTATAAATATTGGGCCCTCAGACTCAACTCCTAAGTATACCTCTGGACCTGTAGAAGACTCAAAAGGACTGCTGTGCTGCTCTGCAAGAAGGAATTCTGCTCTATTGCCCTCTTGCCCTTCTGCCTGCTGTTCTGCTGCCTTAGTGATAGGACAGGACTTGCATTTTGAACCCAGTACCACCAGAGTGACTGCAAGGGCTAGGTGGCTGGTCTCCTGATCAGAGCCTCAGGAACAGAAAAGACCCCAACCACTTTCAACCCAGCATCTGGACCATGTCTCCTGTGAGTACTACCCCCATGCGTGTGCGTACTACCCTCATGTGGTACCAACACAGACATTGGGTCCACATCTGCTCTGTCAGCCCAGCTGTAGTCCTGTGGGCAGAACATCCACAACATGCCACATCACCGATGCCGTAACTCGCATCGATGACTGCAGTCTCCTCAAAACTCCAGCTGTGCAACTAATTCTCGATGCAGGACTTTGCATCGCAAGCTCCTGATTGATGGCATCCTCGACAATGACGCAGGACTCTACATTGTATCCCCGCAGCTGGCATCATTGGTGTGGGTTTCTCCTGTATTTTTGCATTTGCCTCCTGTTGTTGTGCTGTGTGTTGGACTTTGTTTTGTGGTCTAGATGCTTTGGGCACTTTGCATCTGCTGTTCAGTGCCAAAGAGCAAATGCTCCCTTTGTCAATTGTTGTTATGGATTGGTGATTCCATGATTGGCATATTTGATTTACTTGTCAGTCCCTATTACAGTGCACTGTGTGTGCCCAGGGCCTGTAAATCAAATGCTGCTGGTGGTCCTGCAGTGCTAATTGTGCCACCCACATAAGCAGCCATTGCAGAGCCTATGTGCAGTCTTTTACTGCCATATCGACTAGGCAAGTGCATCCACTTTCCAAACCCTAACTTTCCCTTTTCTTACATGTTAGTCACCTCTAAGGTAGGTACAAGGTATTCCTGTGTGCAGGGTGCTGTGTATGTGAAAGGTAGGACATGCCCTGTGTGGGATGTACTGATAGTTAAATACTGTCAATTTCGTTTTTCACTATTGTAAGGCTATCTGTCCCCATATGATAGAAACAGGAGTTTGCTTATAACATCTTATAAGCATAACTGCCCATGGGAAAAAGATGGGAAAATAAAGTTTGATATTCCTGAACTCAGAATGTTAAGAAGCATCTTTTAGTAAGGGTGATGTTTACATTCGGGGTTTGAAAATACCACTGTTATAAAGTAGGTATTTTCTTGCCCAAATATCCAGTGTGCCTCTGCTTGGTTGTGTATTGACTGTCTCGCTTTGGAGTGACAGGGGCGGGGGATGTGCATTCTGTTCAGACAGCCATTTGGGAGGGGGGTTAGGTGTGTCCTGCTTTTCCAGGGTGAGTCAGGGCTGGGATGAAAAGACCTAGGATGCATTCAGAGTAGAGGGAGGAGAATTCTTTCACACCTGAGTGTGCCTGGTCTGCCTTTGAACATGCTGTCTCCACCTCCTACCAGGAAGTTGCACCAGAGAGGACAGCACTGCTTTTGGCTGGGCTAGGAGCTTCTCTGCCTCAGAGATCAAAGAGATTTACTGTGTAAAAAGAGAGGCCCAGACTCCAGACTTTTAGACTACTTTGGACTCCAAGCGGAACCTCTATCAAGGAGAAGAGCTGGAAGACACTGGAGGAGGAGTACTGCCCCTTTGCCGTGTGCAGTCTGGGGCTGGCCTGCTTTAACTGTTTCTGCCAAGGAGAGGAACTCTGTGTGTATCCTGTTTGAGAAGTGTCTCCAATGGCTTGGAAGTGGAGCTTGCCCCCTGTTCACGAGGTCTCAGGAAAAGCAAACACTTCTGGGCACCGTCTCTGGAACAGCTGGTTTCAGTCACCACAGAAGACAAGGGTAACTGACTCTGTCACCAAGTCCATCACAAGATTCTGTGTCCTGAAGGCCCCGCAAAAGGCACGGCCGCACTTTGCACCGCATCCTCTGCTTCACCAATGCCATCTTGGCGGATGTCACGGAGCCGTTGCTCGCACCGCGTCATGTGGGAACCGCATTCTGCACCGCCTCACTTTACCCTGCCTGGATGTCACAGACATCGTCACTGCCAGACCGGTACATCGACTGGCTCCGTCACCTGCACCGCAACCTGCCAGCACTGCATCGAGCACCACCTCACCCTGCACCGTAAGCTTTGGGCTCACCGACACTGTCTGGACGATTGTCACCGAGTCGCTGCTTGCACTGTATTGTGAGGGCACTGCACCCTGCACTGATTCCACTGATTTGCAACACAACCGCAGCAGTTGTCCCTGACCGGCTCATACCATTGTGTTGGCCGCAAAGAGTAAAGGTACTGCTTTCGAGTCTGTATTCGCTTAGCTGACCCAATACTGACGCGGTCAGCTGGAATTGTTAGACTGTGGTTGTCAGCATCGAGGTAGCTCTGGATGGAGCTACCAACTCGGATGAACTGTGTTTTCAGCTATTTATGCAATTTAAAGGTTATTTTGCAAAGTAACTATTTTTACAGTATTGTATTTTGGATTTTTGTTGCATTTGGTCTTGTTTTAGTTTACATAACGATGACTTATTTTCCTAAACTGATGTAGTGTCCATTTGTAGTGTTTTAACTGTGTTGCTGTATGTGTGCACACATACTTTACACATTGCCTCTCAGATAAGCCTGTCTGCTTGTGGCAAGCTACCAAAAGGGTGAGCAGGGGTTATTTTAGAAGTGTATCCCCCTTACCCTGACTAGGAAGAAGGTTCCCTACGTGGACAAAGGTGCAAACCCTTGCCAACTAGAGACTACAATTTCTAACAGTTATTTTGGTCTCAAATAATTTATTAAATTGTACTCTATTTTTCTAAATTGGCGTGGTGTTTTTCGTGTTGTGTTCTCACTTTATTACTGTTCGAAGTGCGGAATAAATAGTTTACACATTTCCCATAAGTTAAGCCTGACTGGTTTTGTGCCAGGCTACCAGAGGGTAGAGCACAGGTTAATTTGGGATTTGCTTGAGTTTCACCCTGACAAGAATTGTGGTGGCTTATTCATCCTCTGTCATCTGTATCTGAGCTTGTACCCCCCCAAGCAACTCATATGTACACATGTCAAGGTCGTATGATGACTGAAGACATGTTATACATATATTTGACTTGGAAGTCTTAGTGTAACAGATTATAAAATTCTAAGAAAGGTGCATTTAGCCAATTAGCTATTTCATTACAAGGCCTGCATACGAACCAAACACAGGATGCACCTTTAAATAAAAACTGCCATCAATAATCACATGTTGTTGCTTTGTATGTGTACCTCACATTTACACTTCACCTTCTCATTGAGGACAGGTAAGGAAAAAAGGGACTGCAGCTAATGTGCCTAACATGTTAACATGCTACCATAAGTAGTTATGGGTATTACCTAAAAAACCTTTGATCCATGAAGTAATAAGGGCAATGATGATACTGATAGTGGTCAAATAATATTGTCAGCAGTTGACTCAGCAGAATCTCATCCGATGAAATCTGTCCATTATAAGCAGCTGTTGATGATAATAGTAATACTACTTTTGATGCTACTATATCATAATATTAATAAGAAAAGCAGTGCAATTCATTTTCTTATTCTTCATCTAAATATTATTGGTTGTATTATTTCCATTATGTTTGTTAGGATGTTGTTGAATGTTATGTTATGTCACACCATATTTATAAAGCACACATGCACCAAAGAGTTTTCATGGAGTTGAGGCTCAGAGGCAAAAGGAATATTCTTCGACAAATATTGATAATAGTAGTATTAATAGCATCGTAGTAAGTGGCAGACTGTAATCCACAGCGCTTTTCCAGTGCAGAACGAAGCAGTGTCAAAAGAAACAGGTTTTATTTTGTAAAAGTTCTTTTTACACCGGGTCCTGTATTTTGTGTGCAGTGGGGGTATATTATGTTATATAAGAATATTAAGAATAATAATTATAATAATAATAATAATATGAATAATAAAATAATAATAATATGAATAATAATAATAATAATAATAATACTACTACTACTACTACTAATAATAATAATAATAATAATAATTATTATTATTATTATTATTATTATTATTATTATTATTATTATTATTATTATTATTATTTATTATTATTGTTAATATTATTATTATTATTACAACAATAACAATAATAATAATCATCATTATGCTAAGGGATTCATCTCCATACTGGCTCCTATTTGAACACGTCCAAGAGTTCAATATACTGTTCTGAAAGTCATGAGCGAACAGTATGTAAAATATTAGCGCTTTGATACACTAGTTGATGGGCAGTATACACCGCAAAGTTTGGTATTAATTGTCCCTAAAATTGTTTAAAAATAATGATCAATTCATTGGTTTGGTTCTATACTTACAACATTCTATTATAATTGATGCGTTCCTGTGTTGAGAGGATCTCGTTTTTTTGGCAGACATTACTAATACAATGGACTGTGAGAAAGAGCAGACTGCGCTGCATGATGGGTTTTCTGGACAACCTGTGATAGAAGACACCACCTGGGGTATCTGCGAAACAGAGAATGATTTTGCGTACGGTGACGTCGAGCATAGGTTGGATCTGCTGCAAGCCCAGCTCAATAGGTAATGTATAATACCTCACTCTTTCCTGGCCTCTTGCAATTTGGAGGTTAGTCAAGTAAAGTATCAGGCCAAGGAACACTGTGCAGCGCTTCATTATTGCTATCAATCTTAGGAGCAAACACAACAGGCACAGCATTGAAATATTTGTTTTCTCAGTACAGACGTTTTGAGACAGAATCACGCCTGAATAGGGAAGTTAGCAAAGTGGATACTGGAAAGGATTCATCAGCAATAACTAGATGGATTTGCTTGATATTTAACTACCAGCTGGCTTTGAGAATGGTGAGATAATCATGAAGCTGAAAACATTCCGCATGGTTTGATTTATGAACTTTCATTATAGTGGCAATTATTGGCGGGATGTTGACTTTTTTATTTTCACTACTCGAGAGGGGGCTACAGAAACTATTTTTGCAGAAGTTGCTGTAAACAGAAGTGTGTATTGGAAGTGACTGAGATCTGACTACAGAAATGAGGATGTGAAAGGCAGTAGGAACAGTGCCAGACACAAAGGGCCTTATTCTCAAACTGCACTTTGAAGTACTTTTTGTACAACAAAATGTAAGTTTTGCCTATGCAATTGTTGTGGTATTCTGTTTCAGGCACATTGTATGGGTCATGGAACGTGGGGTTGGAACGGAGAATTGAGAATGTTCTACTCACCAGAGAAAGTGGCTTGTGGTTGCTCCAGCAGTTACCACCAGTTCTCGACGGATGAGTGCCTATAATAAAGACCTTTGTATTATTTACTACAACCTTATACTGGCAACGAGCAAGGGACATCCAAGGACAGAATCTGTATGGAACGGAGGCAGGCAGCTCAATGTTGAGAACATGGAACAGATCAGCGAGGAACTCACAAAACTCCATTAAGTGTTCCAGAGTTGTGGAAGAGTACGGACTAAGAAGCAATAATGAAAACCAGGCATTGTGATGAGGCCGGCGCTAGGTCCAGAATATTTGGCTGTGCGCTGGTGACTGGTGGCATAGCTAGATAGCAAGAAAACAAGGGCAATTGCCAGGCAAGACAAGGGAGCGCATGAGGTGCTGAATCCTCATCGGGTGTTACATGTTAGCTTCCTGGAAACCATAGTGATCGGGTGAATGACTGGATAAACCCGATTTCCTGTGGAAAGCACCCAAGTAGGCATAAGAGAGGCCATTTTGTAAGGCTCCCATTGATTGTCAGTATCTGAATGGTATAGACTAAACATTGCCCCTGCTTGACACAATGTATGACACATTAGCCCGTGCGCACAAGTCCGGAAAAGGAAAATATTCTACTGTGGTCTAGACCCTAATCGCAAGTGAGAGAATGTCAGAGTTCTTGGCAGCTTGAAGTCAGGAGGCATGGTCACATGGGGAGGAGCGAGGTCAGGGAAAGCGGAGGCAACACAGTGAAGTGGAAGCTGTGATTGGGAAGTGCCTAAACTGTTGCGGTGACAGCACACCAAGGAGCATATTGTGCCTTACCAGTCACAGTGATAGGCACACCATATTGATTTTGTTCCTGTGGGGTATCTAGTTTTTTTGTGTGTGTACATAAATATAGAGGAAAAACAAAGTGAGTTTAATGGCAAAGTATTGAAGGTGGACAAAAGCAGTGCAGTCCATGGTGTCACAGCGGTGATAGGTGAGGTAGAGAAAATTAAATTAATTGTAGATGAAAAGAAAATGGAAGAACAATGCAGAATGTAATATCACCACCCTTCTTCCTAAGTAGCCAAGGGGAACCAATGGTAAGATGGAGCAAATGGAAAAAAAATGTTTGGACACTATGCAAAAGTAGGTGGTACCATGTTAAGCGCAGAACGGAAATGTGCTTTCATTTTCTTGGTGGGGAAGGTCAAGAGGTATTGGATAATTTGTCAGAGCTAAGTAATTAAGAGCAAGCAGATCTTAGTGAATATGAGATTTGTATTTTTAAAATGAATAAGCAATATTTGCTGTGCATTAGCATTCTTGAGAGGTATCGTTGTGGTCTCAGAGGGAAGTGAAATGACAATAGAAGAATTTGTATCTGCTCTCAGGAAATTGGCTTCTTGGAGGTCCAGAGTGGAGAGGATAAGAGATCAACTGGTATTACGATGCAGAATCAACAAAATCAGAGATGAACTTTGGTTCAAGGACAAACCACCAATAGAGGAAGCGATACTTGCGGTATAAAAGGTAGAACACATGTTGAAATGTGTAGTGGAACTAAAGGTTGAAAAGGGCAAGGTAACGGAAACAGGACAATAAGAGAAAGTAGATGAAATTCTATGAAGTGAAAAAAATAGGAGCAAAAGAAGATAGAATTGGAAGAATGAAATTTATAGGGGAATGTTAGCATTAGGGCAGGAATGGTCATAGAATCTCATGCAAGAAGTTATCCAGCGACAAATGTAATATGCCACAGCTGTGGGAAAAGAGGTCACTAAAGTAAATGTTGTGATCCAAATTCAAGAAGGATACAAGTAGGGAGTTAAAAGGCAACACACAACAAGCAGTGTTTCAGGTTGGGGAAGATGCTCAGAGGGACCATTCATGTGTTGTGGTAAAAATTGATGGAGTCAAGCTAAATATGAAGTTCGATTCATGTTCACAATTGACTACTATTACAAACAGTACATACAAGCACTGGTTTAAAAACAAAAATAAGTTGCCCGGTATGGATATAAGACCAGGTGGATATGGGGGATAACCAATTAGTATTTGTGGCTATTTTAATTCATGCATAGAGCTGAGTGATAGATATGTACTAGGGAAAATGTATGTATCCAAGCATGGTTATCATCTATTTGGGTGTTCACATCAGCACCTTCTTGGGGTGACATGCAACCCCAATCCAGAGCCACAGATACAGGAGATAGAAGAAAAATCGCTGGATTTTGTGGCAGAGTTTGCACACCTATATAAGGAAGATCTAGGATCTTTAAAAGGATATAAACATCAAATAAGAATTAAAAGGAGGCAGCATCATCAGTAGCGAAAGTAAGGCATATTACTGTAGCTATACAAGAGATGGTTGAACAGGAACTTAAAAATCTGGTTGATCTAGAAATCAGAACAATGTTATCTTCGTGCACTCCGATTGATTATGATCGTTTCAAGATATTCGCGTTGGCGCTATCCTTGTCACACTGAGTCTACAGTGCCTTAAAGTTAATGGTATCGAGTGTGGTTAGACAAACCACGAAGAATGCTCTCCTTTTTGAATGAAACTACTAGGTTTCTTCACTCGCTTATTTGTATGTATTATCACTTTTCATACCAGTCCTCTAAATGATCACATAACTACTGTCCAGTTCATCATTTCATAGTTATGTTTAATTATTCAGTTTTTAGTGATTTTTAAACATTTTCACTTCATGAGAGAAAGTTCATTGTATTCATGAAAATTCACTGTTTTATATTATGCCCAATGCATTTCGGGTTAAAGGAACATAACCCTTCGTCAGGGGCCTGTTGAAACAATAATAATGAGAAAACATTCAGGACCTTAGCATTCAGTCACTGGTCTTTGATTACAACTGAACCTGATCTACAGAGTCTATATAGCGAACATGTAACATTCGCCTTTAGAAGATCAAAAAATATGAAAGAAATGCTCTCTGTCAGAAACACCACAGAACCAGAATACAAAGGAATGGCAAAATGTTTTAATTGCATACACTGCAATTAAAACAGCAGCCAGTTTACAAGCTTATAAGCCCGGATAGGAAACTTTCATAGTAACGAATGCAAGCTCCAAGGGACTGCTGGGCCTACGTACATACCCTTATCACCACCACAACATCACTTTTACCGATGTTGTGGTGGCGATAGGGGCTGCGCCTAATGAACCAGGCAGCGTTAAGCCACTTAACGTGGCTCAATGCTGCCTTGTACATAAAGCCCCCTTTCACGCTATGGTTAGCCTGAAAGAGGTGTGCAGTGGGTGTTGCACCGAACCCCGACCATCACTGCATCCATTTCATCTTCAGGACGCCCACCATGCACCACCGAGAGAAGGCCCTGGCCTGGACCACATCCTTCCTCTCCGGCAGAACCCAGAGCGTCCGCCTCCCCCTTTCCGCTCCAATTCCACTGAGATCATCTGCGGCGTACCCCAGGGCTCATCCCTCATCCTGACGCTGTTCAACATCTACATGGCACTTCTCGCCCACGTCGTCCAAAAGCACGACCTCAACATCATCTCCTACGCCGATGACACCCAACTTATCCTTTCCTCACCAAAGACCCTCACACCCCCATAACCAACCTCCATGAAGGAATGAAGTACGTCACCGAATGGCTGAGGAACAGCCGACTGAAGCTGAACTCGGACAAGACAGAGGTCCTCATCCTCGGGTCCACATCTTCAGCCTGGGACGACTCCTGGTGCCTGACCACACTGAAAACAGCCCTGACACCTACCGACTATGCACGCAACCTAGGGGTCATCCTCGACTCCACCCTCTCCATGACTAAGCAGGTCAACGCCGTCTCCTCCTCCTGCTTCAACACCCTCCCCATGCTCCGCATGATCTACAAGTGGATCCCCACTGTAACAAGAAGAACTGTCACCCAGGCCCTTGTCACCAGCAGGTTGGACTACAGAAACTCCCTCTACGCAGGTGCTTCGGCCAAACTCCTGAGATGGCTCCAACGCATCCAGAACGCCTCTGTACGTCTGATCCTCTGCATACCCCGCTGCAGCCACATCACCCCCACCTGAGAGACCTGCACTGGCTCCCCATCAACAAGAGGATAACCTTCAAGCTCCTCATCCATGCACACAAAGCACTCCAGAACACCGGACCAGCATACCTCAACAAACGACTCAGCTTCTACAACCCCACCCGCCAGCTCCTCTCCGCCGGCCTCACCCACGCTGCAGTCCCCCGCATCCAAAAAACTACAGCGGGTGGCAGATCCTTCTCCCACTTCACCGCCAAGACCTGGAACACCCTCCCCACCCACCTGCGACAGACCCAAGATCTGCTGGCTTTCAGAAGACTCCGCGAGACCTGGCTCTTCGAGAAGTAGCAGCACCTCTCACCTCCCCCAGCACCTTGAGACCCTCACGGATACGTATTGCGCTTCACAAGTCGAAATGATTGAATGCTGCACCACGTTCTTGTAAATATGGTGCAGCCTTGTGTTTACGTCGCACTCTGCCACTTCCTTGTACATATCTCCCTGGGTGCGCTTTTGAAACAGCAGAAGAATGGAAGAGAATGGATGATCACATTTATTTATATTATTTATTAATTCATGTGCATCAAGATGCTTTCGGGGGCTGAATTACATTTTTCAGTAATAGAGAATCTCTGGCCATTTACTGGGCATCAATTATGTTTTGAAATGTTCTATGGGGCACAAGGTTAGTAGCCTTTACGGATCATAAGCCATTGGAAGGGTTTGATTCCAAATCGTCACACATACGACACTGGGTGACTGCATTGCAGGAATTTGAATTTCATGTGGAACATCTACCTGGTGTCAATAATGTATAAGCAGATTGTTTATCAAGACTTGTGTCCATACATGGACAAGATGAGCAGATTGAGAAAGAAATGGATCACAGCATGAATATTTGTGAGGTTACTCCAAGGGTATTGACTAAGGGAAAGTGGAGAGAAGAGCTAGAAAAGGGTAGCAAGTTGATGGAGATAATGCAGGCAATTTGAGTGGGAAATGAAAAAGTTTAGCAAAACCTTTGGTCTCCATTAAAGATGACTTGACGCTGGATAGAGGTTTGCTGTTGAGAGGATCAAGAGGATTTCCCCGGGGACCTTTAGGAAAAGCTTTGTTTCGGAGGAACATCAAGGTCATTCAGGGATTGTGAAAACAAACGAGTGTTTGAGGGAAAACCTTTTTGTGGCTAGGTTTGGAGCTAAGTGTTGAGCAAGAGGTAAGAAACTGCATGGACTGTAGGTACAGTGACAAAGTACTAATTTTGCACCAAATGTCATTTTTGTGCCACGGTTTACGAACTTGTCCATGGCAGGCACTGGCTATTGATATAGTGGGTCCATTGAGAGGGGAACAAACTACACCTAACCTTATTGTATTGATGGATCTTTACTCAAGGTGAGTGGTCATTGGAGTACGTGAAGTAACTTCTAGTGTAGTAATTCGATTTTTAAAGGAAATATTCAAAAGGGAGAGTTATCCAGTGTCTCTTGTATCTGACAATGGTCCTCAATTTGTTTAAAAAACCATGGAAAAGTTTTTAAAAAGTAGTGTGATAAGGCATAGGAAATACTCAATTTATCATCCCGGGACAAATGGAGCTTTGGAGAAATTCAACAAAGTTATCAAAGAAAACATTCAGTTGTCTAGGGTAAATAGTCTTGAATAGAAAGAGCATCACTGCTCATTGAATGACACCACAAACATTTACTGGTGAAGTCACCCTCTGAGTTGTTTAAAGGCAGGGCTGCCAACACCATTCTGTGTTCAGGCGGGATGGACTGGAACAAAGGGATAAAGAGTAATGACGTTGGTGAGTGGAGGTTGTGAGAACTGAGATTACAATAGAAAATAAAGGAATATTTAACCACATTACATTAGACCTAGTTGCAAATTGAGGCGATTGAAGGTAAATTAATTTGAGGAGAATTACATTATTCCATGGTCAAGCGCCACAATCGAAGATCAAGGTCTCTCTGCCCAAAGTCAGCATATTAACAAATAGATCAGATGTACAAGGACAATGGATCTCTCTTCTTGCAGGATAATCTTAATGGTATTTTTGTAACACTGTGTGCATTAAGTCCTATTGCAGGGTTGGTAGGCACCTCCATGGTGGTAAACTGCAAAGGAGACCCTGAACTGAGGAGCCCTAATCACCTAAAGAATCAACAAGGTTTCAAGGTGTACTATATGGCTATTTTAATGACAGCAAATCTTAGCAAGTACTAGTTAGTCTTTCAATAATGTAATTCTGTTTTAGTAAATCCAGGATTACCAAAGAAAGAAAACAATTCAGGGTCAATGAAATATGCAACAAGAACAGAAATGTATATTTCTAAACATATAATGGTATAATGATTGTTAGAAATGGGTGTCTCTAGTTGGCAGGTTTGTACCCTGTCCAAGTAGGGGCCCTTCCTTCTAGTCAGGATAAGGGAGTTACACTTCTAAAATAACCCCTACTCACCCCCTTGGTAGCTTGGTATGAACTGTCAGGCTTATTTCAGAGGCAATGTGTAAACCGTTTGCACATAACACACAGTAATACAGTGAAAACACTACAAAATGACACCTCAACAGTGTTTGAAAAATAGCCAGTATTTATCTGTGTAAAGACCAAAATGATAAAAATCCAACATAAAATTTTGCCACAATAAGCTTAAAATACTTATCCTTAATGTCGACAGCTCCATCCAGGGCTATCAAGGTTTTGTGAACAACATAATCAACAGTTCAGGCTGAACAGCTACGGTGTCGGGAAGACCCTTCAAACAGTACCTTTGAAATGCAGGACGCTGTGGACCTTGCGATAAGCTCCAAAGAGGCTGCAGCACTGGCATCATCAGCCATCAGTTCAGGAGGTCGGTGCAGGAGTCGTCATGCCCTTGAAGTCACATGCAGGGCAGATCGGACTCCTGCCCTAGACAGAATCAGCAGGCCAACACAGCAAGGAACACAGCAATGAGGATGTCCCTCCTGACAGCTTCTCCAGTTCTTCTTCTTAGCTGTTTTCTTAGTCCAAAACTAGAACCAGTTCTGTCCTCCCTGGCCCAGCCACAGTACATGGTGGAGACAGCATTGTGAAAGGCAGACACAGCCCTATTCAGGTTTCAGTGACAACTCCTCCCACCACTCTAGCTCAAGAAGGCACATCAGAATAGGCAGGGCACACCTTAGCTCCTTTTGTGTTAGTGTGAAGGCACAAAACAGCTCCTGTCAGTCTAAACCAGACATGGATTTCACAAGCAGGTTAAGCAAGAAAATGCCCACTTTTTAAAAGTGGCATTTTCAATTAAAAACCATGTGTACTAAAAGGTCAGTTTTAAATTGTGAGTTCAGACATCCTTAAACTCCAACTTCCCAATGGAAATCTGCACAGGAAAGGGGGTTCCCCATGTTCACCTATGGAAGAGATAGCCTTTCATTAGTGAAAAATTAAATGCACAGTATTTTACTACCAGGACATGTAAAAACATACCACTCTATGTCCTACCATTTTAAGTATGCCTTTTAAGTATACTGCACCCTGCCCATGGGGCTACCTTGAACCTATCTTGGGGGTGACTTACATGTAATAAAAGGGAAGGGTGAGGTCTGGCACGTAGGTGCACTTGCCAGGTCAACACTGCAGTTTAGAAATGCTTGTTGTAAATATTTTTGTCCACCCTAAGCGTGGAAGGGTATTCTCAGATGTGAGACCCTTGCTCATTGCACCAGCAGGATTCAAGCAAACCGGGCCGAAGACGGCTGTAATGTCAGAAACCGGTCCCCGGGAGCTTGTTTCCTTCCCAGTGTAAGAATTGGCTTTTGTAGTTTGGTTTGCCCTGTTCCCATCATGCACTGGGACAGGAACAGACTAATTTGCATACAGCCAGGTTCTGAAACTGGGATGGTGCAGTGAGCTAAAAAACGGTGTTGGATCTAGCCCTGATCTCTTGACTGGGTGAGAGCTTTCTGCCTAATTCAGAGACTCTGTCCCTCACCACCCCTTGTTGTAAATATTTTTGTCCACCCTAAGCGTGGAAGGGTATTCTCAGATGTGAGACCCTTGCTCATTGCACCATCAGGATTCAAGCAAACCGGGCCGAAGACGGCTGTAATGCCAGAAACCGGTCCCCGGGAGCTTGTTTCCTTCCCAGTGTAAGAATTGGCTTTTGTAGTTTGGTTTGCCCTGTTCCCATCATGCACTGGGACAGGAACAGACTAATTTGCATACAGCCAGGTTCTGAAACTGGGATGGTGCAGTGAGCTAAAAAACGGTGTTGGATCTAGCCCTGATCTCTTGACTGGGTGAGAGCTTTCTGCTTAATTCAGAGACTCTGTCCCTCACCACCCCTTGTTGTAAATATTTTTGTCCACCCTAAGCGTGGAAGGGTATTCTCAGATGTGAGACCCTTGCTCATTGCACCATCAGGATTCAAGCAAACCGGGCCGAAGACGGCTGTAATGCCAGAAACCGGTCCCCGGGAGCTTGTTTCCTTCCCAGTGTAAGAATTGGCTTTTGTAGTTTGGTTTGCCCTGTTCCCATCATGCACTGGGACAGGAACAGACTAATTTGCATACAGCCAGGTTCTGAAACTGGGATGGTGCAGTGAGCTAAAAAACGGTGTTGGATCTAGCCCTGATCTCTTGACTGGGTGAGAGCTTTCTGCTTAATTCAGAGACTCTGTCCCTCACCACCCCTTGTTGTAAATATTTTTGTCCACCCTAAGCGTGGAAGGGTATTCTCAGATGTGAGACCCTTGCTCATTGCACCATCAGGATTCAAGCAAACCGGGCCGAAGACGGCTGTAATGCCAGAAACCGGTCCCCGGGAGCTTGTTTCCTTCCCAGTGTAAGAATTGGCTTTTGTAGTTTGGTTTGCCCTGTTCCCATCATGCACTGGGACAGGAACAGACTAATTTGCATACAGCCAGGTTCTGAAACTGGGATGGTGCAGTGAGCTAAAAAACGGTGTTGGATCTAGCCCTGATCTCTTGACTGGGTGAGAGCTTTCTGCTTAATTCAGAGACTCTGTCCCTCACCACCCCTTGTTGTAAATATTTTTGTCCACCCTAAGCGTGGAAGGGTATTCTCAGATGTGAGACCCTTGCTCATTGCACCATCAGGATTCAAGCAAACCGGGCCGAAGACGGCTGTAATGCCAGAAACCGGTCCCCGGGAGCTTGTTTCCTTCCCAGTGTAAGAATTGGCTTTTGTAGTTTGGTTTGCCCTGTTCCCATCATGCACTGGGACAGGAACAGACTAATTTGCATACAGCCAGGTTCTGAAACTGGGATGGTGCAGTGAGCTAAAAAACGGTGTTGGATCTAGCCCTGATCTCTTGACTGGGTGAGAGCTTTCTGCTTAATTCAGAGACTCTGTCCCTCACCACCCCTTGTTGTAAATATTTTTGTCCACCCTAAGCGTGGAAGGGTATTCTCAGATGTGAGACCCTTGCTCATTGCACCATCAGGATTCAAGCAAACCGGGCCGAAGACGGCTGTAATGCCAGAAACCGGTCCCCGGGAGCTTGTTTCCTTCCCAGTGTAAGAATTGTCTTTTGTAGTTTGGTTTGCCCTGTTCCCATCATGCACTGGGACAGGAACAGACTAATTTGCATACAGCCAGGTTCTGAAACTGGGATGGTGCAGTGAGCTAAAAAACGGTGTTGGATCTAGCCCTGATCTCTTGACTGGGTGAGAGCTTTCTGCTTAATTCAGAGACTCTGTCCCTCACCACCCCTTGTTGTAAATATTTTTGTCCACCCTAAGCGTGGAAGGGTATTCTCAGATGTGAGACCCTTGCTCATTGCACCATCAGGATTCAAGCAAACCAGGCCGAAGACGGCTGTAATGCCAGAAACCGGTCCCCGGGAGCTTGTTTCCTTCCCAGTGTAAGAATTGTCTTTTGTAGTTTGGTTTGCCCTGTTCCCATCATGCACTGGGACAGGAACAGACTAATTTGCATACAGCCAGGTTCTGAAACTGGGATGGTGCAGTGAGCTAAAAAACGGTGTTGGATCTAGCCCTGATCTCTTGACTGGGTGAGAGCTTTCTGCTTAATTCAGAGACTCTGTCCCTCACCACCCCTTGTTGTAAATATTTTTGTCCACCCTAAGCGTGGAAGGGTATTCTCAGATGTGAGACCCTTGCTCATTGCACCATCAGGATTCAAGCAAACCGGGCCGAAGACGGCTGTAATGCCAGAAACCGGTCCCCGGGAGCTTGTTTCCTTCCCAGTGTAAGAATTGGCTTTTGTAGTTTGGTTTGCCCTGTTCCCATCATGCACTGGGACAGGAACAGACTAATTTGCATACAGCCAGGTTCTGAAACTGGGATGGTGCAGTGAGCTAAAAAACGGTGTTGGATCTAGCCCTGATCTCTTGACTGGGTGAGAGCTTTCTGCTTAATTCAGAGACTCTGTCCCTCACCACCCCTTGTTGTAAACACTTTCTAAAAGTGGCATTTTCAATTAAAAACCATGTGTACTAAAAGGTCAGTTTTAAATTGTGAGTTCAGACATCCTTAAACTCCAACTTCCCAATGGAAATCTGCACAGGAAAGGGGGTTCCCCATGTTCACCTATGGAAGAGATAGCCTTTCATTAGTGAAAAATTAAATGCACAGTATTTTACTACCAGGACATGTAAAAACATACCACTCTATGTCCTACCATTTTAAGTATGCCTTTTAAGTATACTGCACCCTGCCCATGGGGCTACCTTGAACCTATCTTGGGGGTGACTTACATGTAATAAAAGGGAAGGGTGAGGTCTGGCACGTAGGTGCACTTGCCAGGTCAACACTGCAGTTTAGAAATGCTTGCCCAGACACTGCAGTAGCAGGTCTGAGACACATTTGAAAGGCTACTTGTGTGAGTGGTACAATCACTGCTGCAGGTCCACTAGTAGCATTTGATTTACAAGCCCAGGGCACACTTGCGCCCAATACTAGGGACTTACTAGTTAATCAAATAAGCCAAACATTGAAATACCAATCAATGATACAATTTACAGAGGGGGCACTTGCACTTTAGCACTGAACAGCTGTGGTGAAATGCGCAGAGACAACAAACCAGCAAAAACAAAGTTCAGCATACCATCAAAACAAGAGGTCATAAAGCAAAAAGACAGTGTAAGCACGCCAAAAGGTGCCAGGTCTAACAATGTTTTACAAAAATGATGGCTAACATTGCTTGGAAATGTTACTATGTGCCACACCTCTGACACCTCATTCCTTTCTTATCATCTCTATTCCTGGAGTTAACCATGCCTATGTCTTTGGTATTTGAGCTTGAGTAAATGGATAATTGATGAAATATGCCTCCCTTGTGGAGCATTTAGGGGCATATTATCAAGGGGGTTTATCTCTGCTTTTTTGGCTTTAAAAGCCAAGAAAGCGGAGATAAAATTATCTCCCTATTACCAAGCTGTCGCTAACACCAGTTAGTGACAGCTAATAGGAGATAGCGACCATCTTGGGCCCCGCTTTGCATGTCAGTGATATTTATCACTAATGACATGCAAAGTGGGCGTGCCAAGATGTTAGCTACTGGAAACAGTCCCTAACATCGCTATCTCCTATTACCAACTTTTGGAGATATTCGCGCTAAGCGCGAATATCTCCAAAAGCTAACACCTGCCCTGAGCAGTTCTTAGCCATGTTATCCAATGGGAGGTGGATAACATGGCTAAGAGCATTTGCTCGATAATGCATGAATATCGCTGACTTTTCAGCGATATTCATGCATTGCGGCCGTTTTTTATCGCATTTGCGATAAACCTTGCTAATAGCAAGGTTTATCTGCGATAAAAATCGCCGATGTGCGGCGATAATTTTTGTCTCTAAACAAGTTAGAGACAAAAATTATCGCTAGTTGTTGGTAATATGCCCCTTAGAATCTTAACAAGCAACGTCTGAGGTGTTATGTTTCCAGAAGTATTCAATAATTGTATGTATTTGTATATCTCTTTTCCAAAGCAAGCATACATCCTAGGGAAATTCTTTTCGCTAATGACCGCATAGCCTTCATGTAACTGTTGTTGTCCTAAGAAAGCTCAATATTCAATATTACTATGAGAAAATGCACATTTTCAGCTTTTTATACTAAACTGGAAGAGATAGGGAGTCAAGTACAGCTTTATAAGATGACAGGTCTTGTATCTTGAGGATGAAGCTGAGAGAGGTCGCCATCTCTTCCCCATTATGCAGAAGCACAATGTCTAAAAAAAGCACTTGGCTCGCCAGCCTTTGAGCTCATCAGTCATAACAATAGTATCTTAAGAGTCTATGTTTGAGGAATCCCATGGGTTTATTGAGGGGTTAGATAGGGTAGAACATTCCTCAACGTTTTCCTTGTAAAAATAAAATTCCAAAGAAAGGGATGGGAGGTGTGGGGCATGCGAGCAAGAACAATAACATTTTAACTCAAGGTTGCTTGCCTCTTGAACAGATTTGGAGCACACTCTGTTTCCACCATCATCACCCTAACTTTCTTAGGGTTCAGTTTCAGCCACTGATCTTCCTTCCCATCAGTGATCTTCCCAAGCACATTTGAAACCTTTCAGGTAAAAATAGGAATGGCAATTTCTTTAGTCACATCCCCAAGAAGTGACATGAATTGTGGGAGTACAACACACCCACTCCAATGACCTGAAACTGGTTCAGTAAGTTGGTGTTAAATGCCATGAAGAGACATTGATATGTCATCCAACACTGTCACAGGTATTGTTTCAATGCTTCTGTTAGAACACAAAACCCACCTAGTAAGCATCCACAATGTCACTTTCATTCAGATTGGATATGAGTCAGCTTGCCATATGAGCTTCGAAATTTCTATTGCTGTTGTAACATCATCTTTGTAAATTGGCCAGCATTGTTATGCTTTTTATTGGCTGTTTTAGAGTTGTGTTCACTGATTCATACTTAAATATTTCCAACAATGCATTCTAGAATTTTCACTATCTCAGGTGCAATCCGTTTGCTTATTTGTTGGACCATAAGCACAGTTCAGAAGTCATGTGGACATCCAGATCTTGGAACACGAAGTGTATAATCATGGTTGGATTCAGCAAATCTGTCAAACGTGAACTGTTAGAAATTGGGTCTCTTGTTGGCAGAAGTATGCACCCTGTCCAAGCAGGGACCACATTCCTAGGCAGGGTTAGTCACAACACAATTCTAAATTATCCTGTTCTCATCCTCTGGTAGTTTGGTACAAAGCAGGCATACTTAACTTAGAAGGCAATGTGTAAAGTATTTGTGCAATAACTCATACAGTAACACAGTGAAAACACCACACAAAAAATCCATAATGTTTAGAATAACAGAGAATATTTATCTGAGTAACTTAAGACCAAAATGACAAAATCCCAATGTGTAGAAGAAATAAATGCACTAAAGCGCTTGAAGCAAGTAGCGCTAAAAAGATCTCTTTAGGTCACGCTGGAAAGTTTAGGTCAACCACAATGCAGTGCCAGCTAGCTGCAGGACTCACCCAGGCTCTGGTGAACAAAGTGCCATTCCTGGTCGCAACCAGTGAGATGCATTGATTTTCTTCAAGCAGTGAAGGTGATACATCAGTTCCAAAGATGGGTGCCGGAGTCAAGAGGTATTGAGCGATGCGCCGGTTTCTGCCACGCAGTCTAGGGGATGTGTCTATCTCACCAAGCTGCGGAGGCAGCAATACACTGTCCGATGCATTGATTTCTGGAGGTAAAGCACTGGTTCTGATGCGAAGTGCTGATTTTACTCCAGCAGCTGGGTCAATGCATTGGTTCTGCTACAGGTAGACCGAAGATGCATCAAAATCCATGTTGCAAGTAACTGGGCCACTTTCAGTGAGTCAGGCACAGAAGCGGGGGTATAAACTTTAATTTCCCTGAGTATCAAGCAACAGGAGGCAAGCCAAGAAGCCCTTAGAGATCACTTGGAAGAAGGGAGATTCCAGCTCTCCTTCAGCAGAATCAGAGAGTATGAGGTGGCAACAAGCAGAAAAGCAGGCCTTCAAGATCAGCAGTGTAGTTGAGTCCTTTGTGCAGCACAGCAGTTCTTCTGACAGAGTTCAGATGTAGAAACAGAAGTTTCTAATGTGTGTGGGTCAGGGACCCAGTATTTATACCCAAATGTGCCTTTGAAGTGGAGGGGACTTCAAAGGCTGGCCTCTGATGTTCACACAATCCCTTTCAACCCAGTCCTGTTTGCCAGGCTGTAAATGTATGTATAGGCATTTATATAGCGCACTACTTACCCGTAGGGTCCCAAGGCGCTTCGACCGCTGCGAAACCCTTCCTGGCTTCCCTGAGAGATGGTCCCTTAATGGGTATCTCCAGGGTGAGACCAGGCATCCCCGGCAGTCTGGTGGGGCCGTTAGTGAAGATGAGGCAAGCTAATGCCCAGAGTTGCCGAGTGTGATCGGTGATCAGAGTGGGCACCAAGGCGAGAGAATTATCGAGTCCGCTGACCCTGGTCCAGAAACCTGCCGCGCCGGGAATCGAACCCTGGTCCCGGGCCGTCCTCTGCTCTCGGGTCTGCCGCCTCTAACCAGTGAGCCACACTACTGGCTAGCCTTGGGGGTAAATCAGTGCTTTGTGTGTGAACAGGACAATACCTATTGAAGTGTAAGTGTCAGGCAATATACAAAATGTATCTGTCACGCAACCCAGATATGTATTAGACACATGCTGTAAAGCACAAAAGAGCTAAGAGCAGAGAAATGTCCACTTTCTGAAAGTGGCATTTCTAAAACAGTAGTGTTTAATTCAACTTCTCCAGTAAAGAGAATATATCAAGACCATTCTAAACATATAAAATATGAAAAAGCTGCCTCTCTGATCAGGAATTACAGTTTAAAAGTGTATTAAGAAGTCCCAATGCTAGCCTATGAGAGGAGTAGCCTACAAAGTTGTATACAATGAAATAGGCTGTTTGTCACTACCAGGACATGTACAAAATAAAAGTACATGTTCTACCTTTTACGTACCTAGCACCCTTCCCTTTTGGTTACCAAGGGTGTTCTTAGGGGTGATTTATTTGTAATAAAAGCGGAGCTTAAGGCTTGGCAAATAGTTTTAAATGCCAAGTCGAAGTCGCAGTAATCTGCACACACAGGCCCTGCAATGGCAGTCCTGAGACAGGTTTGAAAGTCTACTTGTGTGGGTGGCACAATCAGTCTTGCAGGCCCAGTAGCAGCATTTAATTTACAGGTCCTGGGTATTTGGTATACAACTTGACAAGTGACTTACAAGTACATTAACTGTACCAAACATGCCTAAGTCAATCATAACAAGTTTAATGGAGAGTGAACATGTACTTTAGCACTGGTTAGCAGTGGTAAAGTGCTCAGAAAACTAAAAACAGCAAAAATAGCTACAGACAAATGGAGGGAGGGAGGCAGGCAAAACGTTGGTAGAGGACTACCCGAAGGCTGTCAGGTCCTACATGGACCAATATGACAATTGCACTTTTTGGGGATCCTGTCCAACAAAAAAGGAGCTATTACCAATGTGCATCATAATATATGCGACCTTGTGGTCAAAATGTTACCTAGATGGTTATAGATTGCAAACTGACATATTGGGTTCCAGAGGGTAAGCTAAATAATTGATAATAAAGAAGATTTAGGCTCACAAGTACATCCCAAAAATATATTTGTCCAGTTGTGGTCATTATCCTTGTTTTGTTTCTTCAATGTGGTTCTGCAGATACTTATGGAAGGTACTGTGTGTTCCACTGGAGCACACTGTAAATAATGTGGGTTTCAAATAGGCTGTTTTTTTCTGAGAACCACAGCACAGGTTTCACGTTTGTGATCTTTTCATTGCCTTTTCCAGTAAGTACCTTGTCCAGTCCAGAAGTAAATCATGATGAGAACTCAGCACAGGAAATTACACAGTATACCTTAAAGTACCTCAAATATGTAGATAGAAGCAAACTTTAAAAAAGAGTTGATATTTACTTTTGACTGAATTCTCAATACAAAGTTGGTGCTTGACTTGTGATATCTCAAAGAGCTAATTGTATAGATGGATTGAAAAGAATCCCCAAGTGGTCAGACCACACTAAGTGTTCCTAAACCAGTGTCTACGCCAAACCTACTCTTCCCAAAATCTATGCAGTCATTCTGGCATCATGCATTGGTCCCTCCACAAGATGGTACTGACCAAGAGAACTCATGTACACTATAAAATCCTTAGTGAGTATGGCACTGTGACCTCCACATGTAATAATCATATTTCACCACTACCTGATTGTTTGTGAGATGTATGGTAGATGTACAATCTTAAAAGAGATCAATGGTGTAATTTTACTTTTTACAGACAAATTAGATGTGGGCACCATCAGTTCATGTGTGTAAATGCACATAAAGAGACACAAACATTGTTCTAAAACCCAAGGGAATAGCTCTCCTCTATATGATATGCAATCCTATGTGACTGCTCACCTTATGGCTTATGGACTGGCTTCTGGATCCAGGTGCCCCCTATAAAACAGGCTTGCCGTAGTTTTAACATGAGTCGTTTGACAGATGTGCATGGTGATCTAGAGCTTTTATTTACTAAACCAAGTGGATGAGAGCACTTCCTTTCCACCATCAATTTGCTACTGCTATGGGGGCATATTTACAAGCTCCTTTAGCTATTGGTGCATCACTTTTAGTGACGTTCCTGTGGCTATATGTGCTTTGTCTTATCTACAAGATAGCGGTAATCCACGTAAGTAAGGCACCCTTTGACGCTGTACTTAGCGTGAAAGGGCAGGGCAATTGGTGTTGTGGTGGGCTTTCCACTGCAACACCCATTGATTTTGATGCTACCCCCTTTTTACAAGGGCATCATAAATAGGAGGCAGCTCCAAAATTAAACAGGCGAAACGAAGAGAAATGCGTTATCCTTGTTTTTGCTGTTTCCATGTGTGCTGTGCTGTGCAGCACATAAAGAAACAGCAACAGGCCATTGATTATTTATGTGCAGGAAGGTGACAAACCAATCTTTTTTTTAAAAGGACATTTTGCATTAGGCAGCACACATAGAAGTAATAAAACACCATTTAAAGATTATTTATGTGCCGGAAGGGACATCTTCCTGCACATAAACAAGACCCCTCAACGCAGACCTCCTGGCTCTATGGTACAAGGCTGCCTGTATTGGCGCTAGGCTCCTAAATTTATCCCCACGCATGGGGAAACACAGGGCTGTACCATATTGTTGTAACGTCACGCTCCGCCCCTTCGTTATACATATGCCCAATAGTGTCTCATAATATGGGGTAGCTGGAAGAGACTCATTCTTCTAACATTTGAGAGTGAAAAACTTACCTTTTTAAATATAGAATAGCACAATAGTTATTTTACAGAACTACAAATGTATTATGGTTCCTCGACTTCTTCATTCATTTTTCAAAGCTATACGTTTTGACTCTGTGAAAGATTATGAAGGGCTGTCAAATTGCCTGAGGCATTTCTGAATAGCAAGAGTCTAAATTTCATTTTATTGAATTGAATTGAATTGAATTGAATTGAAGAGGTTCTTCTATAGCGCATGGCTACTCGGAAGCATCCCAGCGCTTGATATTGAACAGAAGGAGTGGAGAAGGATCTGAGATATAGAGGGCCAGCTCATCTATGTCTTGGGAAATAGTGTTGTTTTTAGTTTTTTTCGAAATGCAAGTAGGCTGGGTTCTTGGCGAAGTGGGAGATTAAGGGCATTCCACAGCCTGGCTGCATTTCGCGAGAAGAGACGATCCCCTGATCGGGCTCTGTTGGTTCTGGGGATCATGAGGAGGTTTTGCTGTTTAGATCGAAGATCCCTAGATGGTATATATGGTTTGACCATATCGTTTAAGATGGGAGGGCCGTTCTCATAGAGAGTTTTGTGAACCAAACAGAGGGTTTTGAAATGGACCCGCTCCTTTATTGGGAGCCAATGCAGGGTCCTCAATGAAGGTGCCGCTGAAGTACGATGGCTGGTACCAGTGAGTAGCCTTGCTGCAGAATTTTGGGCCATCTGAAGTTGTCGAGTGACTGAAGTGGGGGCTCCTAGGTAGAGTGCATTCCCATAGTCCAGCCTAGATAGAATGAGGGACTGGACTATGGTTTTCTTTGCAGTTTCGGGTAACTGGGGGAGGATGTTACGGATTGATTTCATTAGACCAAAGCAAGTAGCCACTGTCTTTCTTGCCTGGATTTTGAAGGACAAATCCGTGTCGAGCCAGAAACTGAGGCTTTTTATCTCGGATTTTGGGGTGGGCCCGGGTCCCATACAAGGAGGCCACATAGAAGAGATGTTAAAAGTGGCCTTCCTTCCGAGCAGCATCAGCTCGGTTTTTCCCCCGTTCAATTTCAGGTGGGACGCAACCATCCACTCTGCAACCGCTCCCAGGCAGCTGCAAAGATTAGTTGGGGGGGAATCCACCTGGTTAAGGGAGACTACTAGCTGGGTATCATCAGCGTAGCTTACCAGCTGGATTCCGAAGGGGGCTACTAACTCTGCTAAAGGTGCCATGTACACATTAAACAGTGTGGGGCTAAGGGAGGAGCCCTGTGCTATACATTTATAAATTGTTTTCTTCTCCCCAAGTCTGTGAAAGCCAGCATTGGTCACATTCATTCTACAGCCAGCAGCAGGTAATTTACATCTGAGATGTATTTCCTTCTTTATTTGTTTGGTTTTCTAGGACAAGACCCACATCACATAGACTTATGAGAGTGCTGGGCATTCAACTAAACAAACAGAAAAAGCACACACATATTTATCTAAAGGTATAGACCACATAGTACCATTTGGCATTGTGGCGTGAGGGGATATAGGGAGGAAGGGGATTAACCAGGCGTAGATCAATAAGAATTCATAGGTGCTCAGGTGAGACTAATGAGCGTACAGCTAGTGGTGGCAGGGGTATACTCAGATGTGAGTCCCTTGTTCACTGCACCATCAGGATTCAAGCAAGCCGGGCCGAAGATGGCTGAAATGCCCGAAACCGGTCCCCGGAAGCTTGTTTCCTTCCCAGTATAAGAATTGGGTTGGTAGTTTGGTCTGCCCTGTTCCCATGATGCACTGGGCCAGGGACAGACTAATTTGCATATAGCCAGGTTCTGAGCTAGGATGGTGCAGTCAGCTAAAAAATGGTGATGGATCAAGCCCTGATCATTGGACTGGGTAGGAGTGATCTGCTTAATTCAGATACTCTGTCCATCACCACCCCCTTTTCTGAATCGTTTTGTCCACCATAAGCGTGGAAGGGTATACTCAGATGTGAGTCCCTTGCTCACTGCACCATCAGGATTCAAGCAAGCCAGGCCGAAGACGGCTGAAATGCCAGAAACCGGTCCCCGGAAGCTTGTTTCCTTCCCAGTATAAGAATTGGCTTGGTAGTTTGGTCTGCCCTGTTCCCATGATGAACTGGGCCAGGGACAGACTAATTTGCATATAGCCAGGTTCTGAGCTGGGATGGTGCAGTGAGCTAAAAAACGGTGATGGATCAAGCCCTTATCTTTGGACTGGGTAGGAGTGATCTGCTTAATTCAGATACTCTGTCCATCACCATCCCCTTTTCTGAATCGTTTTGTCCACCATAAGCGTGGAAGGGTATACTCAGATGTGAGTCCCTTGCTCACTGCACCATCAGGATTCAAGCAAGCCGGGCCGAAGACGGCTGAAATGCCAGAAACCGGTCCCCGGAAGCTTGTTTCCTTCCCAGTATAAGAATTGGCTTGGTAGTTTGGTCTGCCCTGTTCCCATGATGCACTGGGCCAGGGACAGACTAATTTGCATATGCCAGGTTCTGAGCTGGGATGGTGCAGTGAGCTAAAAAACGGTGATGGATCAAGCCCTGATCTTTGGACTGGGTAGGAGTGATCTGCTTAATTCAGATACTCTGTCCATCACCACCCCCTTTTCTGAATCGTTTTGTCCACCATAAGCGTGGAAGGGTATACTCAGATGTGAGTCCCTTGCTCACTGCACCATCAGGATTCAAGCAAGCCGGGCCGAAGACGGCTGAAATGCCAGAAACCGGTCCCCGGAAGCTTGTTTCCTTCCCAGTATAAGAATTGGCTTGGTAGTTTGGTCTGCCCTGTTCCCATGATGCACTGGGCCAGGGACAGACTAATTTGCATATAGCCAGGTTCTGAGCTGGGATGGTGCAGTCAGCTAAAAAATGGTGATGGATCAAGCCCTGATCATTGGACTGGGTAGGAGTGATCTGCTTAATTCAGATACTCTGTCCATCACCACCCCCTTTTCTGAATCGTTTTGTCCACCATAAGCGTGGAAGGGTATACTCAGATGTGAGTCCCTTGCTCACTGCACCATCAGGATTCAAGCAAGCCAGGCCGAAGACGGCTGAAATGCCAGAAACCGGTCCCCGGAAGCTTGTTTCCTTCCCAGTATAAGAATTGGCTTGGTAGTTTGGTCTGCCCTGTTCCCATGATGAACTGGGCCAGGGACAGACTAATTTGCATATAGCCAGGTTCTGAGCTGGGATGGTGCAGTGAGCTAAAAAACGGTGATGGATCAAGCCCTTATCTTTGGACTGGGTAGGAGTGATCTGCTTAATTCAGATACTCTGTCCATCACCATCCCCTTTTCTGAATCGTTTTGTCCACCATAAGCGTGGAAGGGTATACTCAGATGTGAGTCCCTTGCTCACTGCACCATCAGGATTCAAGCAAGCCGGGCCGAAGACGGCTGAAATGCCAGAAACCGGTCCCCGGAAGCTTGTTTCCTTCCCAGTATAAGAATTGGCTTGGTAGTTTGGTCTGCCCTGTTCCCATGATGCACTGGGCCAGGGACAGACTAATTTGCATATGCCAGGTTCTGAGCTGGGATGGTGCAGTGAGCTAAAAAACGGTGATGGATCAAGCCCTGATCTTTGGACTGGGTAGGAGTGATCTGCTTAATTCAGATACTCTGTCCATCACCACCCCCTTTTCTGAATCGTTTTGTCCACCATAAGCGTGGAAGGGTATACTCAGATGTGAGTCCCTTGCTCACTGCACCATCAGGATTCAAGCAAGCCGGGCCGAAGACGGCTGAAATGCCAGAAACCGGTCCCCGGAAGCTTGTTTCCTTCCCAGTATAAGAATTGGCTTGGTAGTTTGGTCTGCCCTGTTCCCATGATGCACTGGGCCAGGGACAGACTAATTTGCATATAGCCAGGTTCTGAGCTGGGATGGTGCAGTGAGCTAAAAAACGGTGATGGATCAAGCCCTGATCTTTGGACTGGGTAGGAGTGATCTGCTTAATCCAGATACTCTGTCCATCACCACCCCCTTTTCTGAATCGTTTTGTCCACCATAAGCGTGGAAGGGTATACTCAGATGTGAGTCCCTTGCTCACTGCACCATCAGGATTCAAGCAAGCCGGGCCGAAGACGGCTGAAATGCCAGAAACCGGTCCCCGGAAGCTTGTTTCCTTCCCAGTATAAGAATTGGCTTGGTAGTTTGGTCTGCCCTGTTCCCATGATGCACTGGGCCAGGGACAGACTAATTTGCATATAGCCAGGTTCTGAGCTGGGATGGTGTAGTGAGCTAAAAAACGGTGATGGATCAAGCCCTGATCTTTGGACTGGGTAGGAGTGATCTGCTTAATTCAGATACTCTGTCCATCACCACCCCCTTTTCTGAATCGTTTTGTCCACCATAAGCGTGGCAGGGTATACTCAGATGTGAGTCCCTTGCTCACTGCACCATCAGGATTCAAGCAAGCCGGGCCGAAGACGGCTGAAATGCCAGAAACCGGTCCCCGGAAGCTTGTTTCCTTCCCAGTATAAGAATTGGCTTGGTAGTTTGGTCTGCCCTGTTCCCATGATGCACTGGGCCAGGGACAGACTAATTTGCATATAGCCAGGTTCTGAGCTGGGATGGTGCAGTGAGCTAAAAAACAGTGATGGATCAAGTCCTGATCTTTGGACTGGGTAGGAGTGATCTGCTTAATTCAGATACTCTGTCCATCACCACCCCCTTTTCTGAATCGTTTTGTCCACCATAAGCGTGGAAGGGTATACTCAGATGTGAGTCCCTTGCTCACTGCACCATCAGGATTCAAGCAAGCCGGCCGAAGACGGCTGAAATGCCAGAAACCGGTCCCCGGAAGCTTGTTTCCTTCCCAGTATAAGAATTGGCTTGGTAGTTTGGTCTGCCCTGTTCCCATGATGCACTGGACCAGGGACAGACTAATTTGCATATAGCCAGGTTCTGAGCTGGGATGGTGCAGTGAGCTAAAACACGGTGATGGATCAAGCCCTGATCTTTGGACTGGGTAGGAGTGATCTGCTTAATTCAGATACTCTGTCCATCACCACCCCCTTTTCTGAATTGTTTTGTCCACCATAAGCGTGGAAGGGTATACTCAGATGTGAGTCCCTTGCTCACTGCACCATCAGGATTCAAGCAAGCCGGGCCGAAGACGGCTGAAATGCCAGAAACCGGTCCCCAGAAGCTTGTTTCCTTCCCAGTATAAGAATTGGCTTGGTAGTTTGGTCTGCCCTGTTCCCATGATGCACTGGGCCAGGGACAGACTAATTTGCATATAGCCAGGTTCTGAGCTGGGATGGTGCAGTGAGCTAAAAAACAGTGATAGATCAAGCCCTGATCTTTGGACTGGGTAGGAGTGATCTGCTTAATTCTGATACTCTGTCCAGCACCACCCCCTTTTCTGAAGGGGCCTCATGACAGCATATCTTCCATGGAGGGGTCATGATGGCATGTATTCCATATGTGCAGCACTGCCAAGCACCCACCGGACCCCTACAACAGTCTAGCGGTGAAATAAATGTTCACCTGAACATGCACGCCACCGTGCACCTTTCCTCTATATTTACCACACATGCAAAGCCCTCCAGCTGACACTTTGCACACACTTAGAGTTGACAAAAAATGTCAGTGGTTTTCTACATTGATCAGCAAAGAAGACATGGTAAAGTGCCCGGTACCTCCGGCTCCATGTAGTCATTTACCACTCAGGGGAGATAGGTCGTAATTGCCAAAATTTGGTGTGGAGGTTGGGTTCCCGGCAGCCAATTCCAGGAAACTCCTAATGAGAGAATATGAATTATGGAATCCTCCTTATCATGGCTGAGGTTCTCAGGAGGAAGAGCTTGCAAAGTTCAGGATTCAGAGTCAGGATCAGGTAAGTAAAGGTGTTTACGAAAGACCTAATTTGAGATTGTGTGATCTTCGCATAGTAGCATACACCTATGCCCTTCTACCAAACTACCCATGAAAATGGTAATAGTTTTGACTGTAAATGTTTCCAACATAAACGGTTTAATGATTTACTTCCGGTTACACCGAATGTCATTTCTTTTATCAACATGCAGAAATTCACCTACTTTAGGAACGTTATCCTCTTTGCTCTGAGCATTCACATTTTTTAACTGATTCGGGTGGTTACTGACTCTGAAAGTGCCTTGTGCTCTGCTTTGCAGGGCCAGAGCTCTGTCTTTAAAAGGCACATGGTAATTGGTATACTTCTAATTGGCCAGGACAACCTACCTGTAAGTCACTAGTAGCCTCCAACAACCTTGAATCCAGCACCTGGCCTCGGCCATCTGTGAGTCCTACCTTGCCAAGTGGCCCGAAACCCTTCCTGGACCTTTAGGTGAGGGCCTAAGGATATTCTGCCAGCCCATCTTTCGACCCAGCAGATTCGACGCATCGCCTCTGTGGGTGGCGTAAACCCAAGGAGAATCGATGCATCGCCTCTGATGAGGATTTCTACCAGTTCAAGTACTCTGCATGGGCCCCACAGTCCACATTGGAATCCCTCTCGTTGAAGGCAGCTTTGATGATGATGCAGGTTCTCACATCATAGCTCTGCAAGTTCTTCGCAAACGACGTATCCTCGGGGCAGGCCCTTGCAATGCTCCACAAACCAGGATTTATGGTACTCTTGTTCAGCGGGCCTAACTGGGTCCCTGGAGCTGGCCCACACCCCATTGTGGTCAGCCTGAATGTATTACTTGGTCCCAGTCTGGTGCAACCAGATATCCACAAGTGAGCTTTTTGGCGCTATTTTCTCTGAAAACGTTAAAAATTGCATATCTTCGGTTTTACTGATAGGATTTTTTTTGTCATTTTGGTTTTGTTTTATTTATTAAAATCTACTCTATTTTACTAAATTGGTGTGGGTTTTTTCTCGTGCTGAGTTTTCACTTTATTACTGTTTGAAGTGCTGCATAAAAACTTTATACATAGCTTTAGGGTTAAGCCTGACAGCTCTGTGCCAAGCAACCAGAGGGTTGAGCACAGGGTAATTTGGGGCTTGCTTGTGCCTCACCCTGACCAGGATTGAGGTTGCCCCTCATCCAGTAACCTAGTTTCTTACAACTACCACAAAATAAATATGTAATATAAAAAAAAAATACATAGCAAATGGACTGTGGCCCTATATTGCAACCTCAGGATTTGGTTTACAATGTAACCAGAATTGCTCAATGGCAATATAGGATCATTTACCCATTATGTATTAGATACATAGATAAGTAGATAGATAGATAGATAGATAGATAGATAGATAGATAGATAGATAGATAGATAGATAGATAGATAGATAGATAGACAGACAGACAGACAGACAGACAGACAGACAGACAGACAGACAGACAGACAGACAGACAGACAGACAGACAGACAGACAGACAGATAGATATTAGGTGTTTTTTTATTTCCCTGCCGCCATTATTACCTATGGGCATGTGTTATAGTACCAGTGGTTGGCCATGTTTGTTGCTCGACTTATTCTGAGGCGGGAGTACATTTACACCTCTTTTGGCAGATCTAGGGCTGTTGTAACTTTAGAAGTGAAGGTTATGAATAGCAATAATATTACTCTTTTGACAGTGTAATTTTGTATTAGCTGTTCCCTCCTTAAGCCTGTACATACATTTCTATAAACCACTCCAATTTAGTGAGAGATATTCCCCAATGACCAATTACTCTCCCTGGTCCTTCCTTTAATCGCTACTGAAATGTACACCCAAGTATGCAGAGACCTCTGCGACAGAAGTGGTGGAGATCTCTGCACAGAAAAGGCGACAGAGGCGAAGGCGGAGGTTTCAAGCCATGGGTTTGTGAACTGCATTTGGTAGTACCTGAGTAGTACCACTGTGCTGCTGCTTTACACACTGCAAAATGCAGTTTGTGAATTGGGTCCAGTTTGTTTCTTGTATTGACTATGTGAATGCCTTGAAGCCCGTCAGAAGAAAAGTCTAAAAAAAAAAACCTTACCCGCATGACATATTTGCCAAGTATCCCACTAATCTCTGAGTGGATATTAGCAGTAACCTAGAAGAGGGCAGGGGGCACGGCTGAGTTACCTGTCATTGCCATTATTGTCCAGTGTTGTATTCATATGCATTGCAGTGTGTTTGTGTGATTGTGTTACACACCAGTATTTTGAGGGGAAAAAAATGTAAGATCTCTAGATCAGCATTATTGAGTCACTAACTGGAATTTACAATTTAGTTAAAATGTTAAAATCTGTGCAAATATTTTAAATCTTGTAGCAGTGTGCAAGCGTTCGCAAATAGGTTTGCCGAAATTGCACGATTATTTTGCCACTAGATGGCAGTCGACTGCAAGACATTGAGTAACAGAATTGATATCACAGCTGAAAAGTCAACCTGACCTCGCACACCGTATTAGTCAAGCGAGGTTAGACGTCTCCAAAGGAAGGTTTCACTATGCTGCTGTTTTCCTTTAAAAAAAATGTGTTTGATCAGGTCTTGCTAAAACACGTGTGAACACCCTGGAGGGTGTGATAATGGAGACGAGCCCAAGAGTTCAAGGCGAGGAATAAATTCTATATAAGTGACCAGGGGCCTTATTCATGAAGGCCTTGCGCCACCGGTGCGTCACTTTTAAAATGAGAAAAAGTGACGCACCGGTGGCGCAAGGCCTTCATAAATAAGGCCCAAGATATTTTGATACCAATACAAGATTTAGGCTGTTGCCGGGAATGTCCTCATTGAAATCTAGATGGGTTATAAATTAATTCAGTGACCCACTCCCTCAAAGGCATGTAAGCGCATCTAAAAAGTACAAACGTAATACTAGTTTACGTACTCTTCTCTTACATGCCAGTGTGAATCGGCCCATAACATTTATATTGTGAATTGTCCACTCATGCCCAATTACACAACTAGTACAAATAGAAAGAGCGCAGTTCTTTTTGCACTTGTAGTCATGGAATCTTTCGTTTAAGGGCCGAATTCATAAAGGTGCGCAAGAATGCGTAAAATAGAACTTCTTGGCTACCAGTATTCATACATGCATTTGTGAATCGGCCCATTGTTTCCCCACTACGTGCAGCTTTTCTTCAAAAAACTTTAATTGTTTGTGAATTACACATAAGGTTTATAAGGGATCTATTTGATAAAGGGATTCCTAGTGACCAGTGATTTTCCCCTAAAATGCAATGTGGAAACGGCAGTTGTCCCACCCACTCCTTGCATAGCTGCTGCCAGGCAGTCTTCGAGGGGTGGGACAGGAAGAACATAGACCAGAGTTGGGCAGGGCCAAGGGGCACCCACATTTTAAACGCAGCACACATGCAAACCATGCTCTGTTGCATAATGTTCTTGTTAGACTTGGCATCTTTGGCGTGGTTTCCTCTGACTTTTTGCCTCTACCTCCTGTGTTTTTTATGCTGTGCTGGTATTCGTTTTTACTGTGTTAGATGCTTTGGGCACTTTGCGACAGCTGATTAGTGTCAACGTGCAAGTGTTTCCTGTGTACATTGTTGTTACAATTACTTTTCCACATGAGTAGCTCTGAAATGGTAACTCAGACCTGCCACTGCAGTGTCTGTGCGCAGTTGTTAACTGCCATGTCGACTTGGCAAGTGCACCCACTTGTCAGGCCCTAACCTTCCCTTTTCCTACATGTTAGACCCCTTATGGTAGGCCCAAAACCCCTCTGGGCAGGGTGAGGACATGTACTGGTGTGTGTGCTTGACATGTCCTGATAGTTAAATACTGCAAATTTTGTGTTTCACTATTGAAAAGCTATCTTGCCCCTCAGGATAGATTGGAAAATGCTTTGTAACATCTTACAAGTATAACGTCCCATTGGCACAAGATGGAGAAATAACGTTTAGGCTCTCCGAACTCAGAATTTAATAACACATCTTTTAGTAAAGATGTTTTTTAAATTAGGTGTTTGAAAATGCCACTTTTAGAAAGTAGGTATTTTCTTGCTTAACCATTCTGTGTGCCTCTGCTTGTTTGTGTACTGACTGACTGGCTTTGGAGTGATAGGGGCTGGGGATGTGCATTCACTGTAGACAGCCACTGGGGGGTTGAGGTGTGCCTGGCCCTTCCTGGATGACTCAGAGCTGGGCTGAATAGACCCTGGGTAAATTTAGAGTAGTGGGAGGAGATTTCCTTGCACCTGAATAGGGCCTGTCTCCCTTGCACAGTGCTGTCTCCACCCCTTGAGGTTCTGCTGCACAGTAAGGACAGAACTGGGTTGGACTGGTCTCAGAGACCCTTGCACAAAGAGAACAAAACATTTTGGGATGTAAGTATCAGACCTAAAACCTCTGAACTTTAGACTACTTCTGGAATCAAGAGGAACCTTTGCCAAGGAGAAGAGCTGGAGACAATGAGGAGAAATACTGCCCCTTTGCATTGTGCTGTTTGGGATTGGCCTGCAGTAGCTGTGTCTGCCAAGGAAAGGTCAAGGACTTTGTTGTGTGCTGTGTCCCCATGCTTGAGGAAGATCTCCATGGGCTTGAGTGGAGCTTGCCATCTGTTCTGAAGTCTCAGGGACACAGAGACTTCACCCCCAGCTCCCCTGAACTTCCTTGCAGGGATCTCTGACCTGCCAAGAAGTGCCTGTGCCTGTGTTTGGCCTCTGGAGGTTGTTCCTGCTGTTGGGAGCTGGAAGAGCAAAGCAACTACAAGAAAATTGATGCATCGCTCTTCCTGCAGCTATCTTTCCAAAGCAGCACCGCTGTGCGAGAAGAAACAGCACTGTTGCCAAAACCGACACAGTGCCTGTCGCTACTGCAAGAACCGACGAATCGAGGGAGTGTGGCTGAAGAAACTGACGCAGCGCCGCTCGACGCATCAATCACTGACTCATCCCGGATTTCCACAAATCATACCTGTGTGGAAGTTTTCCCAATTCATTACCTGCGAACCAGAACCATCTCGGAATCCAAGCATAACTTCCCCCTACTGACCAGATTCGACGCATCACTTCTCCTGCGTTCAGCAGAACTGTTGCATCACCTCCCAGTGGTCTCAGAAACTGATGCATCTCTTTGTTTTTTGACTCTCCCCATCTCTGCCGCTGTTTGGCCTTGTGAATTTTGTCGCAACTACATGTGCTTTGAGAGAAATAACGCATCCATAGTTTTCTATGGGCCAAGTTGTTTAACCCGTTCGCTGCGGCGCAAGTTTCCTGCTGTGCGGGCGGATTTTATGTGTGCGGAAATCAGACAGCCCCAGCCATCCGACGCACATGCCCACCGTGACGTCAGACGTCCGGGGGCCATCCATTAAAACCTTTTAAAAATCATATTCTTATTACATATGTGTTGGATTTTTGCCATTTTGGTCTTGTTTAATTTAGATAAAGATACTTTATTTTTCTAAACTGGTGTGGTGCCCATTTGTGGTGTTATCACTGCATTACTGTGTGCTTTGAGTGCAAATACTTTACACATTGCCTTTGGGATACATCTGTCTCCTCGTCCCAAACTACCCAGGTGGTGAGCAGGGGTTATCTAAAGTGTGTATCCCCTTACCCTGACTAGAAGCAAGGGTCCCTATTTGGACAAAGGTACCTACCTCTGCCAACTAGAGACCCCTATTTCTAACAGTTCTCTTCCCCTACTGGATGCTCATAAACTTTAATGAAAGAGATTTTAGAGTAGAAAATAACAAGGACCACAAAGTATCAAACAGATTAATATCTTGAGTCCATGAGTTTTTTTTCTCACAGATGTGCAGCAACTTTTTTCTTCCACAGGGCCTGTTAACGCGCATTTTTGCACCTGCTGTTCTGTTATGGATTGGCTGCAATGAGTCACATGGCCCAGGTGACATAGGCCTGCTGGTGTCAGCAGGCTCTTTCCATAACCAAAGTACCCATGCACGCAACATTAACATTGTTAGGTCTAAGTCTTAAATGTCCGTTGCAAGCCTGCCTAGATTTACATGTCCACACCTAAATTAAGAGTGGGCAGAAAAATCTGCTTATGCAAAAAAACACAAAAAAACAAAAATAATACAAGCACAAGGGGATAAACTTTCTCACAGAGGCTGTCAGACACTTCCACCAATACTCAAAGCCAGACTGCTGAAAGCGAAGCAAGTGAGAGAGAGAGAGACTGCATTCTCAAGAGGGGCTCAAGGGGTTTTCCTACATTATTTTTTTTTGTAAATGTGGATTTTTACACTCCAGTTTTCCCTTAAATTTGCTAATCAGTCATTAACTCTAAAATGGCACTCATGAAATATCCCAGTATTTTCATGGTCTAGGTGCAGGCAAAGACATGGCTGGGAATTTGAAAAGGCCCTTTGTGCCACTAGTTCAAATAAAAGATGAAAGGTACATATATAGTATAAAAAAATAATTGGGAAGAGTTATATTGTCTGAAACAATATTAACTATCTGTGTCTCTGATCGCTGTCTCATTTTTCTTTTATACTACTCAGGGGAATATTTATAGCAGAATAGAGAAGCGTGTGGCATTAAGCATACATTGCTAACGCCACGCTTCTCCATTCTGAAAATCAGAGATGTACCGTATTCACAAGAATGCGTCACACCCCTGCGTTTCCCCTAGCGCTGAGGTCAGCTGCCTAGAACCAACACAGGCACCCTTGCACCATAGTGCAAAGATGCCTGCATTGAGGGGAAGATTATGTGTAGCCAGGGGTTCCTGTAATGTGCTGCTGGCCAGCGCATAAAATGTCAAAGTAACTTCTCCCTCAAAAAAGAAAAGCAGGAACCCAAAAACATTATATATATATATATATATATATATATATATATATATATATATATATATATATATATATATATATATATATATATATATATATATATATTCACTGAAAAAACCATAGGTTTCACACCAGTTATAGTTAGGAATTAGCATTTAAAAAACCTATTAAATTCACTGAAAAAACCATAGGTTTCACACCAGTTCTAGTTAGCAGGAAGTTTTACTCGCATAAAACCATTGAAATTCCCACGTTATAGTTAGTTGGACTCACTATAACTTGCGCGTGCAATGCACTGCTTATGACGTCACATATTACATCACTCATGACATGGTCAGTGACATCACTCATGACATCACTGATGACACCATCCAGTGAATGTGTGTCTTTCTGAAAAATCAATATGTTTTATATATGTATATGTAAAGGTCGATTGAAGAATAAATGTTTAAATAAGTGTCTAAATGGATGGGTTTTTTTTAAATTGATTGTTTAACTGGCTTATTAAGTGTATCTTAGTGAATACATATATTAGCGAGTAATGTTTAAATATTATGTATCAGTGTTTCACTTTGTGAATAAGTGGCTGCATGGGTTGGTGAGTAGCTACATGTGTGTGTATATGGGTTAATAGATTTTTTATTAGTATCTGTATGGTTTGGTGGGGGTATTACTTAGCACATAGATGCATCAATGACTGACTCACTGTTTGTATGTGTTTTGAAGACAGCGTATGTGCAGGACTGTATGGGTGGATGAGTGTGTATATGTGTGTGTTAGTGAGTGAATTCCTGCCTCACTAGTGTCTTTATAAGTAACTATATATGTTTTAATCTAGTATATGTGAGTATTGATGTATATAAGTGAGTATATGTGAGAGTGAGAGATTGAAAGAGTTCCTGTTTAAATAAGCATGTGTTTCTATACGTGATTGTTTAAGAGAGTAAGTATGTGTAAGTTTCCATAGAAGTAATGTGCTAGTGTGTGTATAGCTGTATGGGGCGCGCCGCAAGACTACGCTTACCGGTGCGCTCACAGGGACGTGCACCGGGAGCGCTCCAGGGCAAAAAAAAAAAAAAACATGAACAATATACATAAAAAAAATAGTATTACATAAATATGCAATATAGGATTCATTATAAAAAATATTACATTTCATAGCTATAGAAATTTGCTATTAAAAAAACCTTTGAAATTCACTGAAAAAAAACCATAGGTTTCACACCAGTTATAGTTAGGAATTAGCATTTAAAAAACCTATGAAATTCACTGAAAAAAACATAGGTTTCACACTAGTTATAGTTAGGAATTAGCATTTAAAAAACCTATTAAATTCACTGAAAAAACCATAGGTTTCACGCCAGTTATAGTTAGCTGGAAATTTTACTGACATAAAACCATTGAAATTCCCACGTTATAGTTAGTTGGACTCACTATAACTTGCGCGCCTGCAATGCACTGCTGATGACGTCACATATTACATTATATATATGAAATACAAGCTCCTCCTCGAATTTCGTAGCGTTTCAGGCAGCAGCGCACGCCGGCAAACGAGGGAGACGGACCACAGGAATCAGCAAGGATGGTTTATTGTTGCAACCACACAGAGAACAGCTACGTGTTTCAGGCTAACTCGCCCTTGTTCACACTGCAACATTACAACACATGAAATGCTTATTTTATATTTGCTCAACTGTGTGTACACCCACTCTTAGTGACATCACCTATCACATGATAAATAAATAAAAAGTGAAGAAATACTACCACTTGTAGTTTTAGCAACATGGATTCTACACATTTAAACTCACAGGATAAATCCCAATGTGACAAGATTCGCATTTACAGGCAAAGATGAATAATAACACATGTTTTAAAATAAATAAGTTAAAACTATGTCTAGATACTTCTTCATACATTTGGCAAATTGATTTATGATGACTGTATAAATACATAATTATGTCTCACTTAAAGACCCTAAATTGAAAGAGTCTTCTGGACGTATGCTATATGTAGAAAACTTGTCAATAATTATAAACTCCATGTGCAAAATTCAGCAAAGCAGCAATAGATGGAAAAGTGCAATTAAGTTGTGCAGATATATGTGCAAAGCAAGCAGAATAAAGTGCAAAACTGATGACATCAAGAGATAATATCATTTTCATATTACGAACATCTCAAATCCCTGAGATATAATAACTTTATATTTCCAATGAATTTCATCTACCTCTTAAAAACAGTCAGTATCAAAAAGTTAAAACCCACAACCTATAAATATAAATACGTAATAAATATGTATACAAAACACAATGCAATACAAAATATCAATGCAATATTATATAAATAGTAGTATAAAAAGGTAGTCAGAAAATACATACTATTTGGGAATATATATTACAAGTATTAACATCAAGGAATAACTCAATAATCATCACAATAAATATGTATGTTAAACAGATATATAGAGAGAGATACAGTTACAATCACTTTAGACAGAAAAACTTCATTATGGACAATGTGAGTGATGGAATCGTCATTGCCACTCACCAACTCAACCTTCAATAGGGAACCTAACTGAAAGGGAGTGTGTAGACTGTGGTGGTGAAGACTTAAGAATCTCTATGAAAAATCTACCAGTAAAATAGGCCCCTACAAAACATGGTGCATTTCTTCTATATTTTTAAACCATCAAATTCAAGTATCATTTTTGTTTCGAGCTGTCTTAATAGCAGTTCACGGTCACCCCCTCTTTTTAATTGAGGAATCGCCCCCACCACAAAGTATTTTAAACAGGATAGGTCATTGTTGTGGACTCTTCTAAAGTGGCGGGCAACCGGGTAGGCCGGATCATTGTGCAGAATTGCACAAAGATGTTGTAATATCCTGACATGCACCTGAAGCTTGGTACTGCCTATGTATTTTAGGCCACAGGTGCATGTCAGGACATAGACGGCGTAATCAGTTTTGCAACTGTAATTGCCATTAATTGGTCTAGGATCGGCACAAAAGGGGGTGGAGTAGTAAGAAGTGTCGATGCCAAATTTACAAGCACTGCAGCTCGAACACGTGTAAAAGCCTTTGGAAGGTTGAAGCTAAGGGATTTTGGATTTTAATTCTGGGGCTGCTTTATCTAAAATAGTGCCCATACATCTGGCCCGTCTAAATGTAATATTGGGATTACTTGGTAGTTTAAGATTCAACACAGGGTCACTTTGAATAATTGGCCAATGTTTTTTTCATTATAGCTTTAAGTTTTCTGTCTTCACTACTGAATGTGGTTATCATACGTGGGCAGTCATCCCTTGACTCAGAAGGTGCCTCCAATGCCAAGTCTTTCAACACACTTGGAAACAGACTTTCTCTAGTTCTAGATTTAGCCTTTTCTATGGCTTGGTTTAGGATGGTGTCCGAGTAGCCTCTTGCCTTGAGTCGTGTCAGCATATCTTTAAGACAGGACTCAAAGTCAATTGGAGAGCTATAAATCCTCTTCAGCCTTAAAATCTATATATATAATGTTTTTTTTATTACCACTCCAAGTATCATCTGCTATCTTGTAATGGAATATAAAAAATACACAGAATGTCAGACCGTTATCCCATATGTATGCACATGCATGGTGATGCAGAGATAAGTCATTACTCTAGTGCGCCATTGTGTCATGACGTGTATGCGTGCATGTATGTGTACACGTCATTGCGCTCCTTTCCTCACTATTTCGGGCCTCATTTACAAGAAGTGACGCATCGCTCCTTGAAAGCAGTGATGCGCCACTTATCAGTGCACCCTCCTTGTGACACCAATGATGCGTCACATTTACAATATGACGCATCATGTCTCAAGGAAGGACAGATACGTCAGTATAACTGACGTATATGTCAGTGCAAAAAGTGGCGCATTGCTGGAGTTGTGTCGGAAGCCTGATGCAACTTCGGCAATGTTCCTTTCACATGGGGCAAGCCCCATGTGAAAGGGCCTGCATCACCTTTACACCTGCCATGAGGCAGGCGTAAGGTTTTGCATCACCTCATAAATATGGCGCAACAGGGAGCATGTTTTACGCCACTGGTGTGTCACAAAAAGTGACGCACCAGTGGAGCAAACGTGAAACAGGGGTTCATAAATGAACCCCTATTTCTTTTTTGTTATTGTGTAGACCATCAGCAAAAACATTTCTTTATCGCCGATCGAGCGCTGCCAATAGTTCTTAAAGGTGAGACATTTTACCTTTTCCAGTTCTTGTTTAACTCGTTATCATAAACTGTGACATTTTGTGCGTGTGTTTCTGCGTGTGTTTGTACAGCAGATCGCCGTTTGTTATTTTTTAACTCCACATAATATTCAAATTGTTAATGAATAAATTCGAAATGCAACATTGTTAAACAGGAAACAATATCTAGTTAATGCACTTTTCCACACTTATGAACACACCTATGCTTCAACGGGGCAAACAAAAATAAAATAATTGCATTTGAATTATATAGTTCCTATATGTTTTCATTGCAGACTAGAATCACAAATGACTGCCGACATCCAGGCCATTCTCCAGCTGCTTCAGAGGCAATCAGCACTGGTCCCACCCGCATACAGTATTGTGACAGCAAGCGCCGAATATCAAAGGCCACCGATGAGACAGATGCAGATCGTTCGGCCTGCCACCTCCATCAAAACAGACAGAAGCTTTAGTACATCATCACAGGTAAGGGAACAACTTCTGAAATATATAAGATTCAATTGTGATTGGTCAGCTTTTGATAGGGGCAAAGTACACACTCACTAATTTGCATTAGCAAGGGATTTGCACCGGTAGAATTCTCCCTCTACTTCACTTTGTGTGTCAGTAATGGGAAATAACGCCCTTCTTGTGCTATTTGTAACCAAGATTTGAGCCAGTTTCTGAATGCCGCAAATCAGAAGTGCGTGGTAATAATACCAGCAACTTGCAACCTGATAGTTATTCCATTACATTATTGAGTATATTTTATTTATTTACTCTAGCGGCCCACTGGCAAAGACATACTAAACGTTCGCATGAGATGGGTTATGTGTCCTCTTTGTCTCAAGGACTGCATGTAAATTTAAGATTGAGTGCACTTGTGACTTCCCTGACTGTGTGACTTAAGCCCAGTGGCGGCTGACAGATATGGGGACTTGGGGGAGAGTGGGGGAGGGGGGGACCAAACCAGTGTCATGGCATCCGAGTGGAGAGGGGAGGGATGGAAGTAAGGGGCAGGAGTAAAAGAAAAATAAGTCACTTACCTGGCTTACACGTCCTCACTCCTCCTGATCTTCTTCTCCACTCCACCACGGACCCAGCCAACTCCCTTAACCTATCCTGGTGCTGCTCTCATGGCTGGAGCGGATAAGATCGGAAGGAGCGAGGACGTGCAAGCCAGGAAAGCGACTCTGAGAGCAGCGCAAAGATTGGATGAAGTGGGCTGGCTGGACGCTCCATCAGGCCCTGTAGGCCTGTGCTTGGTCTCCACCCAGCTATCGAAGACTATCTAATCAGTACATTGGAGATATTAAATTGCAAAGATTTAAGGTAAGTATAGCGCCTAAAAGCATAAAGCACCACTGCATGGGCCATATGCAGGGACCAATTTAGTCTTGCTGAAAAAGTTACCGTCCAATGTCCAGCGTGAATTGTCCAGTGGAGGAGTTTGCGGGGAGAAGGGATAGTGTCATGGACGGTCAGCGCTGTTCCCCAAAGAGCAGGCTGAGTGATGTCGATGGTCATCGATGTAGCACAAAGATCCTGTCAGATGTCGTGGATGGAGCTTTGCATTGGTGGTCACCGCTGGCTGCCTATGCTGTAGTGCGAAGTGCAGATCTCATATTGCCAGTCGTTGCTGCTGGTTACTGTAATAATAATAATAATAATAATAATAATAATATAATTGTACGAAGAGTCATGTTCACTGAAGCTTTGCTTTGGTGGTCAGTGCAGGCAGCAAGATCTTGCCACAAAATTAAATGTTCACATTTGCTAAATGCCCAAAACATCAGGCTTTCTCCTTTTCTTTTAGGAAAAGCTCAAATGATGCCAGACAAAGGGTCTAGGACCTGGGAGGCACCTCTTGGGGATCAGGAACTAATTCTAGCAGAGCCCAACATTGCTCAAGTCGGTCCAGTCACAGGTCGAGGCAAGTCTAGTGCAGCAGGTCACCTGAGCAGTTGCAAGGAGGCCTCTGGAGCATGTTGTGTCCCTGTTGCTCAGAACAGGAGATCAGTCAGCTGACTCTTGGAGTCACTTCTGCCTGGGGTGAAGAGTGCAGTGCCAGTCTTCCTTTTCAGACAGCAGGGTAGGCTTCAGGGCAGTCCTTCTTCTGTAGTAGCTTCAAGTGGTGTAGTGTACTGAAGAGTAATTGAGAGGGTCCCCTTTTTATACCGAGGGGCCACATTGAGAGGGTTAGAAACTTCTAGAGTCTAAGTCCAAATGAACAAATCTTCACGATGATTTCTTCCGGAGACTTTCCGACAGTGACGCCTCCTTCTCATACGCCACCAGCAGCCTTGCTACGCTGAACTTAAACTTCTTGTCAGCATATATTCCAAGTCTGAAGGTAGGCACCGACTGGGCCCAATCCACTTTTTGCAACCGACTCACGCCCAATCGCAGTCGGCCCTATTTTTCAGCTTGTACCAGTCTCGCAAAAAGAGATGGCCACGATTCACATTTTGATCTTTTAGATGCTAGTTTTTACCTTAAACTTTAAAAATTAATAACTCTGGTTCTACTGATTGGATTTATGTTGCTTTAGTGTCAATAATTTACTCAAATGTACTCTACTTTCCCAAATGTGTGTGGGATCTTTCTTTTGCTGAGGTTTCCCTTTATTTTTGTTTTTGTGTACTGCATAAATACTTTACACATTGACACTAAGTTAAGCCTGACTACTTTTGTGACAAGCTACCAGAGGGTTAAGCACAGGTTAATTTAGTGATTTTTGTGGTTCACCTTGACAGTGTTTAAGGCTGTTGCTTGACAAGGGTTAACATTCCACGCAACCAACAACATCATGTTAAACATTAACTTATTTTTCGACACTATCCTCACTATAACTTGATAACACAATGATTTTCAATGCCTGAAATCAAGAAGAATATCTCAGTTCAAGTATTACATGTGTAGGAGAGTAGGATCTACTTAATATTTTACCCCCACTTTTTGCTGGTGTTTCACTGTTTTTCGACTTTAGTCTGCTAGGGCCCTGTTAAACGGGACCCCAGCCTAGCTGCTTCCTCTCTAAATTGATTGCATGTACATCTGGTACACTCCAGATTGGTTACTGGGTTACCCCTGTGAGTCCCTAGTATAGGGTACCTTAGGTACTAAAGGCATAGGTATTCCAGAGGCCTACCAGTGCTGAAGCATGTATTATGCCACCCCTGGGAAGCCTTCCAAAATGGCACCACAGGTCTGCTACTGCAGCCTGGATAAGGTGGTGCATGCACCCCTTACTAAGATATAGGTTACCTCTATCTACCTTTATTCACTGACACTTATAAACCTATAAGTCACTCTTATGGCAGGCCTTATCAATCCTGAAGGCAGAGTGCTTGGTTTTTAGTGAGATGGTGATATCAAAAGAAGGGGAAAGGAGGTAGGACAATATTTAAGGGGGTCCAATGTACTCGTCCTAACAACAATGAACAACAAAATGGTGTACAGAGTTCCCCCGGGAGAGCTCAAGAATTCTAGCTCAACCTGTAATTCTCTCTCGTGATATCTAGACAGGGGGTGAAGAAAGGGTCTCAAGTGTGCAGTGTAGACCCATATTCCAGAATGAAAAGGTACCTCACACAGGCTATCAACAGGACCACAACTGTAGCCCCAGTCGATAGTTGTCCAGCCTCATCATCGGTACCTTGCTCCTTCGGCAGGCTGGCGGTGCAATGCCCGTCGGGCAGCGATGAAAGCTGCACTTTTAGTGGAGATCTTTAATTCTGGGCCAGCGGGTGTGTGCGTGTGAGGGGCCAAAGGGAGTGTAATAGTGAGCGTGGTGGTGAAGTTAAAAGAAGTCAGGGAAGTCCTGTTGGTGAACAATTTATTGGTCAGGCTTCCTGCTTCAGTAAAAAGGAAAGGGGTACTAAGGGGTGGCAAGTAATGGAACCAACCCGTATTCAACCCTTTGTGTGCAAGAAGTGGTCAACATGTTTCACGCCCTGAGGGCGATTCATCAGGACCTGGGTGCTCATAAATTACTTGGTTCCTTAAAGAATTTTTCAGGACACCAGTATACGACCTGAAGTAGTGTCGTATGGTAATGGTTCCACAGAGGGGACCTTCTGGAACTGAAAAAGAAAAGAGAAACAACAGTATAAACACAGATAATGGCTCCTTGACTATCAATTACTAGTGACTTATTTTCTGTGTTTTTTGTGTGCATGCTATCCAAAGCATGCGTGCCCAGTGAATGACTTTGTCTAGATAATAAAGGCAACAGGTTTTCCGTGCGATGGAGAGAGAGAAAATCAGAATTCACTTAATTCTGATAAGTGCGTAGAAGGTGCTCGCACTAAATAGTGGTTGCGTGCTAATTTTGCAGTGAACCATATCGTAAAATGAACGCTGCCGCCTACGTCAGGTGACCAGGCGCATGTACAAACAAACCCCACGGGGAGTTGCGGTGGTGAGTAACAATTGTCAGCCAACCGTGGGAGGTTCGAATCTTTATGCTCTGAATGAGCGAGCCACACAGTGAAGAACGGAGACGAGCGTGGTTTGACACTCTGTAAAGGATAGTTGGTCTGTACGCCAATCAGCGCACTTACCCCTAGTGTTTCCTCCTAGAAACCTCACGGGCCATCCAAGTGGGGCCAGCAGCGAGATGAGGGAGTCCTAAGGGGGAAGAAAACAACAAGGCAAGAGCCCAGTAGGGCAGGAAATGAAAGCCGATCGAGGTTGTTGCGGAAATGCTACGCGGTCGGCAAAACCGTCAAGGCAGCCAGCCGATAACAAGCCCACCCAGCTCCTTACCTCTAGCGTCGCTGCAGGCAAGCTGCTCTGCACCTACCCCTCCCACAGGAAACGAAGGTCTGGATAGCCGGCGTGGTTGAACAGACCGTTTCCGGGTTTAAGAGAGGGAGGTGGCGCGCGCACATTGAGGGTGTGTCCGTCTCGTTGCTAGGCAACGGGAAGCCTAGTTGACAAGGCAGACGGTAAAGAAGAAGGACTGCACAGCTCGGGCGCGTTAGTATGAGCGCCATCTTGGAATAGGGTTAGGTATATAACAGTCTGGGGTGCACAGATATGGAAATTACCGTGGACAATGTATATAACGGTCTGGGGTGCACAAATATGGAAATTATCGTGGACAATATGTCCCGAATCATGACTATCTGGCGAGAGTCGTCCAGGGCACCCCGTCATTTAAACCCAGCGTGTCACACTGCAAACGATGTATCCATCTTTGTTCATGCAAGAAGAGTGCTTGTTGGTTGAGGTGTGGTAGGGATTCAATCACAGTCCATCGAATGCTCTCAGGGAGGTGTTCCTTCTCCTTACAGTGGTCATACAGTTTGGTATGAGATTTATGACAACGGATGTTACTATTATGTTCCATTATCCTTTGCTTAACAGGGCGCATGGTCATCCCTATATAAAGGCACATTGTCCACGGTAATTTCCATATCTGTGCACCCCAGACTGTTATATACCTAACCCTATTCCAAGATCGCGCTCATACTAACGCGCCCGAGCTGTGCAGTCCTTCTTCTTTACCGTCTGCCTTGTCAACTAGGCTTCCCGTTGCCTAGCAACGAGACGGACACACCCTCAATGTGCGCTCGCCACCTCCCTCTCTTAAACCCGGAAACGGTCTGTTCAACCACGCCGGCTATCCAGACCTTCGTTTCCTGTGGGAGGGGTAGGTGCAGAGCAGCTTGCCTGCAGCGACGCTAGAGGTAAGGAGCTGGGTGGGCTTGTTATCGGCTGGCTGCCTTGACGGTTTTGCCGACCGCGTAGCATTTCCGCAACAACCTCGATCGGCTTTCATTTCCTGCCCTACTGGGCTCTTGCCTTGTTGTTTTCTTCCCCCTTAGGACTCCCTCATCTCGCTGCTGGCCCCACTTGGATGGCCCGTGAGGTTTCTAGGAGGAAACACTAGGGGTAAGTGCGCTGATTGGCGTACAGACCAACTATCCTTTACAGAGTGTCAAACCACGCTCGTCTCCGTTCTTCACTGTGTGGCTCGCTCATTCAGAGCATAAAGATTCGAACCTCCCACGGTTGGCTGACAATTGTTACTCACCACCGCAACTCCCCGTGGGGTTTGTTTGTACATGCGCCTGGTCACCTGACGTAGGCGGCAGCGTTCATTTTACGATATGGTTCACTGCAAAATTAGCACGCAACCACTATTTAGTGCGAGCACCTTCTACGCACTTATCAGAATTAAGTGAATTCTGATTTTCTCTCTCTCCATCGCACGGAAAACCTGTTGCCTTTATTATCTAGACAAAGTCATTCACTGGGCACGCATGCTTTGGATAGCATGCACACAAAACCAACAAGCACTCTTCTTGCATGAACAAAGATGGATACATCGTTTGCAGTGTGACACGCTGGGTTTAAATGACGGGGTGCCCTGGACGACTCTCGCCAGATAGTCATGATTCGGGACATATTGTCCACGATAATTTCCATATTTGTGCACCCCAGACCGTTATATACATTGTCCACGGTAATTTCCATATCTGTGCACCCCAGACTGTTATATACCTAACCCTATTCCAAGATGGCGCTCATACTAACGCGCCCGAGCTGTGCAGTCCTTCTTCTTTACCGTCTGCCTTGTCAACTAGGCTTCCCGTTGCCTAGCAACGAGACGGACACACCCTCAATGTGCGCGCGCCACCTCCCTCTCTTAAACCCGGAAACGGTCTGTTCAACCACGCCGGCTATCCAGACCTTCGTTTCCTGTGGGAGGGGTAGGTGCAGAGCAGCTTGCCTGCAGCGACGCTAGAGGTAAGGAGCTGGGTGGGCTTGTTATCGGCTGGCTGCCTTGACGGTTTTGCCGACCGCGTAGCATTTCCGCAACAACCTCGATCGGCTTTCATTTCCTGCCCTACTGGGCTCTTGCCTTGTTGTTTTCTTCCCCCTTAGGACTCCCTCATCTCGCTGCTGGCCCCACTTGGATGGCCCGTGAGGTTTCTAGGAGGAAACACTAGGGGTAAGTGCGCTGATTGGCGTACAGACCAACTATCCTTTACAGAGTGTCAAACCACGCTCGTCTCCGTTCTTCACTGTGTGGCTCGCTCATTCAGAGCATAAAGATTCGAACCTCCCACGGTTGGCTGACAATTGTTACTCACCACCGCAACTCCCCGTGGGGTTTGTTTGTACATGCGCCTGGTCACCTGACGTAGGCGGCAGCGTTCATTTTACGATATGGTTCACTGCAAAATTAGCACGCAACCACTATTTAGTGCGAGCACCTTCTACGCACTTATCAGAATTAAGTGAATTCTGATTTTCTCTCTCTCCATCGCACGGAAAACCTGTTGCCTTTATTATCTAGACAAAGTCATTCACTGGGCACGCATGCTTTGGATAGCATGCACACAAAAAACACAGAAAATAAGTCACTAGTAATTGATAGTCAAGGAGCCATTATCTGTGTTTATACTGTTGTTTCTCTTTTCTTTTTCAGTTCCAGAAGGTCCCCTCTGTGGAACCATTACCATACGACACTACTTCAGGTCGTATACTGGTGTCCTGAAAAATTCTTTAAGGAACCAAGTAATTTATGAGCACCCAGGTCCTGATGAATCGCCCTCAGGGCGTGAAACATGTTGACCACTTCTTGCACACAAAGGGTTGAATACGGGTTGGTTCCATTACTTGCCACCCCTTAGTACCCCTTTCCTTTTTACTGAAGCAGGAAGCCTGACCAATAAATTGTTCACCAACAGGACTTCCCTGACTTCTTTTAACTTCACCACCACGCTCACTATTACACTCCCTTTGGCCCCTCACACGCACACACCCGCTGGCCCAGAATTAAAGATCTCCACTAAAAGTGCAGCTTTCATCGCTGCCCGACGGGCATTGCACCGCCAGCCTGCCGAAGGAGCAAGGTACCGATGATGAGGCTGGACAACTATCGACTGGGGCTACAGTTGTGGTCCTGTTGATAGCCTGTGTGAGGTACCTTTTCATTCTGGAATATGGGTCTACACTGCACACTTGAGACCCTTTCTTCACCCCCTGTCTAGATATCACGAGAGAGAATTACAGGTTGAGCTAGAATTCTTGAGCTCTCCCGGGGGAACTCTGTACACCATTTTGTTGTTCATTTTAGTGAGATGGTGCCCATGCATGAGCAGGACCCCTCTGCAGCTTTCGGAATCACTTCTCTGTAGTTGTTCTGTGATGCAGCCAGACCATATACTCTTAAGTGCATTATAACCTTGCGGTTAATGCTAACTTTGGAATGGCTGCATGGAAACATGTCGTCTTTGGTGTCAAACACTTTGGAATCCTACCACCCCACCAGTCCTTGCGGCGGGGGTAGAATTTCACCCTTCTAGAGGGAGAAGACATGTACACACTTACCTGACCGGTAATAGTTTAAAAGAGCCCCAGCATCACAAATTGGATGCTGCAGCCACAGACACAAGTCTGACCTCCTGCTGCTGGATGAAACTCTGGCAGGTAGGCCTGGACAATAGGTTTCCTTCACAGGAAGGTGTAACCACCTCCCAGACAGGCTTTAGTGTATTGGGGCTGGATGGGTAACTTCAGAGAATGCTTTTGAGACAGTGTTGGGGGCACACGTGGTGTCCCTGTGCATATCCCAGTTCAAACCAGTTGCAGGGGCACTCATCCCCTGTTCTGGCGCGAAACTGGACAAAGGGAAAGGGGTGAAACCACCACCCTTCCTGGATCCACCCATAGGTAGGTCCCTGGAGTAAGTCCAACCCCCTATCTTAGTATAAGTATAGGAACCCAGTCCTTAGGGCTTTTAGATTACCCTGGACGAAACTCTGCAACATATATCCTGGAACTTTGACATTCTATTTCAACTACAAGATTGAAGAATCTTCCTTGGGATAAAAGAGTGACTCCCCTGTTCAAACAGGCACCAAAGAAGCATATTTTCTGGTCTGCATTTCCAAGGCTCCCCTAAGATCCCAACAGATTTGTGACTCAAGACATGAATTTTCAGACTTCGGAGAGGCCGACACAAGATCCTAGCAAAGCTGAGACCTGCTGCCCTCACGAGTGACGTGGTACTTGAACTCCAGGACACTGTGCACATTTGCAAGTGCATCAACTTCACAAAGTTTCCCGAAGTTGTGCATTGGGCTACTCATAGTCCAAGCACCGAGCACCATTTGAGGGGAAGATTGTGGGCCTACACTCCACGAGTGTTCCGTAGGCCTGTTTCTAGCATTTCTGCTCAAGGCTCCTTCACGATCACTGGTCTATCAACTGGTGGGTCCCAATGAAGGCAACTCTTCTGTTTCTTGTGTTTTCCTGGTTGCTCCAGGCGTGCCCTGACTCCCATCCAAAGGGTGTGTCCCTCAGACCTTGCTGGTCTGCACCGAAGCCAATCTTTGCTTTCTGCATGGGTTGCTGTTACCAAAGCGTGTTGGGTCCCATCCGAAATCCAACACCGCAGCACTCGATATCCTTTGTGGGACAGCTCGAATACAGCTCCTGGTTGTCCTCAACGCCTCCTCGTCCTTGTGGCTGAAAAGTCGAGCTTCACCTGAAATCACCCGACATCGGTTGGCATCTTCTCATCGCCTTCTTGGTCATTGCTAGTGACCCAGACTCTGTCCCCTCTGCTTTCAAGTTCTTCAGATCTTTGATCCACCCGGACACTTTCGACTTGGTCACCAGCAGCACTTTGCTTCAGATCGCCATTGAAAACGACGACGAAACCCGACACCAAAAGACACCTATGCACCCGGCTTACCTGGGTGAGGTAACTCGCGTACTCTGGTGCTCCCGTGGGTATTGACTCTAGAACTGCCTAGTTGTAAACTGGTTTGCTCCAAGTCCTCTTCTAAGTGTCTTTCGTCTGCAATTTTCCATCTGCGACTTTCCCCATAGAAGCTAATGGTGATTCGCTGCTGCATTTAGACACTGCACGCGTACCCCATGGGTTCCCTGTGTCCATACCTTGGGTGGTTCCTGGTGGCCCCAGCGGTTCTATAGGCTCCAGGCCTTGTATCTATGAAGTTGAAGTTGAAAAGGACTTATAGAGCACACGTAGACCAAGCGGTTTCTTGGCGCTGAGGACATGAGTGAGTGGAAGGATGCCTACTCAGCAAACGCTTGCAAGAAAAGCCAGGTCTTCAGAGCCCTGCGGAAGTCCATATAAAGAGCTGTGGTCCTAATGCTGAGGGGTAAAGAATTCCAAAAAGAGGGAGCCAAGAAAGAGAAACTCATGCCGCCATGTTTGTTCCTTCTAATGCGGGGGGTGCACAAAAGATGTTTCGATGAAGACCGAAGGTCACGGATAGGGGCATAAGGCTTGAGTTTGGCGGCTACAAAAGCAGGACCTGAACCAGCTAAAGCCATAAAGATCAAATAGCTGAGTTTAAAAAAGGACCATTCAGTGTGTGGAAGCCAGTGTAAAGTTTTTAGAAGCGGAGTGATATGGTAGTGTCTGGGAAGTTTATAAACCACCTTGCGGCCTGATTCTGGATTAGCTGGAGACGGCAGAGCTCGCACGCTGGAATTCCGACATACAGAACATTTCCGTAATCCAGGCGAGATATAACCATGGCTAGCAAGATTTGTTTAAGTGCCTCATTAGAAAAAAATGGGAGATTTTACATATAGTGCGTACATTAAGAAAGCAAGATGAGACCACCGCACTGACTTGGTTGTGCATGGAGAGGTCGCTGCTGACTTTAATACCAAGGCTTTTGACGGAAGCTGAGGGAGAGGGAGGGGTACCAAGGGAAAGGGGCCAAAATGTGGGGGACCAGGGACTGGAGACACCACCCGTAAGTACAAGCTCAATCTTGTCAGAATTGAGCTTCAGGTGGTTGGTGTTCATCCAGTCGCTGATAAAGGTCATAACTGATTGAAAATTTGAGACAGAAGAAGGAGAAGAGGAGATGTTGAAAATAAGTTGGAGGTCATCAGTGTAGTTAAATACTGTGACATCCAGTTTTTGAAAGGTAAAGATAAGGGAGGAAATATACAGATTAAAAAGGACAGGAGAAAGGGAAGAACCTTGGGGGACACCACAGGTGACAGGTTGAGCGGCCGCAGAGAAGCCGGCCAGCTAAATGGCCTGCTGGGGGTTCTCCAAAAATTAGGAGATCCAAGCCAGGGAGGATCCCCGTAGGCCAGCGCTCTTGACACGGTCAATCAGGATGGTATGATCGACCGTGTCAAAGGCGGCCGAAAGATCCAGGAGAACCAAGGCCTGAGTAGAATTGGCGTCGGCTCTACATCTGAGTTCATCCAGCACAGAGAGTATGACAGACTCTGTAGAATGCGCCGGGCGAAATCCCACTTGGTGGGGGTCTAGAAAGTGTGTATTCTCAGTAAAAGAGCTGAGACTGACATGGCTCTCTAAGATTTTCCACAAGAAGGGGAGCAAAGAGATAGGGCGAAAATTAGAGGGAGAGGACGGGTCGGCCCCTACCTTCTTTAAGATGGGAATAATTTTAGCGGATTTAAAAAGGTCAGGGACTGTCCCCAATGAAAGAGAATTGTTAAGAAGTGCTAGAGGGGGATCAGGACAGACAGAAAATACCTCTTTTAATTTGTGAACAGGACAACTGTCGATGGGAGAACCAGATTTTACTTTGGTAAGTAGAGAAATTAAATTTTCCCTAGATAGGAGAGGAAACTGTTCCAGAAAGTGAGAGTTAGGTAAGGGGTCAGGGCAATGGAAATTGGATGAAGGAGAGGGGATATTAGCTTTAATAGTGCTGATTGTATCAATGAAATACTCATTGAGAGAATTACAGAGGGCTTGTGAAGGGAAAGGCTTGAGAGTGGCTCTTGCAGATGTAGACAAGTCATGAAAGATGGAAAAAATATCTTTGGGCTTATTCGCAGAGAGAATAATTTTTTGAGGTGAAATAATCCGATTTAGCCTGAAGAATACATTTTTTATAGTTGTGTAGCAAAGTAAGATATGATCATTTTAAAGCTGGGCAGTACCTGAGCCTCTAGTGACGTTCAGCTTGCCTGAGGGCCAGTTTTTTTTAGAGGGGCCAGTTGATCGCAGGCTGAAGAGAGCCAGTTGTTGATTGCGTTGGCCTGTGGGTGAGGGGAAAGGTCGTGTAGGTTAGGAGGTGAAGATGAGAGGGAAGAACAAAGGAGAGATGTGTCCACTCGTCCCCAATTTCGGGCCCAGGTATTGGAAGGGAGCAGGGGTTTACTAACCTCCACGAGGTCAAAGGAAAATTAAATAAGGGAGTGGTCAGACCAGGGACATGGGCTGTTGCTTGGGGTAGGGATATTCAGGTTGATCGGCCAAACCTGGTCAAGGATGTGACCATGAATATGGGTCAGAGAATTTATGTGCTGGGAAAGATTGAGGTTGCAAAGGAGATCAGTGAACTCTTTAGAATGGGGGTCCTCCCGTGGGTCAGAGGGCCAAAAGTTGAAGTCGCCCAGCACCAATAAGCGAGAGTTGTTTACAAAAAGCGTAGCCAACAATTCCCCTACTGCCTGTTAGAAGAGGGGCATGGACTGCGGTGGGCGGTAAAAAAGAACACAAGTTAAAGGGACAGTAGTGGAGGTAGAACGAACAACAAGGAAATCGACCAATGCAATGGTAGGGAAGGGCATAGGCAGAAACTGGAGGTTGAATGAATTATTATCATGACTCCACCTCCGACTTTCCCACCCGGGCAGTCTGAGCATAAGATGTAGTAAGGGTCAGGAATTGCCGCTAGTATGTCTGATGAGGAGTCGGAGGAGAGCCATGTTTCGGTAAGAAACAGCATGTCAGGCTTGACAGTATCCAGAAATGTAAAAAGCTCAACCTGATGCTTGGCTAAAGAGTGAGTATTGAGGAGATAAGCTGACACAATTTTGGAGGTGGGCTGAGCCAGGGACGCCTGGGAAGGAGCAGAAGCCACAGCAAGGGACAGGGGGCATGCAGGCTGGCCTATCGGGGATGAGAGGAGCGCAATGGGGTTGGGGTTTAGGATGCCAGTACCTTTAATGCGGGAGAGAGTGTGGCCTGAAATAGCCCAATTGCCCCAAAGTGCAACTAGTTCTTGGGAGGAATACGCATAAGAATGGGCAGGGTGCCTGGCCCCTGGCCCCGGCCGACCGCGGACACGCGCAGACGGGCTTGCCTTTGGCTGCGTGCGGTGTAACACATGTGGGCTAAATAGACAGCCCAGGAAGAGGTGGTGCCAGTGAATCCGCCCCCCAATGTCAGGTGGTGCTCGGCCTACCCACACGCCCTCCGCTCAAACAGGCAAACCTGCGTCGGACCAGGGCTGTGGAGACGAGTGGACCAAATGGGAGGACAGAAGACCACAGGACTCCTGGCAGGTAAGAAAGCTAACACCAGAAGTATCGAGGTGCTGCTGGGAAAAGGGATAGTATGATGCCCAGACTTAAGCCGCCTCGCCGAGAAAGTTAAAAAGGCAGTGATTAAAAATCATCTGTAACGAGTAGACAAGCCAAGGTTAAAAATGCGACAGAAACCCCTGCACACTCGCGTCCGCTGCGCGCAGTGTAACACATGTGGGCTAAATAGACAGCCCAGGAAGCGGTGGTGCCAGTGACTCCACCCCCCAATGTCAGGTGGTGCTCGACCTCCCCACACGCCCTTTGCTCAAACTGGCAAGCCTGCGTCAGACCAGAGCTGTGGAGATGAGTGGACCAAATGGGAGGACAGAAGACCACGGGACAATTGGCAGGTAAGAAAGCTACCGCCAGAAGTATTGAGGTGCTGCTGGGAAAAGGGATAGTATGATACCCAGACTTAAGCCGCCTCGCCGAGAAAGCTATAAAGGCAGCGATTAAAAATCAGCTCTAACCAGTAGACAAGTCGAGGCTAAAACTGAGAGAGAACCCCCCGCACACTTGCGTCAGTCGTGGTTCTTATACCACTTTATTAGTATATGGTTTGTGACGTCCCTAGGGCTAACCATATATTGTGCTAATTTACTGTGTGCTAAATAAGTTTGCTGAATGTACTTTTGCCTCTAGCCTCATAAAGAGACTAGAGGGATGTGTTTAGAATAAATACATATGTTTTATATATATATACCTGGTGTGGTTCTCCTTTCATTTGGTCATTCATGAGCCTATAGACTCGTAAAACAAGCTGCTTTACATTCCTTCAAGACTTAGCCTGAAGGCCTCTCTCCACAGCTACCACTAGGATAGCTTTCTATATAGGTTGTCTTTAAACCTACCATCAATAAGGGTTGTTTGGACTGGTGCAAGGTGCCCACTAGAATAGTCGACAGCACGTGCCAGGCCAACTTCTCAAAACATGACTAGTATGATTTCCTAAAAAGTCAGGTAATGTGTTTCTAAAATCTAAATTGTTACACCTTTCTAAACACTCTCTTTAATTACAGAGGATACAGAAATGACAGCAGATTTTTAAAATTCCGATTTTCCATGATGATTTTTGGGGGGATTTTTTAGACATTAGTTTTTTAGATTGTCTCTAATTAAAATAATTTTTTTTGTCACAATGTTTCATTTTAAAAGCATTTTGGAATATGCATTTATATCCAATTAATATGTAATATTTGTGAAGGATGTCTCTCATATTTGTAGGAGTGTAAAGTTACCAGATACTTCCTAACTTGACATTGCATTTGTTTGATGATGCCGCCTATTACTTTTTCTCCTTTCTTTTACTCGGACTGATAACCTCCCAATCCACAAAGTCACTCAGGGTCACAGTTATCACTAGAGTAACTAGTCCAGAAGAATCAGGGGGCATATTATCAAGGGCGATGTTAAAAATTATCGCCGCTTTAGCTGCAGAAAACTGCTGCTAAAGCGGCGATAATGGGCTTGATAATATGCCCTTGTGAATTCCAATAGAAGTCCATGTTCTGGTGGGAACATGGGCTTCTATTGGAATTCTCCAGGGCATATTATCAAGCTCATTATCGCCGTTTCGGCGAGAATTTTAACGCGGTCCTTGATAATATGACCCTACATTCCTAAGATAGGGGGGGCTCACTTAACAGACCTCGGAGCTGTGTACTATGCAACTGCTGCTGCGTATCCTATCCAGTTGTGGGTATACCATGAGACGACAAGGGCATCATCAGGGCTGGACTCGGGAACTAAAAACAGCCCTGGCAAAAATACTCAAACTAGTCCTGCCCACTTCATCTCTTTGCTCAATCTCTCTAACTTCCCCCTCCCTCTTACTCTATATCTCTCTTGTAGCATCCCCCTTGTCAGCTTCATTTATTTTGGGGGACCAGTAGAAAATGACCGAGCACCAGGAGGAGCTCTGTGCTTTCCAAACTAGCCTTCAAGGACTCCAACTGACCAGAGAAATGTCTAGTGGAGTAAAATGCCTGTCTGGCCCTGGGCGTCATAACTGAACCTAATAATCAACCTGGGTCCCTGCCCATCAGATATTGCCTCCCCATTTCTTCTCATTCCTCATACTGCAGCAAGCTGTTTCATACTGTACTACAATCTCTAAATCTTGAGGGGCAGGAGTCACACCTGCCTTGTATGTGGTTAAGGTAAAAGTTTATAGCACCACTACCTATCCTACGAGAAATAACACAACAGACTGGATTTTTTTCAGCTTATCCATGTGGGGTGGAGGCAAACCGTATCAATGAGTTGGGCTTTAAAACCCCATGTTTAATTCAGAAAGACCAATCAATGTATTCCGTGTACTATAATGTTGTCACTAATATTAGCCAAGCAAATGTCTATTGCCTTCTGATGACTCACGGGTTAAGATGTGAATATTAAAATGGCCGCCTACTTTCATTCTCTTTCCAGAGTCCTGATTTCTTGGACCTTGAGAAATCGAAAGTGAAATCCAAAGAATCCCTTTCAAGTGGGGTGCATCTCAACACAACATCAGAGGACAACCTGGCGTCATTCCTAGAGCAAGAACACGAAGCATGTTTAGAGTTCCAGCCACAGCATTGTAAACCATATTTCAATCCCATTAGGCACCCCTCCCTGCCAGATTCTTCCAGAAACACAACAGGAATGTCGGCCCTCCACAGGCATGTCTCTGACCCCGGCCTTCCGGGGAAATAATCCTTTTATACTGTAACTTCAAATGATATGTAAGTGCTTTAATGGCTGTTTTCCTCTTTGTATATGAATCCTCTATACTTGACTCAGGGGCTATACGGATACCATTATGCAAAGTACTGTATATTTTCTTAAATTTGAAGCTTATGAGGTAAAGTTGAGCAGTTATGCTGTAAATATATTTAAGAACGTTTATGTTCAAAATGTAAAACTGCCAGCATCACGAGGCACCTTATATTTTATATTTCTTTTTTTTTTTTAAACACAAGCATGATACAAAGAAAATCACAGATTGTTGCATGAAGATTATTAGGTAAAGCTTTCACTGAGATGGTACATCAACATCCAGTTGAAAAGCAGTTAGGACGCCAGTGACTTAAGCACATAAACCTCAAATATTTTAGCGTGAAAGGGGACTGCACCAAGAGGAATGAATATGAGGTTTCCCATGTAATGCGTGTATGCAAGGGACAACACTTGCTGAATATTGGCATTCAGTAAGTGATTTATTGCCCCTTCGAACTCGAAAAAATATATGCATCCTCCCCTGTTCGAACATTTGCAAGGAAGTATTTTTTCAATCATTCTGTTATGCAAGCAACAGAAAAAAACTTTTAGGACTCAAAGTTGTATTCAAATATGTGCTTTAAAATTAATGTATGTGTGCCCATTCTAGGCGGGTTGTATTGCACATTTTGAAACCACTATTATTAGTGAAGAACAAAGTTTGTTTTTAAGGGGAAAATTTGTGAATTTTGCGTGCTTCAGAAATCACAATCTCGTTCGAAGTTCAGGGGACTTGTGTGGTCTTTAAGAATAAAGTGAAAGACGCAGACGACTCGCATTCAATCAGGACACAGATGTGGTAACCAAACAAGGTCTAATGCAATAAATGTGATGTCAGCATGGCATGGACAGCTATGTGCCTCTAGCACAATCAGTCCCAACAATAGACTAGTTCATGTAATTCTTTCACAACGTAAAATGGCACAGTTGTTTGCAATATTCCCTTTGCTGACTTTTTCCATGGAATCCATAATTTATATCAAAAGTGTGTGCCACACAGTATTTCAAATACAGATGTACTTGTCGCTAAACATCACTTATTTCCAAAGTAGACAAAACGAAGAATTGAATTAAAAGTCAGTAGGCTTTTAAAATGAGATCCTTAGATTTTATTTTATTAAAATATTCCTTTCCTTTGAATACAATGAGTGGTCTCTTTTTTAAATATTGCTAATGGTAAATCCATGTTTTCAGTCCTTGAATGTATGTGTCTTTTGAGAGATCTAGGAAGCACCTTGTGATCGAATACACCTTTAAGGCAACAGAGGACCAAGATGATATTGGGACCAGCAGCCTTCAACTTCAGGCTGAGGGTCGTAGATTTCAATCAACAGGCCTTACCAGTACCGCTCTTTCACTGGGAAACACTTAGTGGCCTGTGGGTCTAGGGGATCCAGACGTTAAAATATATAGATGAGCAAGGGAGGTGCAGAGAACCAACAGAAAAGGGTGACCAGCTCGCTCCATGTCATTACAGGCACAGTCTCCAGTCATAAACTTTTCAATCACACAGTGCTGTATTTGAACTAGTGGCTGCTGGTGGAGGGCACCATCCCTTATTTTTCCATATCAGATATTTACTGCATGCAAGAGAGGTAAAACACACAAATCGTTAAGATGGACGAAGAAAAAGATGGCAAAACCATCACAAACAGAAAGTGGGAACCTGCAAGAGTGAGGAAAAGGGACAGGGAGTGTCTGGTAGTGGATTTGGTATTCAGCACCGTGATGTTTAATTGCACTGCAGCTGGCTTCCGAGCCGAGGTTCAGACACCTGCACTCTTTCTTTCACAAACTAAGCACTGCCCGCAAATCATTGATTTTAGCTGTGCTAGTCACATTAGTTCACTGGAATTTATTAGGCATTCTCAGAAATGTCCTGACAGGGACCACGGCTTATGCCACAAAGGGAGCAGAACAGTTGTTGAATAAAAAGCCTCACAAAAATGACAAAAATCATATATCGTATAACAGTGTGATTTCCCCCAAAAGCCAAAAGGATGAACAAAAACATCACATCATGGGCCAGATCAAAAATACTGCAAGGGCTACTCACCCAAGGGAGAGACGAGAGGAACTAAGCATACCTCAGATCCAAATCCACAGCCCTCACAATGTGAAGAAGACAGATGAAACACAAGAAGGCTGACCACACTGAGGAAGGGAACAACTCAAGGTACACCTCAGGAGAACAGGCTAGGCCCAGTACCAGGGATGCCCAACTACCACAGAGGAAAGTGTAGGAGAGCCACACAAAACTATCTAAAGGAAATGATCCCTCCAATCAGTGGCTGTCCAGGAACCTTTCCACTGATCTCAGAGTGCAATAGTTTAGAACATATTCAGCAAACTGATGCTCAAGCCTCTTGATTTCACATGAGGGAAATAAGGATTTTGTGAACATACAGGTAAGAAGTACTTATGTGTGTGTGCGTGTGTATATATATTGTATATATATTTCACTGAAAAAACCATAGGGGCCGATTACGATGGAGGGAATTCCGCCACCGCTGGGCCGGCGGTGGCGGAATTCCCACCATCACCCTTAGAATTCCCACCTCCAAATTAGGATGGCGGTGGGAAGGGGAAAGGTATCTCGGCGGATGGAAAGACCGGCCACTGTGGTCCCACAAAGCGGGCCTTTTCTGCCTGACTTGCGGGACCAGGTACAAGGGGTCTATGGAGGCGGTGCCGTGCAGGCATCGTAGTGGGCATTATGATACCTGTCTTTTGCGGCGGAGTTCCCGGAGACAGGCGGAAAATGCCTTTGGGGCCTGTTGCGGGCCCCCAAGGGCGTGGGGGGGTGGGGTGCTGCACGTGGGTGGTACCTATGGTACCCCCTACATTTGCATGTACAAGGTAGCAGGCACCGCAAGGTACCTGCCACGTTGTACATGCAAATGTAACACATGTATTTTTACATTGTGGCATGTGGCGCCGTCTGCCAAAAATGTAAACATACAGGATGCGCCCACCAGTGTGGGAGGCGCATCCTAATTCGTTTTGCGGGACCGCAGCACCTATGGCGGGTGGTCCCTTTTCCACCAGCGATGGCGGGTGGACACGTAATTGGTCCCATAGGTTTCAGGGGTGTTATAGTTAGCTAGACATTTCACTCGTACAAAACCATTGAAATTCCCCCGTTATAGTTAGTTGTACTAACCATAACTAGCGCGCCCGCAATCCACTGCTGATGATGTCACATATTACATCATTCATGACATGGTCAGTGACATCACTGATGACATCTCAAATGACATCACTGATGACATTATCCAGTGAATGTGGTTTGGTTCGATATTTAAATATGTATTATATATATATATATATATCACACGTAACCAGGAACCCAAATTGGAAAGACCACAGGGAAGTGTGACACGCCACGGAAGAAGGGATTTGGTGATTCCCGAAACGCGTCTGGCGATTTGAACTACTGAGGAGGTTTCTTGGTCCTGTATTGCCATCAGCATGCTGCAAATAAACATGGTGTTTATTTAAACTTCCCCGTGGTCTTTCCAATTTGGGTTCCTGGTTACGTGTGATGTTTAGCGGCCGCTCCCGGTCGCGGAAATGACCCGCCGTGCACAGTACGGGTCCCAGCCAGCACCAACCGGCGCCACGGCAAGGAGGGAAGGAGAGTGAGTGCATCTCTCCAGGGTTGCGCTCACCTCAACACTGTTTGCAGCACTAAAGCACGATGGTAAACGGCCAATTTCCATCTCTACCCACTTGGGAAGTGAACTACATTTGACTTTGATTGACCGCGCTCCCACATGGGATTTATCACCGAGGCACTACAACGCCCAGGAGGCCGTGTTTGCGGCCACGCCCCTAATGGGGCAGGTGTTCAGCTTATAACAGAGACAGCAGCGAGTCCAGTCTCTTACATGACACGCCACGGAAGAAGGGATTTGGTGATTCCCGAAACGCGTCTGGCGATTTGAACTACTGAGGAGGTTTCTTGGTCCTGTATTGCCATCAGCATGCTGCAAATAAACATGGTGTTTATTTAAACTTCCCTGTGGTCTTTCCAATTTGGGTTCCTGGTTACGTGTGATGTTTAGCAGCCGCTCCCGGTCGCGGAAATGACCCGCCGTGCACAGTACGGGTCCCAGCCAGCACCAACCGGCGCCACGGCAAGGAGGGAAGGAGAGTGAGTGCATCTCTCCAGGGTTGCGCTCACCTCAACACTGTTTGCAGCACTAAAGCACGATGGTAAACGGCCAATTTCCATCTCTACCCACTTGGGAAGTGAACTACATTTGACTTTGATTGACCGCGCTCCCACATGGGATTTATCACCGAGGCACTACAACGCCCAGGAGGCCGTGTTTGCGGCCACGCCCCTAATGGGGCAGGTGTTCAGCTTATAACAGAGACAGCAGCGAGTCCAGTCTCTTACATGACACGCCACGGAAGAAGGGATTTGGTGATTCCCGAAACGCGTCTGGCGATTTGAACTACTGAGGAGGTTTCTTGGTCCTGTATTGCCATCAGCATGCTGCAAATAAACATGGTGTTTATTTAAACTTCCCTGTGGTCTTTCCAATTTGGGTTCCTGGTTACGTGTGATGTTTAGCGGCCGCTCCCGGTCGCGGAAATGACCCGCCGTGCACAGTACGGGTCCCAGCCAGCACCAACCGGCGCCACGGCAAGGAGGGAAGGAGAGTGAGTGCATTTCTCCAGGGTTGCGCTCACCTCAACACTGTTTGCAGCACTAAAGCACGATGGTAAAAGGCCAATTTCCATCTCTACCCACTTGGGAAGTGAACTACATTTGACTTTGATTGACCGCGCTCCCACATGGGATTTATCACCGAGGCACTACAACGCCCAGGAGGCCGTGTTTGCGGCCACGCCCCTAATGGGGCAGGTGTTCAGCTTATAACAGAGACAGCAGCGAGTCCAGTCTCTTACATGACACGCCACGGAAGAAGGGATTTGGTGATTCCCGAAACGCGTCTGGCGATTTGAACTACTGAGGAGGTTTCTTGGTCCTGTATTGCCATCAGCATGCTGCAAATAAACATGGTGTTTATTTAAACTTCCCTGTGGTCTTTCCAATTTGGGTTCCTGGTTACGTGTGATGTTTAGCGGCCGCTCCAGGTCGCGGAAATGACCCGCCGTGCACAGTACGGGTCCCAGCCAGCACCAACCGGCGCCACGGCAAGGAGGGAAGGAGAGTGAGTGCTTTTTTCCAGGGTTGCGCTCACCTCAACACTGTTTGCAGCACTAAAGCACGATGGTAAACGGCCAATTTCCATCTCTACCCACTTGGGAAGTGAACTACATTTGACTTTGATTGACCGCGCTCCCACATGGGATTTATCACCGAGGCACTACAACGCCCAGGAGGCCGTGTTTGCGGCCACGCCCCTAATGGGGCAGGTGTTCAGCTTATAACAGAGACAGCAGCGAGTCCAGTCTCTTACATGACACGCCACGGAAGAAAGGATTTGGTGATTCCCGAAACGCGTCTGGCGATTTGACCTACTGAGGAGGTTTCTTGGTCCTGTATTGCCATCAGCATGCTGCAAATAAACATGGTGTTTATTTAAACTTCCCTGTGGTCTTTCCAATTTGGGTTCCTGGTTACGTGTGATGTTTAGCGGCCGCTCCCGGTCGCGGAAATGACCCGCCGTGCACAGTACGGGTCCCAGCCAGCACCACCCGGCGCCACGGCAAGGAGGGAAGGAGAGTGAGTGCATTTCTCCAGGGTTGCGCTCACCTCAACACTGTTTGCAGCACTAAAGCACGATGGTAAACGGCCAATTTCCATCTCTACCCACTTGGGAAGTGAACTACATTTGACTTTGATTGACCGCGCTCCCACATGGGATTTATCACCGAGGCACTACAACGCCCAGGAGGCCGTGTTTGCGGCCACGCCCCTAATGGGGCAGGTGTTCAGCTTATAACAGAGACAGCAGCGAGTCCAGTCTCTTACATGACACGCCACGGAAGAAGGGATTTGGTGATTCCCGAAACGCGTCTTTCGATTTGAACTACTGAGGAGGTTTCTTGGTCCTGTATTGCCATCAGCATGCTGCAAATAAACATGGTGTTTATTTAAACTTCCCTGTGGTCTTTCCAATTTGGGTTCCTGGTTACGTGTGATGTTTAGCGGCCGCTCCCGGTCGCGGAAATGACCCGCCGTGCACAGTATGGGTCCCAGCCAGCACCAACCGGCGCCACGGCAAGGAGGGAAGGAGAGTGAGTGCATTTCTCCAGGGTTGCGCTCACCTCAACACTGTTTGCAGCACTAAAGCACGATGGTAAACGGCCAATTTCCATCTCTACCCACTTGGGAAGTGAACTACATTTGACTTTGATTGACCGCGCTCCCACATGGGATTTATCACCGAGGCACTACAACGCCCAGGAGGCCGTGTTTGCGGCCACGCCCCTAATGGGGCAGGTGTTCAGCTTATAACAGAGACAGCAGCGAGTCCAGTCTCTTACATGACAAGCCACGGAAGAAGGGATTTGGTGATTCCCGAAACGCGTCTGGCGATTTGAACTACTGAGGAGGTTTCTTGGTCCTGTATTGCCATCAGCATGCTGCAAATAAACATGGTGTTTATTTAAATTTCCCTGTGGTCTTTCCAATTTGGGTTCCTGGTTACGCCTTCTGGTACTTGTATTTCTGCTGTAGTTCTTTAACGCTTGATGCGTCCGAGTCCTGTGTTCTCATATGTGGTGAAAGAGCCCCGGCCAGGAAACCCCTCGCCTGCCAGGCGGCGTCATGGTGTTGGAGCAAGGGATACGTATATGAGCATATCCCAACAAGCTGTATGCTCGCCATTTCAGGGCTCCTTCCATCCGTCGTGTGGCGGTGCTCAGCGCAATGCAGGTTCACTGCGACGCTCAATCCTCATCAGGGCGCTGTGCACTCTTCAATGGCGGGTGCGGCAATGAAAGGTGATGGGACCTTTCAAATATGCAGGCTCGTGTGTCAGAAAACACTAACCACACTCGCGGGGCTTCTGGTAAGGGCTTTATTTCCCAACAAGTAGCTCGATAGCGTGAGAGCAAAGGAACAAGGTTCATGATGCAGTTCTGGTTCGTCTATTGTCCTGACGCGTTTCGAAGGCGGCTGCCTTCTTCTTCAGAGGGTGACGAACTGATTCTCAGAGTGGTAGCAGGAAGGACCTTTCTTTATCTTTATGACACGCCCCTGGATGGGCACCGTGCCTTCTGGTACTTGTATTCCTGCTGTAGTTCTTTAACGCTTGATGCGTCCGAGTCCTGTGTTCTCATATGTGGTGAAAGAGCCCCGGCCAGGAAACCCCTCGCCTGCCAGGCGGCGTCATGGTGTTGGAGCAAGGGGTACGTATATGAGCATATCCCAACAAGCTGTATGCTCGCCATTTCAGGGCTCCTTCCATCCGTCGTGTGGCGGTGCTCAGCGCAATGCAGGTTCACTGCGACGCTCAATCCCCATCAGGGCGCTGTGCACTCTTCAATGGCGGGTGCGGCAATGAAAGGTATATATATATATATATATATATATATATATATATATAACACCTAGGTATATATAGTTAGGACCTTGTTTCCATAGGAAATCCACAACATTCTATTGGGAATAACTTTGGCGCTGGTTGATGAATCTTCGCAAATTTCTCAAAGAAGATGGCCCGCTCCGCTCCTCTCCTTCCCTGAAAGTTTTGGGGGGATTCGTCAAGTGGGGGCTGAGAAAAAAGGGGGGTCCCATGTTAATTTCCATAGGACCTTTAGACACGGCTACAGCTTGAACCGCTGAACGGAATTACACCAAACCTGTCAAAATGGTAGAGTCTGGTACGCAGATCACGCTTTTGGTTAAATAGTGTAAATCCCTCCAGTAGTTCCTGAGAAAATTGAAAGAGAAATAAATTATATATCTGTAAGCGCGCACGGTGCGCGCACCCCGCGATTTTTCGGGGAAAAAAATTGGGGGGGGGGGCCTTAAGGGCTTCTCTATTTTATTTCATCTATTTTATTTCATTCTCGAGGGTGCCCACCCCTCGTTTTGCCCCGGAGATCACCGCCGCGCCCGAGCCGCCTCAAGATGGCCACCGTCTGGTTGTGGGTGGGGCCGGGAGGACGTGGTTTCCGCTTCCCCCTGCTTGGGGGAAGCCTTCGATGTCCGGTCTCCCGTGCCGAGTGATGCTGGCCAGACAAAGAAGTGTGGGCTGGTGCGGGGCTCCCGTATGTCCGTGGAGTACATTAGTAAACGTTATCACTTATTGATAGACAACTAGAAGCAGTATGCGCTGTAATCAGCAGTCTAGCTAAAATAGTTTGCTCGCCATTCAAACTTTGTATTCGGAATAACCCCATTTAGTAATGATTAAATGACAGAGTTTCTGGAAAAGCACTCAACGGCGACCACACGCAAAGTTCGAAATTTCCGGCAGGTAATTGAGGAAATGCAAAGTTCATCAATCGGTAGTACACATGGTTTCATTTTTGACCAAGTATGTGGTACAGTTTTGGGGTGACTCGTGTCTTTTATATCTGGAGAGGTTTAACCGAACTATTTTACCATCTTAACACAGTAGTAAAAGTGTGGGCTGGTGCGGGGCTCCCGTATGTCCGTTAAATACATTAGTTAACGTCACCACTTATTGATAGACAACTAGAAGCAGTATGCGCTGTAATCAGTGGCGTCACTAGGGGGGTGCGGACCGCACCAGGTGACACCATTACATGGGGTGACACCGTGGTCCTTGACACCAAATGCTAAATAACATTACTGTCAGTAGTGCGGGCCTCACCTCGCCTCCAAGAAGTAAACTTGATAGTTTCCTTTCCCAGCCTGAAGGATTTTATGCAACTAGAACAATGCACTTTAAGTGGGAGGCCTGTTGGGAAATTACGCCGGGTGTTGGCACACTTGTCTTTTAGAGGGCGCTGTACTGACGATCAGACTGTGGGGGATGTTTATTAGCAGTGATATGGGGGATCGCTGGGCTGTGCGCCCCTGTCCTTTAAGTGGAATGTCCTGTTAGTAGAAATGATCGAGTAGGCTATTTTATTTAGTGTACTGTTATGCCATTTAAGTTAACAGATTTGCAGAGCGCTGTGTTAAGTGCTTTATAGCGCATCGCTCGCCAGGAGAGGCTCTTGGTGCTGAAATAAAAGAGAACCAAATATAAAAATGTCAATGTCTCCTCGAACTTCAGGAGATCGTGGGGGTCGTAGGCTAAATGTGCCAGAGCGAACGAGCCCCCCTCCCACGTCCGTGCCCACTTGCAGGCTGGCAGCACCCGTCTGAGGAAGGACCCAGAACAGAATATGTAGGGTCATCTTCTTTCCGTAGAAAGTCATTCAGTTTCACCCGCCCTTCACAACAGGGGTCCATAACTTGGAGGGTTCTATTATAACTATTTGGGAGGGGGGTGTTAGAAATGGGACTTTACTTTAGAACCGTATTATGATATGGGGTGTTCATTTTACAGAGAGCACAGAAGGGGCACATTGGCTCAGGAGTCTTTTAGGTGGAATGTTCCATCGTCAAAAGTCTTCTGGAGTTAGGACCTGACTTTGCGACATAATGGGAACGTTCCCTTACCGGGGGCGACACTGCAAGGTAGGGGGCGCTTGGTGTCAAGATAGATGCGCTTATCCGCAGAGGCCACGAGAACGGCGATGGATTACAGTGAGGCACGGGTCCCGCCGGGACACTCTAGCACCATTATTCTGTGGGCTGTGACCTTATAACTGGGGCCAAGCCCATGTCGCACTCGCGGACTCTCTGCAAGCTGTTCACAAGAGGAGGACGACGAAGTTATAAGAACGCCCCCACCCCCTTACATCAGATCGTGTTAGCTCCAAAATCCGTGATACTCCTTTATCTACCTTGAATGAAAGGCTGAGGCCCTACGTGCCCCTATTCATCTTGTAGGTGGCCTTGACGTTACAAGGAACGCTGAACCCACTGAGGTTTTTAAAGCAGAATAATGAGGCGCGCAGGTTGCTAGTTGTGTGACTGGGATCACACGTGTGGCTAGAGAGACGCCGGGACTGCTCAACGATTACCCGTCCACAGTGTCTGCTGCTAGATCAGATTTAGAGACAGGCTCACATGAAAGAGAAAAGTGCAGATCTTTTCGATAAAACTACATTTATCGTAATAATAGGAATTTATTTCATGATATTGTCAGAGAGGGGCTCGCCTGTCACTGTTCTGTCGCATCTGTGTCCCTGTAAGGTTGGAACAGAAACGTGGTCATTGTGTGCCGAATACCAGGCGACCGGTCACAGGTGGTTTACGTCAGATCAGGCTGTGGCACTCGGGGTTTGGACCCATAGGACTTTAGGTATTCAGGAAGAAATGATATGTGAACCCTACTAGTTAAATACAAAAACAAAGGGAAGAAGTTGCAGGAGATCATTGACAAGATGCAGCTGGGATCAAGGGGGGGTTATTGTTTATCACAGCTGCCCAGACCCAGTGTGTGAAGAGAAAAAGAGCTCAGGTCCGCAGCACTGAGACCCAACTCTGTTCTCAAAACGGCCTCACCGTTTACAGATATCATGTTAAAATAACTTCTGATTCAAAATTACATTTCTGTGCACGAAGCGCCACAAATGTCAAATTCCGCAAAGTTCTGTGACTCTTGTATATGCTTAAAATACCTGTGGCGTTATACGATCGCTCTGCAAGACCATGGAGCACCATTTGGAAGTAATGCGGAAATTACATAAAGCTCTTGGGTTATTGGAAAACTCCTACACCTCAATGCTAAAATTCAGCCAAATTCCTTAACATCACCGGTACATTATTATTTATTAAGCACAATTCTGTGCCATTTGCAATTTGTGCAAAACTATCTTACATCACTTGGCAAGTCTGCAAAATGTTGTGGCACTATCCAGTAACAAAGCAAATTCCTGTCCAGTTTCTTAAGTCTGCAAAAATTTACATTTATAAGAAAGTAAAATTGTGACACAGTTAGCTGGTCTTTCAGACGTCTGCAGTTCAACATGATATCTCTGCAAAATTCTGTGTCATGGCCCCTTGATTCGTAAAATCTGTGGGATCATACGCAAATTCTACAAAATTAGAGATAGGAGGAGGCCTTTTGACGTCATCAGACAGGGTCAGGGCCGCCAGACTGGAGGGCAGGTGAAGGGAAGCGAGAGAGACGGAAGCAAAGCAGGGAGGGTAGTGTTAGCAAGCTGGGGTGGACAGGAATGTGGCCACACTGCAGGGGAAGATCTAAAGCATGCAGGGAAATACTCTGAGTAGAAGGCATGGCCTCCAAGGAGCAATGGGAGGAGTTATGAAAGGATGGGTAACACCTCATCAGTGCTTTAGACTCCGGTGTAGAGGAGTGGGCTTGGAAAGGCCCCAGAAGAAGGACCCCCTTCGTGGGTGCTGCACAGATGAATACATCTGCTCGAGGAGGTCCATCGTGGATTCATGGGGTAAGTCGTGAGAGGGTGACACCATGAGTTTCCCGCACTGGGTGACACCAGCCCTAGTGACGCCACTGATCAGCAGTCTAGCTAAAATAGTTTGCTCGCCATTCAAACTTTGTATTTGGAATAACCCCATTTAGTAATGATTAAATGACAGAGTTTCTGGAAAAGCACTCAACGGCGACCACACGCAAAGTTCGAAATTTCCAGCAGGTAATTGAGGAAATGCAAAGTTCATCAATCGGTAGTAGACATGGTTTCATTTTTTATCAAGTATGTGGTACAGTTTTGGGGTGACTCGTGTCTTTTATATCTGGAGAGGTTTAACCGAACTATTTTACCATCTTCACACAGTAGTAAATGATTGTTTATCACTGGAAATGTAAAGGATGGTGCCGCTTTTGGATTACAATATAGTAGTGTGTGTTATCATCTCTAAAGTAATTACAGAGCAAAACCGAACACAACACAATAACATAACTCAAAGCAAATTAACACAACATAAATCTAACGACATAGAACAACAAACTGTCAAAAATGAATGTAACACAATACAACACTATTACAGTGCAATAATTTAATAGACACAGTGAACCCATATTGTAATTCTCTGTGAGATTATTGTTTTTCGAAATAGCATGACACAAAAACTACTTTTCTCCTTTTAACATGTGATCTTCCTTAAAGTTTGGAAGTGTGAGAAGAATCCAGAGAGTGCATTTAAACTATTCCTCTTGCATAGCCGCGAACAAGCAAGCAGACACAAAGGCAAACATAGGAAGATGGAGGCGTTCAGGCATTTGTATACAGAAACACCACACAACCACATATGCTTACACAGACCTGGGCAACGGTACACAGTAATGATGTTGCATGCTTATCTAGGATCCTGATCGATACTGTGACCTTATGCCCCTATTCGGCTATAAATCCATTTATTCCCTATATTGGCATAACCGTTCAAGTGCGATATTCAGAAAGTCATCTCTGGCCTCACACGAACAGAGCCACATTCCAGAATAGTTTTCTCTGCCACTTCCTTTGCAGCCAATTAGTGCAATGACAGAGCAGAAGTCACTATCTGAGATTCCTAGATTAACACTCCGAGTTCTTCAACAAGATAAAAACTCAGCAAACCTGGAAATCCCTGCTTGCTGTGTTTTGATTAGTAATGGAACTCTAATGAGCAACTGATAGCGATCACTTCCTAGTGACATCTTTAATTGACGTCTTATGTCCAGCAAACTTACGTCAAACATGGCACCTTTCAGGTATAAATATTACCAACGTTGCCTTAAGCAATTGCCCGTTGCCTGCTGTTGCTAGCTGTCTGCAGTACGCTGATGCTGCTGCTGTCCCGAAGCTACTGATACCATTATCGCTGCTAAAGCGCGAACGATGGTGTGGTGAAACTAGGAGCTGAACAGCCGTCCCTCTGCGAAGAGCCCAGCAGATGCCAGCTGCCCGCGGACGCTGTGCCCCCTCCTCCTCCTCGACGCGCTGAAGAGAGACGCTGCCTTTCTCCTGCCGAGAAATCCAGCTCCAGCGTTTCTGGTCTACCCTTGCGGGTGACTGGGATACCGAGTTTCCCTGAAGGAGATACCAGACCTCCATCATTCTATTCAGAGGTATGGTGTTGACTAAACCCTTAGTGAGAATTCTTGAAGCAAACCTTGGCAAAACCAACTTAAACTAAAGCTACTTACTTACTCCCCTCCCAAGTATTAGGCTTAGGTCAGGTACACTGGGGTAGGCGTAGTTAGAAGCACCAGTTGAGTATTTTAGCCTAATGTATATATGAATGTATATATGTTTTATTACTTTTAAACCATTGTATGGCTAAGAAACCATATCAATGCTTTTACAGTATTATCTCGCAATACTTATCTTACTGTACGTACTTTTTATAATAACAAGTCTTGCAATTGTGGCAATACATTTCTCTTGTACGAGAAGAAAGACTGTTCAATAAATGTTAACCCTTTATTGACCAATGCCCGTCTCTCTATTCTCTACATATTGTGAAAGTAATCTGCACCAACCTGACTGAGTAAAATAACTGTCTATTGTTTCACACGACCCTAGAGATTGACTCTTGACCTGAGGAGCAAAGTTGTCATGTTGCACGGTTGTTGGAAAACTGAATCCCTTCTTGTCTGTGCCAGGGAAGCTGATCACTTCCTATTTCAGTCAAGAAAGTTTCCAGTGACCTCTGAGCTAGTTGGTAACACATCCAATTAAGTTTAGAATAGTCAGTAGAGGCCTGGAAGATCCGCACTTCTACGTCGATACTACTGTTTATGTTATTCCAATGCGCAGGGCCTAGTGGGAAACTAGGAACTACACTACAATGACAGCTATCCAGAAACAGACACTCAGCCTCACATAAATACACAAAGACCTACACAAAAAGACAGATACAAATAGAGAGAGGAACACACAGAACATAAACAACAATCACACACAGACGTATAGATATGGACACAACTAAACATGCACATGAATTCATAGACCCACAGGTATGCACATCGATGAAAACACCCTAAAATACATAAATTCATGTGCATACACACAAACAAAAGAATCTTCAGTTTATTTTATTTTTAAAGTGATGTGCACTCGCCACTGACAGTAATCTCGTTACCTAGTCATGGAAAGCAGAAGCTAATTGTTTACATATGAACTTTAATCAATTCTGAAAGAGTTTTAAGTCCTTGTTGCAACATACAGGATTGTACATAGGTAGATGTCAACAAAGGGATGTTTTCACACATGGATCATGAGTGGCGTTAAATGAATTATTTAAAAAATGGAGTGAAATATGCAGCAATGTTTATAGAAAAGCCTGAAAGGAAATTAAAATGGTCAGGATCGCAGGCAAATCCTTAATCTGCACGAAAATGATTCTTGTGATGTAGGTTAGCTTTCTCTCTCTCTCACCAGAAAAGAGGCCCTTTGCATATGATAAATGCTTGTTTGCAAATAATTATAAGTACCAATGTTTTCCTAATAAAGGCAAATATGTATTTATTGCAAATTAACACCCACCCATATATATATTACCTACTGGCGGTCGCCAGTAGGTATATATAGTTAGGACCTAGTTTCCATAGGAAATCCGCAACATTCTATTGGGAATAACTTTGGCGCTGGTTAATGAATCTTCGCAAATTTCTCAAAGAAGATGGCCTGCTCCGCTCCTCTCCTTCCCTGAAAGTTTTGGGGTAATAGTCAAGTGGGAGCTGACCGCGGGTCAACTGCAAGGAATTGCTTCCCAATATATCTATATTATTTTAACTAAAATATCTAAAAAAATACTCAACTGATTTACACCAAATCATGTATATAAATACACATATACATATATACACCCATTACACCCAGGGCAAAAGCAAGAAATACGGCACAATCAGGGGAGCAGAAGGCAAGAAATACGGCACAGAGAGCATCTTGCTCCGGTCCAAAAATCGGATCCCTAGGGCTGCTCAGGTGGTCCCACAAGGATATTAACATATTTAAACGTTATCCGCTAATAGAATTAGCATTTTAAAAACCTTGCAAATTCACTGAAAAAACCATAGGTTTCAGGCTTTATATAGTTAGGAATTAGCATTTAAAAAACCTTTGAAATTCACTGAAAAAACCATAGGTTTTAGGTCTTATATAGTTAGGAATTAGCATTTAAAAAACCTTGAAAATTCACTGAAAAAACCATAGGTTTCAGGCCTTATATAGTTAGGAATTAACATATAAAAAACCATTGAAATTGCTCCTATATAGTTAGTTGGACTAACTATATATGTCGCACCCGCAATCCACTGCTGATGATGTCACATACTACATCATTCATGACATGGTCAGTGACATCACTGATGACATCACTGATGACATCTCAAATTACATCACTGATGACATCACTGATGACATCTCATTTGACATCACTGATGACATCACTGATTACATAATTCATGTGATAATACGATGCACCTCCTCACACTCTAATATAACCTTTGATACGCCCAGTGTTTAATACAGACTACCATTCTTGAAACCATTGACACACCAATACCAGTTACTACATAGGCACTCACTGATTCCTAGGTCTACACACACATCCACACATTCACCCATACAATCACTCATACATACAGTCACTCATCAATGCAATACTATCATATGCACTCATACACCTATGCAGACACTCCCACACTGCCACTCATCCATGGAGTTACTCACACACCTGGTCAGTCATGTAAAGAATGAATCACACTTCCATTTCCTCATCTATATAGTTATACACACAACACCTTACTTATTCAAAAATATACTAACACATACTTACTCTCTTATACAATCACTGATACAAGTACACATTGATATGCACAGAGTCACACACCTCCCAGCCAGCCACACACACACTCAGTCTCCCATACAAATACTTGGGCAACCAATCAATAACCCATATAGCCACTCATATAGCTACTGATCAACACATGCAGCAGCTTACACAACAACAGACATACGGATGCACACATTCACACAGTTTAGTCACTAACCTATGCATTCAGTAAGACACATTTAATCACTCACTCATACAGTCAGTCACGCACCTACTAAATCCTTCATCCAGACACTTATACATCCACTCATTCTTCAATATGTAAAACATATTTAAACTTTACAGAAAAACAGTCACTGGATGATGTCATCAGTGATGTCATCAGTGATGTCAAATGAGATGTCATCAGTGATGTCATTTGAGATGTCATCAGTGATGTCATCAGTGATGTCACTGACCATGTCATGAATGATGTAATATGTGACATCATCAGCAGTGGATTGCGGGTGCGACATATATAGTTAGTCCAACGAACTATATAGGAGCAATTTCAATGGTTCTTTATATGTTAATTCCTAACTATATAAGGCCTGAAACCTATGGTTTTTTCAGTGAATTTTCAAGGTTTTTTAAATGCTAATTCCTAACTATATAAGACCTAAAACCTATGTTTTTTCAGTGAATATATATATATATATATATATATATATATATATATATATATATATATATATATATATATATATATATATATATATATATATATATATATATATATATATATCAATCTATATTGAAGAATGAGTGGATGTATAAGTGTCTGGATGGAGCATTTAGTACCACTGTGATTGACTATCTAAGTGACTAATTTAAAGTGTCTCACTAAATATATGGGATAGTGATTAAACTGTATAAATATCTGTTTCACTATATCTCTTGTTGTGTAAACTACTACATAAGTTGGTTTCTACATAAAAGTCTATTTTACTTTTAATTAGTTAAGTGAGTATCTGAATCGGATAGTAAATGTATTTGTGGTGGGGTGGGAGGTGTGTGACTGTCCAAAAATGTCTAAACAGTTCGTTTATTAGTTATATGAGTTTAGTACTGCACGTGGAAACACTTGTTTGGGTGAGTGAATGTCTTTATAGGTGTGGTGATGAGTAGATATATTTCTCAATGATACATATCCAACAAAGTTGAAATATATAAGGCAGTGTATGTGACACTTGTTGTTTATAAATAAGTATATATAAGACTCAGTGATTGTATGAGTGACTGTATTGAAAACTGTATACCTGTAATAGTGATTTTATAACACACTAAATATAAGTTACAATCTATATGAATAAATAAAGTAGTTTTTTATAAGTGTGTAGCTTAGTAAATGTAAATATGATCAATTATTTGCATAAGTGTGTAGGATGACTGCATAAGTGAATAGGATGTGTGCTGGTGTGTAATGTGGATGCAGGTGTTTAAGTATATTTGATAATGTTCTATTGATCTTTGTTAGCATGAATGAGTGAATCTATAGATAAGGGTTGAGATGTGTGTGTAGATGTAGGAATCACTTAGTTGGTTTTTAAAAACTTGTATTGGTGTGTTAATGGTTTCAAACATGCTACTCCATATTTTATAATGAGTGTTGTATCAGTTTGTCACGTGGATGATGTAATCAGTGATGTCATTTGAGATGTCATCAGTGATGTCATCAGTGATGTCACTGACCATGTCATGAATGATGTCATATGTGACATCATCAGCAGTGGATTGCGGGTGCGCGAGTTATAGTTAGTACAACTAATTATAACGGGGGAATTTCAATGGTTTTGAATGAGTGAAATGTCTAGCTAACTATAACACCCCTAAAACCTATGGTTTTTTCAGTAAATTTAAAAGGTTTTTTAAATGCTAATTCCTAACTATAACATGTCTGAAACCTATGGTTTTTTCAGTGAATTTCAAAGGCTTTTTAACTGCTAATTCCTAACTATAACATATCTAAAACCTAGTTTTTTTTAGTGCATTCAAAGGTTTTTTAATGATAATTATTAAATATATTTATTGATGTTTTTTAAATATTTTTTAACTACATTTTTTTAATCTTTTTATTTTTAGATATGTTATTTTTTAAATTACAGCACACATATTGTTTTATAAAAAATTTTGTAAGTAAAAATATATTTTTTTATTATTATTTTATATTGTTTATAATATACTGAAATTATGGGTATTTATTTTTTCCTTTTTTGTTGGAGTCGCGCACCCTAAGCGTACCCTGCTCGTTCACTATGTGAAACGTGTCGGCCATTTTAGGATTACTGTATAGGATCCGCTTAGGGTGTGCGACGAGTATGACTTTTCCAATGCGGACACTATGCGACTGGTACGCGACTCCTGGCGCATATGCGAGATGTACGTATTACGCAACGTGATGGACGCGCAGTAGCGCGTGACGTCATGTGCACATCGGACGCGGTGGGTGCGCGACTCCCGCTAATTTTTTTTAATGTTGAGAAACATATATATATATTTAATATAAATATTAAGAAAAGACATTATTTGAGGTTATTATAAAAATATTATTCTTTAACTTTCTAAAAAAGTACATCACTTTTAAATTAAATTTCACGAAGTCGCGTTGGGTGCGAGCAGGGTGCGTGCTGAGTGCGCGCACCCTAAGCATACCCTGTGTGAACCCAAAAAGAGAGATTTAATTGGTTCATTAAACTTCCTTTTGAAACTATTGAAGGACCCCACCCATTTCAATCACTCTTCTTAGACCTTTTCTTAGGGAAAGACCTGCTATGGAGAACTGCTGTTTCTTCCTGATTG